>NC_051278.1:3922690-4236190 GCF_015220745.1 Sebastes umbrosus
AGTGTGTTTTCAGTTCATCAAAGTGAATTGGAACATTTTTGTCGCCTAAAAGGACTGCTTTTACTTTTTCATTACACACAACCGAGCTAGTTTGGCCAACAAACAAACCCACCACAAATAAAACAACATACACACACACAGATGCCAGAATGGCGAGGCATGCATACATACACAGTGTGTATATGTGCCTCGGGGCTCCAGCAGCCTGTTCTTATGAATATAGTTGACTCCCGAGCAGGCAGGAAGTGCCCGGGACAAATATGGAAATCTGCCACATGCTAATGTGACTTTTGAGAATAGGCAGGTATTAGGCAAATCCAAAAACACGTGGACACAGGGCAGGAGTATGTGTTTGGATTTGTTGACATCCCAATCTTTTTGAAGCATTGTTTAATATTAAAGGATGCATACAAAGGTTATAATGTTTTCATATGCATGTAATCACAGAGAAAGCTCTCACAGTACAAGTGTGATTCAATTTAACCCTCTGAGACCCACAATAGACCCATTTTGTCTTTTTTAGGGGGGTACAGGGGGTCTTGTGAAACACGATCGATGTAAACAAACCTGTTACAGCTTTTATTCTACCTGCAGGAGTGGAGGCCTAATCTTGTGTTTTGAGTGATGGTAACTTTGGGATTTTCTTGACCCTTTAGTTTACATTCGGATCACAGATTGTTCCATTAATTCTGTCTGTACGGCGAGACAAGCTTTGTAAAAAAATCAGCCTCTAAATTGCTGAATTTGTTAGTTTTGAATCATAGCGTAGACATTATACCAGTAAAACATTAGCAGTGGCAGATGGAGCCCTACTTCTAAATGGAATCTATGTCTCTAAGATTCACTTGCGTACAATTTAAATTTCCAAAATGAGTTGCTGTGAAACACTCAAAGTGCCCTCAGGATTTCACTTCAGCAACAAGCTGTAAAAAAGTTTATTATCATTACGATCTCTCAGTGTTTCTATCTGGGATGTGAAAACTAATGCATCTAAACAATGACTCCCTAACACAGATGGGACCTCATCATGAAACACAAACTGATGTAGTTGTGTTTAGTCATCATGTTCTTCAGTATTTGTTTTGCTACCACGCTCGGCCTGCAAATACACCGTGATTTATAGACATCATTCCACTCGAAC
Organism: Sebastes umbrosus; assembly: GCF_015220745.1. NCBI lineage: Eukaryota > Metazoa > Chordata > Actinopteri > Perciformes > Sebastidae > Sebastes > Sebastes umbrosus. Next base: position 3,923,832 of record NC_051278.1, read on the forward strand.
TTTGGCTTTTTTTTTTTTTTGTTTAGTGTAGAAGCAAAGGTATAATAACAGAAAACACTTACTCACTTTCTGTATTACCATTCCTACATCCTGTACATCCCTATTTTTGCTCTGCATTCACAATACTGTGTATACCGGAGCCATTTATTATTCTGTCACACCGTACAGCCTGAACACACACACACACAGAAATACCCAGAAGCCAAAAACTGGAGTTACATTCACTTACAGCATCCAGAGATTCAGTCTGCAGGTCATTGGAAGCCACAAACTCCTGCACAAAGTATCAAACTCTCAATCAGATGTTGTATTTACCAAATACAGAACAAAAACACGAGATGTTCAGATGCTGATTACAAGGCCTGCGCTGCAAATCAACTGTTTCGTGGGCTCGCAATCAACACGAGCGGTAATCACTTTTACCTTTTACCAAAAGACACGGAGCAGAGAATAAAGATTACCGATGTGATGCGTCATCACTGAACAAATGTCATGTTTATTTGTACATTTATTTATTTTTTCTGTTCACGACTTGATTGCACACATTTTATTTCCTTATACAATCATTTTAAACTGGAGTTATAAGGCCTCAAATGCACGGTTATAGTTAGAGCTTTTTGTTTAATAATGTGCATGAAGCATGTCTTTCCTTTTGTTTTTTGTTAGGTTTTTATATCATTCTGTAGCTTCCCAGTGGTGTTCGTATATTTTAGCGTCAAAATGCTATTTTCCCTTCAAGCCCTTCTAAAACATGGTGACCTGACGTAGGTTTCTGCATGATGACGCTGCTACATGTACAGTATATATACATCCTTATAGACAGTGTATTAATACAGTGACTTAGATGGTGGTCGGCGTGCTCCCAGTTTGGAGAAGCAAACAGGAGTACCGGCAGGAAGCTAAGCAACATACCGCTGTAGACGCCACGTTTAGTTCAGATCAGAAAGTCACACAATAACACAAACTAATTAACCGATCGATGCAGCGGTAGACCAGCAACCCCTCTGTTCTGAGAGGTAAAATTACTGTTTTTGTGAATGGAGTCTGGTGGCTTTGAAGACAGCGATATAACGGCTTCAGTTCCCCGTCAGAAAGGGCTGTCTGATGGCGAGGTAAACGGTGACAGCCCAACTGGCAGCAGCGGCGATCTTCATCAGGGAAATTTGTTATTTAGCATAGTTCAGCATTCTTACCGGCTGCTTCTCAGACTTTGTAGACGTCAGTTGTGCACAGTCTTACCGCCGATATCGATGCCGTTTGAGAAACAGCACTGCTTGTTAACTCTTCCAGACCCATTTCACTGTGACACTGTGACTTTTATAATGCTTTAAGGTAGATTGGTTCCATCCGGTTTACTTTCTGTACACTGTTTTGCTAGTGGACTTATTACTTTACTGATTTATTCATTTTCTTTCTTTAATCATTAATAAGATGCATTTATTTACATTTATAAAGCTTATTTCCTGGAGCCTCCAGTTTGACTTGACAGTGTGTGTGTGTGTGTGTGTGAGAGAGAGAATCAAAGACGGTGTGTTTGAGCTTGCGACAGCCATTGAATGATAAATGTGAGATGAAATCACAGTCTGGGTTTGACTGTCCCTCTGTGCTCAGCCTCGCTCTTCTTCTCCTCTCACTGGAAATATCAGAGGCTTTAAAAGTTTAACAGGCTCTCGGGGTAAAAACCATCCAAGGTTATAGTTTTTTTTTTTTTTCCCCTCTTTAGCGTCAGTGTCCAATCTGTTGCTGTGATCAGATCGGCGCCGAGCTTTCATAAACGCTCAGATTGAATGTGATGCTTATTTTTGAAGTTTAGTCACAGTGTTTGAACACTGATGTTGTTTTCTACCTGTTGTTGTGTAAACGTATTGACAGAATATGTTCAGTCTGATTAGATTGCAGATTGTTCCATCGATTGTTGATCGAAGCAAATTAATTACTGCAGATCCTCAGTGCACGCTCTCTCCAGTCTCAGCGTGACGGTTGTCAAAGCGCTAAAATGCTGTTGTGTTGTAACATGCAAACTTTAAGAAATGAGTTAACCTTGAAACTGTATCATCATCTGTTTGATATTTGGATCTTTTTCATAAACACAAACATATTTTATTTGTGGGTTGTAACATGGGATTGTGTTTCTTTGTGTCTGTCTGTTGCAGGCTCAGAAATTGAAGTCAAACTCATCCGTCAACGGCGTCTTCTGTGTGGTAAGTTTGTCGTCAATTGTGTAATAAAATGAAATATGACTTTGAGTGGGACAGGATCAAATACTTGAAGGTATTCAATAACAACAACAACTAACTCAACTAAAACGTTCCTCATCTGTTTACTTCTTATACAATTATATTGCAGCTAAAGGGACTATTTGTAACTTTCAGAAATGCTTCTTAACAACGACACCTGTGGCCGTGAAATCAACGAAAGTCAGCGTCGGGCTCGCGCTTGCTCGCTCTACATAGACATGAAAGAGCATCGCTCAAAACAGTGAGGCAACGCACGTCAGCTAAAACCACAATATCACTCTATATTTCAGCTGCTTAGCAGTAATGTTAGCTGACCAGACGAAGGTCTCTCCATGAATCAATGCTGATACTGTGTATTCTTCTCCTGCCTCAGCGCAGGCTTCAGCAGCGGGGCTCCGCAGTGAGAAACTCGTCTCCCTCCGCCCGCAGCCGGAGTGAACATGGAGACACCGGCACCCGGTCGGTAACGAGACGACAACGTTTCTCTCTGCGAAGCCCCGTCACTTCACAAGACACGGAAAACCTCTGTTGGTCTGGAGGAGCTGCAGCAGTTATTTCTGCACAAACGTCCACTCTACATTCACTAGATATTCTCAGAGTTAAACTAACTCTTTTGCAGTGTGGAGTGAGCGCGTGTTCACGTCTAGAGGTGGAGCGAGTACGCGAGAACGCGTGCGCTGTCTGAGTGAAGGCAAGCAGGCAGAGGAGCGGGGACGCCGGCCACACGCGAGTGCGCATATGCGAGCGCGCATGTGTCCCGACCCGGTACATTTATACGCTTAAAAAGTTACAAACAGTCCCTTTAAAAAGACAATCAGTAAGGCCGCTAAATCTACATTTTCTAAGCATTCTTAAATGCACCAAAAGAGTTCTAACAAACAATAAGAAAACATGCGGCCATGAGCAGCACGTGACGGCTACCTCGTTGAACTGCTGCGTATGTCACACGTGTGGCGTCCACACCGTTTCTGTTGCTGGGCTGCTGCTGCCTGCCCTTTCTTTCTACATTGAGTTTGCCTTTCATAATGGCCATTTCATTTCATTATAAATGTCATTTATATTTATTTAAGACAGAAAAGGTTGAGGTCATACAGCTCCGTGTGTTTTAAGATACCTCATCATGGTTACTAACAGAAAAGGTGTTTACTGCAGTGCACTTGGATGTGGTGGTAAAGGTACGCTCGGACAAAACAGATTTGAAAGAACTGTCTGAAAAATATCCACCTGAACACAACTGAACCATTTTATCTCAGAAAACAATTTAATTCAACAGCATCAAGGCAATTACCGGAGCTATCAAATAATCACAACGTGTGATCCGCCCTCGCCGTTGGAAGTCTCTGACCTCCCTCTGACTGTGATTGCCGCGGCCAATCCTTTCCCGCCTCCCTTTGTAAACTCCTGGTCTTTGTAGTTCCTGTGAGGCTGAAATGGGATTGTTGCTTATCTGTGGCTTTTAAAGTTCACTGTAAATGTCATTGTACAATAATAAGGCACTGTTATGCACCGGACTGACATTTAATAGAGGCAGGGACAGGTCTGGGGGAGATGACCCAGCCGTTAGCTCGCAGCTTTATTAGCCCGCCAAAGAGCTGCTGGTGAAGCTCTGTACTCACGCATGATGGCACATGCAAAATGCACACACACGCACATACTTTTTAGCTTTCCACTCTGGCATTTTAATTATAAAAACAACCTTTTTATTTTGTACTGTGTCACACCAGATGAATGTATTTAGTTTTTGTAGGTGATATTATTGAATTAAACAGTCTGGAAGTACACCACATCCTGTATGCATGAATTATACTGCAACCTAAAGTCCTAAATCTAAAGGATTCTGGTATACTCCCAAACAAATCAAAATGCCTTTCTCCAATGTGTAGTGCATAAAGACCTAAATACCTAAAACGTGACAATGGTGCTTGAAATGCTTGGCAGCGTTTTGTGTTATTGTTGTTGTTGTTTTGGTCATCATTTATCAAGCTGCCATGAAACCGATCCCAGAGTCTGCCGTGGATGAGATCCAGAGGCACCTGCCACAGCTGATTCATGAAACTTCCTCCTGCCACAATCTGGACATTCAGACCACAGAGTTTACTGTGTAGAAACCAGTTGTCTCTGAATATGCACATTTACCAAAACGATGACAGGTTAATCTCACAGCCTTGAGAAAGAGGGATTGATATATACTAACTAATCTTTATATACTGACCACATTGAGCACATGCATTAAGGCTCACTATTGTTCCCCATTATCTTTTTATTGGTATATCTGTGTGTATTTTCAATATTTTATATATTCCCAACCTGGGGTCCCTTAGGCGGGGCACCACAATTTGTCTGCTCTGAGGTTGTTCAAATTAGATTTGCACATGTATAACTAAAATCAAAATAACTAGGGCTGTCAAAGTTAACGTGATAATAACGCGTTAATGTAAATTTGTTTTAACGGCAATCATTTCTTTAACGCATTAACGCAATTTGGGATTTTAAGGTCATAGCGGCTCAATTTAAAAGCTAGAGTGAAGATACTGGTATCATATGAAACTAGAAAAACCTAAGGAATCCATTGGTACCAACCATGTCATACTAGCTCGTCATGAAGGAGGTTAAATAACGCTCCACAGTTACGTTACATTTTGGTGAGGAAAAACTGTCATGTCCATTTTCAAAGTGGTCCCTTGACCTCTGACCTCCAGATATGTGAATGTAAATGGGTTCTATGAGTACCCACGAGTCTCCCCTTTACATTCATGCCCACTTCATGATAATCACATGCAGTTTGGGGCAAGTCATAGTCAAGTCAGCACACTGACACACTGACAGCTGTTGTTGCCTGTTGGGCTGCAGTTTGCCATGTTATGATTGGAGCATATTGTTGTATGCTAAATGCAGTACCTGTGAGGGTTTCTGGATCAATATCTGTCATTGTTTTGTGTTGTTAATTGATTTATAATAATAAATATATACATACATTTGCATAAAGCAGCATATTTGCCCACTCCCATGTTGATGAGAGTATTAAATACTTGACAAATCTGCCTTTAAGGTGCATTTATGCAATTAATTTGCTAGATATTATCCAGAAACCCTCACAGGTACTGCATTTAGCATGAAACAATATGCTCAAATCATACCAATTAGTACTAGTGAATTCTTCAGGTTTTTCTAGTTTCATATGATACCAGTTTCTTCACTCTAGAGTTAAGACTGAGCTGCTACAACCTAAAACTCACAAGTTGCGTTAATGGGTTAAAGAAATTAGTGGCGTTAAAATTAATTTGCGTTATTAACGCATTAACTTTGACAGCCCTAATAAAAACATAACAGAGTCTCACATAGTTTTTTTTGTCCTTGTCTCGTGTCCATGTCTGTCTCTCCCTCAGGACCCTCTGATCGACGGTCAAAGTACGTCCAACGCCATCATGAGAAACTCGGCGGCGGTCTCCAGACGGCCCGCGGGCCTGGCCTCTCTGCTGCCCCCGCTGCTCTGGCTGTGGTACTGCAGCCCGCTAGCGTCCTCCTCGCCGAGCGCCTTGTAGCCGCTTCGCAGCAACAAACTCCAACGGACTGACAAACACACATTTGTATAAAAGAAAAGGCAAAACAAGAAATTATATCCTTTTTTTTTTTCTCAGTAATAACCTGTTGTACTTTTATTTCCCTCTCTCTTTTGACTTTGTTTTTTTTATGAATTTTGTTGTTTTTATTGTTTGTTTGTTTTTGCATTGCAGCTGTGTGCTAAAGCGGTGATCTGTACGTGTTAACTGGCTGTGCGTTCCCTTTTAGGTTAAAAAAAAGGGATTTAAAGCTTCCGTACTCGAGGACTACATTCCAGTAAACCACAGCTGGTGGCTCTTGGAAAGGTACATACAATGTAAATTACATTTTTCAGAGTCGTCAGATCAGTTTTCACCCGCGTCTGTTTGTGTGTCGAGGCTATAGGTGGGATCTTTTGCTCTAAAAAGTCACAGTCAGTTCAGTAACGGCTACGTTTTATCACTCGGGCAGCCTTTTAGGTGTTAATCAGTCTCCTCTGTGGTTTCTGTATGTTTTGATAACGACGTGATCTGGTACATTTTTACGAAAGGCCCACGTGGATATTTACGCTGAGTGAACACCAATAACATCAGAGAAGTTAGCGCCCAAACCGTCTCTACTGTAGCTCGCACTGACACACACGTCGCCGCCGGCAAAAGCACACAAGCAAAGACCCACAAACACACATGTTCACACATTCAGACAGAAACACACACACACAGCGCCACGCTTCCTGCTCCCGTTTTTTTTACACCTGGAGTGATACTCAGTAGGTTAGATACGCTGCTGTGGATGGCTGAATCCACTCCACTCATTAGTGATTGTACATACGTGTGATAGTTAGAAGCCATGTTCAGTGTTTCTCTACGGAAGGAGCCAGAGAAGCTGCTGCAGTTTCACCTCTTTTTCTTTTTTAGTTTTGATGTACTTTCGCTGCACTGCGTCCACAAAAACAAGAGCTGAGGAAAAAAAAATAATATTGTTGTAGAGTATATTCAACGGTAACTCACACACACCTCCATCACGCCAGAGCTCAGAGCATCCTTTTTCTGTCAGTTCAGTGTTACGACTTATTGCCTCAATTGTGAAACTGTCAACACGTGTTTGGGGAGGAAGCGATCGCTTGATATTGACCGTTTGCTAAGCCCCGCCCCCCTCACTTACTGTCAGTACGACTGTGGACGTTCCACGCTTGTTCTACCTGTAATCCCACCAAATCATGCAGTTTGCTATGATATGCTCCTTGCATAGAAATAAAATAGGAGTACAACACGGACACTGAAGTGTTTTACATGATCATTTGACTAGTACAAAAAATAAGGCAATTGTTGTTAGTTGTCATGGTGACGGCACATATCAGTGGAGCCGTAAAGCGTGATGTCAGCTCGCTGGGAAGAGAGCGGACGCAGCTCCAGAGACGGATGTCTGGCTAGTTAGCTAGGTAGATTGTCCTTCTCTGGAGCGGCAGGGAGTGAGGAGGAGGGACCGTTAGACCCACCAGCCCGCTGTTGGGCTCATTTTCTGTACCAGTGTATCATTAAAGCATGATGGAATTAGCTAGCTAGCTAATGCCTGACACCTCTGCCTGGATTTTCTCTTTTCTTCTTATATTGCTTTACTCGGGACGCTGCTGGCCGTCTGCAAACAGGCTTTAGGCCCGTCGTCGGGGTGTAACCCCCAGCCAGTAACAGCACACAGGCCCGTTTATGTGGTCAAATATCACCACTTTGTCACGCCCCTCGGCTTCTTATACCCAGACACAACGGCTATTCAGAGTTGCGCTGAGTTAGTTGTATGTTTTTTGTGTCTTGGAACGTAACCGCCTGGAAACAATCAGAAAATAACATTTTATTTTTCTGATTCGCTGCTTTGTTCTCACTACCGCCGCTCCCTCACTTCATTCACTCTCTAGCTAGCTCGACCATCGCTGCTCTCTCTCCCTCGCTTGTTACTTCAGCCGAGGAGGAGGAGTGACCAACTTAGAGGTACATATTATATACCTTTAAGTTGTTCAATTTTACTCATTTCCTCTGGCTCTCTGTGCTTCGTAACGTTACAACTCCACTGCTCGTTTTAGTCGTTACTGCAAAACCTCACCTCAGTGAGTTCACAACTTGCTGTGAGTCGGTTTAGTTTATACGTAAGTTAGTATACATCCATGGCTACAACGCTCGCAATGGTAATGATATACTGTACATAAAAATGACCGCCACTCTGACCAACCTGCTATGTTGATTTGATTGTGAATGGTATGTTCTACTCCGATTCTATTTCTATGGCTCCTTGGCTTTGGAAGTAACGCCAAAGAACGTATATCGCCAAGAAGTGAAAGTCAATTGGTCATTCCATTGCTGCTGTAGAGCTATGCTTCCGCCATTTTGGACTGAAAGAGACTACCAGACGCCAGTAAAAAGTTCACCTGAAAGTATTAGGAGTTTTCAGTCCAAAATGGCGGCAGCAGCTGTTATCAAAAAGACACCAGAGTTTCGTCTCTTTGCTCCTCTTTGGTAACACTATGCTATTGTAGCTAGAATGCTAAGAGCCTACACTGTTTAATCCATTCCTAGCACTGTTGCTCTTATTTGTGTTATTCTGGAAAGGGAAAGCTCGTTGGATCCAGACTTTGGCTCTTTTTAGTTCCAGCATGTTGATTGGACTATAAAGCTGCTAAGTTTCGACTGAAGAATCATTATTTTTGGGGGGGGGGGTGTTCAGCAAACGGTCAACTCTCTCTTGTCGTGAAAGCGACTGCAGCAAACACGTAACATGTGACTTATGTACTGTATGTAAATCGTTCAAGCATTTTGTATGTCTGCTCCCGAGGACTGCTGGGAAAATAAAATAAAAACAACAACAACATCGCAATCATTCTCAGACGTAGACGCATCTGTTTTGAGGGGATTTTTTGAGTTCTCGTTTACATGCAGCACTGTTGCATGTTCCACCGTCATTCGGACAACCGACGGGAGCATCTCCGACACGCTGCTTGGGTTTATGTAGCTTCTCAGAAAAACATGATTAATGTATAGCAGAACCTAAATGTTATTTACCGAGCATAAACATGGTATATGCACTGTATGTACTTGGCTGAAAACTATAAAAATTGGACAAATAAATGTCTGATGATATTCTATTCCAGAGCATTGTGAGCTATTTTGACATTCAGATACAAAATATTGAAAATAAACCAGAATATTGTTTTTTATAACGTGTATATTTCTCCCCAGTATGTACATGGAATATTATTGCATCTGAGAAAGAGGATATCAATGTAACTCTCCTACTGTAGTTATATGAGCATATTGTTTTGTACCATAGCCCCATTTATGATGTTGCTTAAATATAGTATTTGGGTTTTTTTTGGCTAAGATTTAAACTTATTTTTCTATCTTTTACTAATTTTTGCTGTTTTGATGAACGACCGAGCGCCGATAGCTCATATTGAAATGTTCAACTTTGTTTTTAAGACTGTTCTGTTACCGTAATTATTTTGGTTTGAAATAATTATGGCAACAATAACTAGAAGTTGAGCAAGAAAATGGTCATTGCATGGTGATTGAGAAGGAAATAAATCAGTGTTTAAAGACAAATATATTCTATACCACATTGAAGCTTGTTTTTATGGTATATTTGACCGAAAGGTGGGCACGTGGGGAATTTCCCACAGATTGAATGTGTGCAGATTGGAGGGAAAGTTAAAGAGAAATGTTTGAAAACTCAACTAACTGGAACTGATTACATTTCTCAGAATTGTGTCTTACGGTACGTCTGCTCATTTTATATTTGAACCCCAGTGTCATATCTTCATTGGCCCTGGAATATGAGATAAAGTTTATAGAAGAGTTCCTCTGAGCTCAGACGTCCTCCCGATGTAAAAGTCCCACTTTTTGGACGAAAAAAAAAACGATGTTAAATATGTTTGCTGTCCATCTCCCATCCCATCTGTTGTTTCAAAAATACCAAAAATGGCTTTTTTGGAGATGCAGACTCCCTCAGCTATCCGGCATCATTAACTTCCTTAGCTTGTGAAAATGTAAAATCTATTGTACAAAAAGTTATGATTAAAAACTGTGAAATCACCCAGAACGTTTGTACGTGGCGTCATTTCACCGGACGAAGATGAGAAGAAAGAAAAGCCGACAGACACCTGGAGAGAAAGTTTGAGTTGATCCTGAGAGGCTGATAAAGATTAGAGTTAATGTTGTTGACCTCGAGGTCAGCGAGCCGAAGGAGCCGTGGAGAGCAAAAAGATGAGACCGGATAAAGAAAAAGTCATCTGAGGTTTCCGACAACTTTATTTTTTTAGCTTTGGCCAACTGACATGAGGGGAAGGGTTCACATCAGGCCGGCTGAGATCTTTAATCTCAGATTAAAGTGAAAGAACGAATAAATTACTGTATATGTATCTTTCAGGGCCATCCTCATCATAATAACACAAATGTAGGAGCAACGAAATTCAGACGGTGGCTGGCGTTACCACGATTTTGCACTACACTATTTTTGTGAGTTTCTTTCTCATAAATTTGCAAATTTAATTTTGGAAATTTCGAGTTTTTTTCTCTGAATATTACCCCTCTCCCCCGCCTCTGTAATTATTATGGCCCTAATATATGGGGGACGGAACCTGCCAAAATAAGAAAATAATTGATTAATAAATAAATAAATGTCACTAAATGCAGCAAAACTTATATTAAAAATAAATGTAGCCATTAATTAATTGATCAAATGTGACATAAATTGATATTTCTGTTTTAATTGACTTCTATTTATTTATCTTTGTATTAATTCCTTTATTTATTTACTTTTATGTTTAATTTTCCTTTTTATTTATTTATCTATTTTTATATATATTCATTTTTATATATATTCATTTTTTGCATTTGGGGAAATAAATAAGGGTGAAATTCAAAGGGGAAATTGTGCATAAATAAATAAATACATGAATAAATAAATAAATACATTTAAAAATAACTACAAAATTAATAAATAAAAATCTATGAATGAATAAATAAATGCATTAATAAATAAATAAATAAATACATTTAAAAATGAATAGCAATAAATTAATAAATAATTGAAAGGGAAAATTAAACAGAAGAGTAAATAAATAAGATAATTAATACAAATAAATAGAGAAGCATATTAAAACAGAAATATCAATTTATGTCACATTTTATCAATTAATTAATGGCTACATTTATTTTAAATATTATTTTAGATGCATTTAATGACATATTTTTTTATTTATCAAGTCATTATTTGTATTTATTTATTTATTAATTCATTTATTTTTCATTATTATTTTTTTTGGCAGGTTCTGTCCTCCATAGTAATACACCTTCATAGTTTTTCCCTCAAACTATTAAATAAATTGAATTATGTTAAAATAACATTGAAACCTCATAGTCAAACTATAAAAATGGACTTGAAAATTCTGATGTAAAAACATGTTTTTTTTTCATGTACTGTTGTCTAATGTAGATGTAAAGTTCAGGAATGATAATGATGTCACTCACATGCACCCAAATGAAACACATGTGTAATGATGCACAGGTGAGCTGATTGTTTACCTGAGAGGTTCTGCTGCTGTCTGAGGAGGAGGAGGAGGAAGAGGCCTCCTCTCTCTGCTTCACTGTGTGATTATAAAGCTGGTTGAACTGCTGCTGGTTGTATTAGAGGTTTTAGACTCACCTGTTTGATTTATGTGTCTTATTAATGCAGTGTGTGTTTCTATCTGTTGTCGGTCATTGTTGTTTAATTCCAGGAGTTGTGTTCTTGTAGGCTGCAGCTACAGGCCTGTATGAAGGAGTTCTGCTGTCTACATACTTTAGTCTGCAGTATAATTAATCTGCAATGTGCCTGTTTAAAGTAACTGTATTAATATTTGTTTTAGACATGAGGTCCTGGTGGTGAACATTAACATGGACATATTATCACAACATGGGCTGCTGGAAACAGACATGCAACAGGCCTCACCACCTCTCCTCCTCCAATACTGCAGCAGAAACATACACAGGTCAGCTGCTTAATGTTGTTCTTTCCTCATTGTTTTGGGTCTTTTTGTACTTATCTTTTGTCTGTGGTTGTTTTGCCCCTTTTTCTAATTGCTTTGGTCTCTTTTGTAGTCATTTCAAGTCTCTATTTGGTCATTATAAATCTCCCTGTAGTCACTTTGAGTCTCTTTGTAGTTGCTCTGTGTCTGTTTTTTGTGGTTTTGTTGCCCCTTTTCATAGTCATTTTGAGTCTCTTTGTAGTTGTTTGGTCTTTTTGTAGTCATTTTGAGTCTTTTGGTGGTCATTTTGAGTATTTTTGAAGTCATTTTGAGTCATTATTTGGTCATTTTGAGTCTCTTTGTGGTCATTTTGTCCCTCTTTGTAGTTGCTCTGTCTCTTTGTAGCTGTTTTGGCCTCTTTGACGTCATTTTGAGGCTCTTTGAGGTAATTTCAGCCTCAAAAGCTAGTCTATTTGTAGTTGTTTGATCTCTTTGTATTCATTTTGAGTCTTTGTGGTCATTTTGAGTCTTTTTGTAGTCATTTTGAGTGTCTATTTGGTCATTTTGAGACTCTTTGTGATCATTTTGTCCTTCTTTGTAGTTGCTCTGTGTCTCTTTGTGGTCATTTTGAGTCTTTTTGTGGTAATTTTGAGTCTCTATTTGGTAATTTTGAAGCTCTCTGTGGTCATTGTGTCTCTCTTTGTAGTTGCTCTTTGTCACGGTGTAGCTGTTTTGGTGTCTTTGAGGTTATTTTGAGGCTCTTTGAGGTAATTTCAGCCTCTTTTTCGTCATTTTATGTCTCTTTGTAGTTGCTCTGTGTCTCTTTTTGAAGTTGTGTTGCCCCTTTTCGGAGTCGCTGTGAGTCGCTGTGAGTCTCTTTGCAGCTGTTTTGCAGATTGAAGAGTGTAACTGAACAAAACCATTAACTGACAGTGTAGAGACATTTAACATACCAGAAATTACTGGAGACAGTATAAAAACCACAGTGAACAAATCTCACTACTCTGTGTGGCTGTTGTTTTTGACCTAAAACACTTTTGTTTCACTGTTTGGCATCTCATAAGAAACATTTTAACACCTGAAGCAGATTTACTACCGAATGATAAAGTATATCCTAATGCTCTACTCAGGTCCAAAGTGTATATAAAATGGTACTCGTGTTATTGAAACAGGAAACTATGAATAGACTCAGAGTAGGAAAGTTATTAATTAAAATCACTTTTCTTATAATTTCATGGAAAATGTGTTTAATGGAAAAGTAATGGCATAAACAGGCAACTGGACTCCCATCTATGACTCCACGTGTCATATTAAATGGTGTTGATGGTCACTGACATCTACTGATGCATTTCTGATATTATGAATAAAACATTAATGTAAAACAGAAAAGGATGATGGGTAAATGGACTGACATCCGCACGTCATCGTCATGAAATGCCAGGAAATTAGTCTGACATTTGAATGTAATTTCTAGTTATAATTCTGCATTATCTTTTCGACAAAGCCATTAGACTAACCGCACGTCCTCGAGCCCTAATGCAGCGCACCATAATAACAGTCATCGCAGTATAACCATATTTACCAAGAATGTATTTGGGAAGTGGCCGGTAATACCACTCGAGGCTGCATGCAATGAGATCTGAGTCACCGTTCGGTATTAGTAGTTTTTACTTTTTGAAGAAATTTCAGTTTTGTTCAGTTAATGTGTCGGGCAGCTGTCGACACATTTACACATCTGAAGTTTTCTGTTATTCCTCCCTGACGCTGTGCAGAGGTGTGGACACGTCATTACTGAGGACACCATTAATAGACGAGGTATGAGATGAGCTCAGAGAATGAAAATGGTTAATTATATATCAACGGATTGAATTGGATTTTAAAAAAGAGAGAGTACAGCATTTTTTTTTTATTTGTTTATTGGGTTTTGCATGAACGTACAAGAGCATTTATGAAAAGTAGGGCTGTCAAAGTTAACGTGATAATAACACGTTAACGCAAATTAATTTTAACGCCACTAATTATACCCCAACGACAATGTACTCAGGGGTATATAGCGCTCCACGTATGTCCGTCCTTCCGTCCGTTTGCGTGTTAACTTTCATTTGCGGAGTAGAACTTGGAAACTATTTAACTTAGCAACTTCAAATTTGGTGTGATGGTTGACCGTGTGGTCTAGTTGTGCCTTTTGGGGGTTAGAAGTCCAGGGTGCCCAAACTTTTTGCAATTTTTCCAACAGGGCAAAATCTTTGGCCCTACTTCAAGGTCAGGCAGTGAGCGGGGGGGTATGTGAGCCATGCTCACTTTTGCCTTGTTTCTTTCACATATTAACACAATTAGATTTTTCGGGGGTTGTAACGGCTCACTTTTAAAGCTAGAGTGAAGATACTGGCATCATATGAAACTAAAACACCTAAAGAATCCATTGGTACCAACCATGTCATACTAGCTTGTCAGGAAGGAGGCTAAATTTGTGTGTACCAGCTGCAGGAGCACAACAGATATTCGTTGCCGGGAGTCCCCAGTTCACCGTCCGGGAGCGTTAACTTAGCAACTACGATGCTGCGTGTAGTGTCGCGGACATGCAGACACTTTCCCAGTAAAAGTCTCCACCGCAGATTTAGTTTAGTTTAGCAGGTTGTCAGCTGTGTGTCTGCCCGGTGTAAGTTTAGCGAGTGTCCGACAAACAGTGTGTGCATTTGTGCTACGTTAGCAGCTCCAGCATTGCCGGAGGCTTCGTGCTCGCCGCCGCCGCACACGTAGAGTCTGCGTAACTTTAGCAAGTGTCCAACAGACCGTGTGTGTGTTGGCGGTGAGTGTGAGGTTGTTGGTGGCATTCTAGCTGTGAACGTAGGTGTAGCAGTGTGTGTACAGTTTATTTGGCGGTGAATAAATGTTATGAAACTACAACTCCTCCGCTCAAGCGAGCTGAAGAGACCGGAGCCGACTTCCTGTATCTTGCAACTCCGGTTCTGCCTCTTAAGGTGGGCTGTTAAGGTGGATCAGCTTTTCTCCTTAAAGTGACGAGCCGCTCCTCTGAGCCGCTCAGCTTTTTCATTAATTATTGACATTTATTTTAACCGTTTTAACCGATAGCGTTAATCGGTTAAAATGCTTAATGTGGGTTAACGGTTAATTATTGACATCCCTAAATTGATGATCAGGAAACTTGCATTGGAAAGTGGTTCAAATATTCTTTGTGGAGTCTATCACAGACTAAAATGACTTGGTAAGAAGGAGATTTCTGCAGCTCATTCTCAGCAATTTCAAGAATGAATTTTATTTAACCAGCTGCCGTTCATTGTTCTTCTCAAGTCGCTCCATTATTGCTGCACCAAAGTGCTGGGTAATACCTGCCTGTGCTCCCCCACCTCTCATCACAGCTCTCCGTGTGTGTGCTCATATCCACTGACGCAATTCCACAGTAAGAAAATAGGACTTTAATGACTCTTAATAAACTCCATCTCTGCATGTGAAATGCTGCCTGCTATCACAAATCCAATTCCCCACATTCAGCGGATGTAATATCGATAGCTGTCTTTACAGTTCTGTTTTCAAGCCACGGGGGTTTAATTTCAGGGTTGTGTGATGTATATTTGTGTGACAGGCGGCTATTAGCTCTATTTTACAACAGGGGGAAGGAGGAGGTTGCCCTCTGTGAGCTGTTTGAACCTGCTGCATGACTGGATCAAAACAAGTGAAAACAGAGACGTTTGTGGACATTTTATCTGGACAAAGAAGCAGTAAAGGTGGATGGTTAATGAATTTTAATTGAAATTCTTAAATTGTGTTAGGTTACAGTGTTTTGATGTTTTCATTAGACATGCTGTACTATAGACCCTGTCTGTAAAGGAGAAACTCTTGGATACCGATAGGACCCATTTTCATTCACATATCTTGAGGTCAGAGGTCAAAGGACACCTTTGAAAATGGACATGACAGTTTTTCCTCGCCAAAATTTAGCGCAAATTTTGTAGCGTTATTTAACCTCCTTCACGACTAGTTAGTATGACATGGTTGGTACCAATGCATTCAGTAACTTCACTCTAGCTTCAAAACTGAGCCCGCTACAACCTCCGAAAGATTGAATTGTGTTAAAGAAATTAGTGGCGTTAAAACGTTAATGCGTTATTATCGCGTTAACTAAACTTAGAACCTAATTATTTTGCCTGAATGAATAGTGACTTAGCAGGTTATATACATAAGAATAGTCACTCTATATACAATTTTAAAGGCAGTTTTGTTAAGACCGCTGTTCAGGTCCTATGTGGAAATAAAACGCAACGTTCACTTATTTGAATTTACGTCCTTGGTTTAAATAACGTAACAAATGTAGTCATTTTAAGTCAAGCCATAATGTTTTACTAAACCTACACTATTATGAATTTTCCTGTAAAAAAAAAACAAACAGTAAACTGGCAGCAGGGTTGCCATTATGTTACTGTAAAATTAACATTTTTTTACAGTTAAAATGTACAGTTTTGTACGGTTAGTAAAAAATGTGGTATGAATTTTGTCTTGTCTTGTTAAAAAAAAATACATTTTATAGCTATTTTTTCTTTTTATTTTACAGTACCTTACTGTTTTGTTTTAATGCACTATTTAGTTTGTATTTTTTTACATACTTTTTAATAACCTATTTTGTGTTGCCTAAATTAATGATGACTTAGCAGGTTATACACATAAGAATACGATTAAAGGCATTTTTATTCTGCATCCGTAGCATAATAACTTAACAAACAAAGTCATTTTAAATCAAACTATGATGTTGTACTAAACCTACACTATTAAGAATTTTCCCTGTAAAAAACAGCAAAAAAATTATTAGGTTATATACATAAAAATAATCACACTACATACATTTTAAAGGCAGTTTTGTTAATAAAAAGGACATAAACACGGGACTTTAACCAGGAGACTAATGTTGATTTCCCGTATGAAACTAAAAGTCAACATTCACTTATTTTAATTTACGTCAGTAGTTTAATAATGTAACAAACGTAGTAATTTTAAGCCAAACTACAATGTTTTCTTTTCACTAAACCTTGTATCTAACCTAACCTGACGTTGCTCGTGTGGCCCTGTTGTGGGGATTTGTAGTTGTAATCAAATAAGCACCTTGACTTCAAGGTTCTTCAGGACAGGTGATAGATATGAATAATAACCGGAATAAAACTGAACCAGACCTTAATGCTGCAATCTCATCTGCTCATAACCAGCCTCCTGATATTATATATATATTTTTTTTTTTATAGTTTATCAATACCAAAGCTCTATTCATTAATAGACAGTTTACAAGAGGAGGTCATAAAACTTCACATAAACCCGTTGGTTTCCCCCGACACCAGCATGAATTAACATCTATTAATGTATCACCAGGGACTCGCTGTGAGACGCAGTGAACTCCTGTGTGGCCAATTCATGTCACTTTGACGGATGGGTTATGAATACTAATCCACGTGTTTGTCGTAATCATCTTTGGTTCTTTACAGTCATAGTTTAATTAGGAAGGTTGTTTACAACTCTAATGACTGAACTCTGTTTTTCTGCTGTGAAACAGACGATGACGGGTACAATAACGAGGTTAGTCATTTGGTTAGGGGTTTCAAAAATGATTAAACAAATTAATAAAAAATATGAAAAAAAATAATATTAAAAAATATAAATCTATTATTATATTAGTATTCTAAAAAATTAAATAAAATTAAAAATTATATAATGTTTAATTAAAGGGACTGTTTAAAAATGCATATAAAAAATGTGCGATTAATTTGGAAATAATTGCGATTAACTATGGATAATCGTGCGATTAATCGCGATTAAATATTTTACCCGATTGACAGCCCTAATAACTTTTACATTATTATTCTCATTTTCATTAAAAAACCTATTAAAATAATTATGGTGTGATTTTTTTTTTTGCAGTGATTTTTACCAAACAAAGATGTTTTCTTAAGTCTGTAGAATATAATGTGTAGGTCAGGACGGTAATATTTAATTTAAAATGGTATTTTGACACACATTTCGCCTTTAAAATATATTGCACCTCCTGCAATTTCGATAAAAGTTTGATTAATTGTGCAGCCCTAATAAAATGTGCGCCGCTCTGGCCATCCTGCTACATTGATTTGAATGGGAACGTCCGTTGTGCTCCTATTTCTATGGACAGAACAGAGATTACAGTGTGACAGACAATGTTTCCTCATGTTTGGAGACGTCTCTCTGTGACAAGAAGCTGTGGTTACCTCGACCCGTCAGCTGACCCCCCCGCAGGCGTCCATGATGCCTCTGTGGTTACTGCTCACATAATCAAGCTGATGCAGCGGGTCAATAGCTTCACTCCTTCACTTTCATCCTTCACATCTTTGCACTTTGTGTGCCGAGAGGAAAAAAAATAAGCCCTCTTTGTTAGCGCAGAAGGCCATTTATGACAGAGCAGTGCATGCTGGGATTGAGTAGAGGATGGCGCTGACAGGGGCGACATTCTTCAGAGGCTTGGTGGTTTGGTTGAATGTGTGTGCGTAGGGTGGTGGAGGACAGCGGCGTGCTTTGTAATCCCGGGTCGCCCCCACGGCTGACTCGGTCACTCGCCCTTATACTGCGGCCCAAATTACCCGCCGCAATTGGCGCTTAATGGCATAAAGATTAAGGTCTGGATGTGGCATCAATCACACGGATGTGAATCAGCTGACCCTGAGTCAAGAAGAGGGAGGTGAGAGAGACCGAGGGCGTGAGAGATGGAAAGATACTGTAAGCAGACATTATGTAGAGAGAAAGAGGACGAGTAGTAACCGTGTTATTACTAAACATTAGTGGTGGGAAAAAAATGTTTTTTTTACAGTTTCGAAATATATTTTTTAATGCAAGAATCAATATATTTGCTTAATTTGAGTCTATGTGCTTTTATTGTTGTAGTCTGATTAACATGAGGTGATATCTGTTCCGTATCCGTCAACCAAAACAAACCGCAGCGAGCTGAAACGCCAAGTAGAAAACGGCGGATACAACCTGCACCCTCACATGTTAAATCATGAAAAAAAGTCATAGTATAGTATACATTAGTATAGTATATTTCGACATACTACAGTATGTAGTAAAATTTCATGAAAAAGTCATATAGTATGTTGAAAAAAAGTCTTGGTATAGTATGTCGAAAAGTTTCATGAAAAAAAAGTCATTGTATAGTATGTCGAAAATTTCATGAAAAAAAAGTCATGGTAAAGTGTGTTGAAAAACTTCATGAAAAAAAAGTCATGGTATAGTGTGTTGAAATAAAAGTCATAGTATAGTATGTCGAAAACTTTCATGAAAAAAATCTTATTGTAGTATGTCGAAAAATTTCATGAAAAAAAATATAATACAGTATGTCGAAAGATTTCATGAAAAAAGTCATAGTATAGTCTGTCGATAAAGTTCACGAAAAAAATTATAATAAAGTATGTCGAAAGATTTCATGAAAAAAAAGTCACGGTAAAGTGTGTTAAAAAAAAAGTCATATGACGAAAAATTTCATGAAAAAACAAAAATTGTATAGTTTGTCGAAATTCTTTTTGAAAAAAAGTCAGTAAAGTATGTCGAAAAAAAATTTCATGAAAAAAAGTCATAGTACAATATGTCGAAAAGTTTCATGAAAAAAAGACATATAGTGTGTTGAAAAAAAGTCATTGTATAGTTTGTCGAAATTCTTTTTGAAAAAAAGTCATAGTACAATATGTCGAAAAATGTCATGAAAAAAAGACATATAGTATGTTGAAAAAAAGTCTTGGTATAGTATGTCGAAAAATTTCATGGAAAAAAGTCATAGTATAATATGTCGAAAAATCTATGGAAAAAAGTGTTAGTATAGTATGTCGAAAAAATTCATGAAAAAATTATAATATAGTATGTCAAAAAATGTCATGGAAAAAAAGTCATGGTACAGTATGTCGAAAAATTTCATAAAAAAAAGTCATGGGAAAGTGTGTTAAAAAACTTCATGAAAAGAAGTCATGTTATAGTGTGTTGAAAAAAAGTCATGGTATAGTATGTCGAATACTTTCATGAAAAAAAATCATAGTATAGTCTGTCGATAAAGTTCACGAAAGAAATTATAATAAAGTATGACGAAAAAATTCATGAAAAAAAAATCATTGTATGGTTTGTCGAAAAAAAATTTTGAAAAAAGTCATAGTACAATATGTCGAAAAATGTCATGAAAAAAAGACATAGTATGTTGAAAAAAAGTCTTGGTGTAGTATGTCGAATACTTTCATGAAAAAAGTCATAGTATAGTATGTCAAAAAAGTTCATGAAAAAAAATATAATATAGTATGTCGAAAAATGTCATGAAAAAAAGACATATAGTGTGTTGAAAAAAAGTCATTGTATAGTTTGTCGAAATTCTTTTATAATATAGTATGTCGAAAAAAGTCATTAAAAAAAATTATAATATAGTATGTCGAAAAAAGTCATAAAAAAAAATCATGGTATAGTATGTCGAAAAGTTTCATGAAAAAAAGTCATAGTACAATATGTCGAAAAATGTCATGAAAAAAAGACAGTATGTTGAAAAAAAAGTCTTGGTATAGTATGTTGAAAAGTTTCATGAAAAAAGTCATAGTATAGTATGTCGAAAAATTTCATGGGAAAAAAATCATAGTATAGTATGTTGAAGAATTTCATGAAAAAAAAGTCACGATAAAGTGTGTTAAAAAATGTCATGAAAAAAAAAATCATTGTATAGTTTGTCGAAGAATTTCATGAAAAAAAAGTTATAGTATAATTTGTCAAAAAATCTATGGAAAAAAGTCTTGGCATAGTATTTCGAAAAAGTTCATGAAAAAAATTATAATATAGTATGTCGAAAAAAGTCATAAAAAAAAAATCATGGTATTGTATGTCGAAAAATTTCATTAAAAAAAGTCATAATATACTATGTTGAAAAATGTCATGAAAAAAAGTCTTAGTATAGTATGTCGATAAATTTCATGAAAAAAATCAAAGTATAGTATGTCGAAGAATTTCATGAAAAAAAAGTTATAGTATAATTTGTCGAAAAATCTATGGAAAAAAGTCTTGGCATAGTATTTCGAAAAAGTTCATGAAAAAAATTATAATATAGTATGTCGAAAAAAGTCATTAAAAAAAATTATAATATAGTATGTCGAAAAGTTTCATGAAAAAAAGACATATAGTGTGTTGAAAAAAAGTCATTGTATAGTTTGTCGAAATTCTTTTTGAAAAAAAGTCATAGTACAATATGTCGAAAAATGTCATGAAAAAAAGACATATAGTATGTTGAAAAAAAGTCTTGGTATAGTATGTCGAAAAATTTCATGGAAAAAAAATCATAGTATAGTATGTTGAAGAATTTCATGAAAAAAAAGTCACGATAAAGTGTGTTAAAAAAAAGTCATATGACGAAAAATTTCATAAAAAAAAAATCATTGTATAGTTTGTCGAAATTCTTTTTGAAAAAAAGTCATAGTAAAGTATGTTGAAAAATGTCATGAAAAAAAGTCTTAGTATAGTATGTCGAAGAATTTCATGAAAAAAAAGTTATAGTATAATTTGTCAAAAAATCTATGGAAAAAAGTCTTGGCATAGTATTTCGAAAAAGTCATAAAAAAAAATCATGGTATAGTATGTCGAAAAGTTTCATGAAAAAAAGTCATAGTACAGTATGTCGAAAAATTTCATGAAAAAAAGTCATAGTACAATATGTCGAAAAATGTCATGAAAAAAAGACAGTATGTTGAAAAAAAGTCTTGGTATAGTATGTCGAAAAGTTTCATAAAAAAGTCATAGTATAGTATGTCGAAAAATTTCATGGGAAAAAAATCATAGTATAGTATGTTGAAGAATTTCATGAAAAAAAAGTCACGATAAAGTGTGTTAAAAAAAGTCATATGACAAAAAATGTCATGAAAAAAAAATCATTGTATAGTTTGTCGAAGAATTTCATGAAAAAAAAGTTATAGTATAATTTGTCAAAAAATCTATGGAAAAAAGTCTTGGCATAGTATTTCGAAAAAGTTCATGAAAAAAATTATAATATAGTATGTCGAAAAAAATCATTAAAAAAAATTATAATATAGTATGTCGAAAAAAGTCATTAAAAAAATCATGGTATAGTATGTTGAAAAGTTTCATGAAAAAAAAGTCATAGTACAGTATGTCGAAAAATTTCATGGAAAAAAGTCATAGTATAATATGACAAAAAATGTCATGAAAAAAAAATCATTGTATAGTTTGTCGAAGAATTTCATGAAAAAAAAGTTATAGTATAATTTGTCAAAAAATCTATGGAAAAAAGTCTTGGCATAGTATTTCGAAAAAGTTCATGAAAAAAATTATAATATAGTATGTCGAAAAAAGTCATAAAAAAAAATCATGGTATTGTATGTCGAAAAATTTCATTAAAAAAAGTCATAATACACTATGTTGAAAAATGTCATGAAAAAAAGTCTTAGTATAGTATGTCGAAAAATTTCATGAAAAAAATCAAAGTATAGTATGTCGAAGAATTTCATGAAAAAAAAGTTATAGTATAATTTGTCGAAAAATCTATGGAAAAAAGTCTTGGCATAGTATTTCGAAAAAGTTCATGAAAAAAATTATAATATAGTATGTCGAAAAAAGTCATTAAAAAAAATTATAATATAGTATGTCGAAAAAAGTCATTAAAAAAAATCATGGTATAGTATGTCGAAAAGTTTCATGAAAAAAAGACATATAGTGTGTTGAAAAAAAGTCATTGTATAGTTTGTCGAAATTCTTTTTGAAAAAAAGTCATAGTACAATATGTCGAAAAATGTCATGAAAAAAAGACATATAGTATGTTGAAAAAAAGTCTTGGTATAGTATGTCGAAAAATTTCATGGAAAAAAGTCATAGTATAATATGTCGAAAAATCTATGGAAAAAAGTGTTAGTATAGTATGTCGAAAAAATTCATGAAAAAATTATAATATAGTATGTCAAAAAATGTCATGAAAAAAAAGTCATGGTACAGTATGTCGAAAAATTTCATAAAAAAAAGTCATGGGAAAGTGTGTTAAAAAACTTCATGAAAAGAAGTCATGTTATAGTGTGTTGAAAAAAAGTCATGGTATAGTATGTCGAATACTTTCATGAAAAAAGTCATAGTATAGTCTGTCGATAAAGTTCACGAAAGAAATTATAATAAAGTATGACGAAAAATTTCATGAAAAAAAAATCATTGTATGGTTTGTCGAAAAAATTTTTTGAAAAAAGTCATAGTACAATATGTCGAAAAATGTCATGAAAAAAAGACATAGTATGTTGAAAAAAAGTCTTGGTGTAGTATGTCGAATACTTTGATGAAAAAAGTCATAGTATAGTATGTCAAAAAAGTTCATGAAAAAAAATATAATATAGTATGTCGAAAAATGTCATGAAAAAAAGACATATAGTGTGTTGAAAAAAAGTCATTGTATAGTTTGTCGAAATTCTTTTATAATATAGTATGTCGAAAAAAGTCATTAAAAAAAATTATAATATAGTATGTCGAAAAAAGTCATAAAAAAAAATCATGGTATAGTATGTCGAAAAGTTTCATGAAAAAAAGTCATAGTACAATATGTCGAAAAATGTCATGAAAAAAAGACAGTATGTTGAAAAAAAAGTCTTGGTATAGTATGTTGAAAAGTTTCATGAAAAAAGTCATAGTATAGTATGTCGAAAAATTTCATGGGAAAAAAATCATAGTATAGTATGTTGAAGAATTTCATGAAAAAAAAGTCACGATAAAGTGTGTTAAAAAATGTCATGAAAAAAAAATCATTGTATAGTTTGTCGAAGAATTTCATGAAAAAAAAGTTATAGTATAATTTGTCAAAAAATCTATGGAAAAAAGTCTTGGCATAGTATTTCGAAAAAGTTCATGAAAAAAATTATAATATAGTATGTCGAAAAAAGTCATAAAAAAAAATCATGGTATTGTATGTCGAAAAATTTCATTAAAAAAAGTCATAATATACTATGTTGAAAAATGTCATGAAAAAAAAGTCATGGTACAGTATGTCGAAAAATTTCATAAAAAAAAGTCATGGGAAAGTGTGTTAAAAAACTTCATGAAAAGAAGTCATGTTATAGTGTGTTGAAAAAAAGTCATGGTATAGTATGTCGAATACTTTCATGAAAAAAATCATAGTATAGTCTGTCGATAAAGTTCACGAAAGAAATTATAATAAAGTATGACGAAAAATTTCATGAAAAAAAAATCATTGTATGGTTTGTCGAAATTTTTTTTTGAAAAAAGTCATAGTACAATATGTCGAAAAATTTCATGAAAAAAAGTCATAGTACAATATGTCGAAAAATGTCATGAAAAAAAGACAGTATGTTGAAAAAAAAGTCTTGGTATAGTATGTTGAAAAGTTTCATGAAAAAAGTCATAGTATAGTATGTCGAAAAATTTCATGGGAAAAAAATCATAGTATAGTATGTTGAAGAATTTCATGAAAAAAAAGTCACGATAAAGTGTGTTAAAAAATGTCATGAAAAAAAATCATTGTATAGTTTGTCGAAGAATTTCATGAAAAAAAAGTTATAGTATAATTTGTCAAAAAATCTATGGAAAAAAGTCTTGGCATAGTATTTCGAAAAAGTTCATGAAAAAAATTATAATATAGTATGTCGAAAAAAGTCATAAAAAAAAATCATGGTATTGTATGTCGAAAAATTTCATTAAAAAAAGTCATAATATACTATGTTGAAAAATGTCATGAAAAAAAAGTCATGGTACAGTATGTCGAAAAATTTCATAAAAAAAAGTCATGGGAAAGTGTGTTAAAAAACTTCATGAAAAGAAGTCATGTTATAGTGTGTTGAAAAAAAGTCATGGTATAGTATGTCGAATACTTTCATGAAAAAAATCATAGTATAGTCTGTCGATAAAGTTCACGAAAGAAATTATAATAAAGTATGACGAAAAATTTCATGAAAAAAAAATCATTGTATGGTTTGTCGAAATTTTTTTTTGAAAAAAGTCATAGTACAATATGTCGAAAAATTTCATGAAAAAAAGTCATAGTACAATATGTCGAAAAATGTCATGAAAAAAAGACAGTATGTTGAAAAAAAAGTCTTGGTATAGTATGTTGAAAAGTTTCATGAAAAAAGTCATAGTATAGTATGTCGAAAAATTTCATGGGAAAAAAATCATAGTATAGTATGTTGAAGAATTTCATGAAAAAAAAGTCACGATAAAGTGTGTTAAAAAATGTCATGAAAAAAAATCATTGTATAGTTTGTCGAAGAATTTCATGAAAAAAAAGTTATAGTATAATTTGTCAAAAAATCTATGGAAAAAAGTCTTGGCATAGTATTTCGAAAAAGTTCATGAAAAAAATTATAATATAGTATGTCGAAAAAAGTCATTAAAAAAAATTATAATATAGTATGTCGAAAAAAGTCATTAAAAAAATCATGGTATAGTATGTCGAAAAAAGTCATTAAAAAAAATTATAATATAGTATGTCGAAAAAAGTCATAAAAAAAAATCATGGTATAGTATGTCGAAAAATTTCATGAAAAAAAAGTTATAGTATAATTTGTCGAAAAATCTATGGAAAAAAGTCTTGGCATAGTATTTCGAAAAAGTTCATGAAAAAAATTATAATATAGTATGTCGAAAAAAGTCATAAAAAAAAAATCATGGTATTGTATGTCGAAAAATTTCATTAAAAAAAGTCATAATATACTATGTTGAAAAATGTCATGAAAAAAAGTCTTTGTATAGTATGTCGAAAAATTTCATGAAAAAAATCATGGTATAGTATGTCGAAGAATTTCATGAAAAAAAGTCATAGTACAATATGTCGAAAAATGTCATGAAAAAAGACAGTATGTTGAAAAAAAGTCTTGGTATAGTATGTCGAAAAGTTTCATGAAAAAAAAGTCATAGTACAGTATGTCGAAAAAGTTCATGGAAAAGAGTCATAGCATAGTCTGTGAAAAAAGTTCATGAAAAAATTATAATATAGTATGTCGAAAATTTCATGAAAAAAAATTCATGGTAAAATGTGTTAAAAAACTTCATGAAAAAAAAAGTCATGGTATATAGTGTGTTGAAAAAAAGTCATAGTATAATATGTCGAAAACTTTCATGAAAAAAGTCTTAGTATAGTATGTCGAAAAATGTCATGGAAAAAACAATCATTGTATATCATGAAGAATTTCATGAAAAAAAAGTTATAGTATAGTATGTCGAAAAAAGTCAGGAAAAAATAATCATGGTATTGTATGTCGAAAAATTTCATAGAAAAAAAGTCATAATATACTATATTGAAAAATTTCATGAAAAAAAGTCATAGTATAATATGTCGAAAAATCGATGGAAAAAGTCTTAGTATAGTATGTCGAAAAATTTCATGGAAAGAAATCATAGTATAATATGTCGAAAAATGTCATTAAAAAAAAGTCATAGTATAGAATGTCGAAGAATTTCATGAAAAACTTCACAGTATAGTATGTCGAATACTTTCATGAAAAAAGTCATAGTACAGTAAGTCGAAAAATTTCATAAAAAAAATCATAGTATAGTATGTCGAAGAATTTCATGGAAAAAAATCATAGTATAATATGTCGAAAAATCTATGGAAAAAAGTGTTAGTATAGTATGTCGAAAAATTTCATGGAAAAGAATCATAGTATAGTATGTCGAAAAAATTCATGAAAAAATTATAATATAGTATGTCAAAAAATGTCATGAAAAAAAAGTCATGGGAAAGTGTGTTAAAAAACTTCATGAAAAGAAGTCATGTTATAGTGTATTGAAAAAAAGTCATGGTATAGTATGTCGAATACTTTCATGAAAAAAGTCATAGTATAATGTCGAAAAATCTATGAAAAAAGTCATAGTATAGTCTGTCGATAAAGTTCACGAAAGAAATTATAATAAAGTAAGACGAAAAATTTCATGAAAAAAAAATCATTGTATGGTTTGTCGAAAATTTTTTTTGAAAAAAAGTCATAGTACAATATGTCGAAAAATGTCATGAAAAAAAGACATATAGTATGTTGAAAAAAAGTCTTGGTGTAGTATGTCGAATACTTTCATGAAAAAAGTCATAGTATAGTATGTCGAAAAATTTCATGGAAAAAAAATCATAGTATAGTATGTTGAAGAATTTCATGAAAAAAAAGTCATGGTAAAGTGTGTTAAAAAAAAAGTCATATGACGAAAAATTTCATGAAAAAAAATCATTGTATAGTATGTCGAATTTTTTTTTGAAAAAAAGCCATAGTAAAGTATGTCGAAAAATTTCATTAAAGAAAGTCATAATAAACTATGTTGAAAAATTTCATGAAAAAAAGTCATAGTATAGTATGTCGAAAAATTTCATTAAAAAAAAGTCATAGTATAGTATGTCGAAGAAGTTCATGAAAAAAATTATAATACAGTATGTCAAAAAATTCATGAAAAAAAACGTCATGGTATACTATGTCAAATTTTTTTTGAAAAAAAGTCATAGTATAGTATGTCGAAAAATTTCATGAGAAAAAAAGTCATAGTATCGTATGTCAAAAAAGTCATTAAAAAGTCACGGTATAGTATGTCAAAAGATTCTTTAAAAAATCTTTGTATGGTATGTTGGGAAAAGTCATTGTGTAGTATGTCGAAAGAAATCATAGTATAGTATATAAAAAATAAATAAATCATACTATAGAATGCCGAAAAAAAGTTGTTTATGTTTACGGCAACCAAACCCAGTAGGGTCAGCTTAAAGATTGTGGCTAAAAAAATCAGAATAAAGAGAACTAAACTACTATTTTATTTGGAGCCTACAGTAACAGTGTGCAGGACCTCCTTTGTGCTCTGCAGTGAAGTATCTTGGCATGGATGTGCGCACACTTCAGAAGCAGTGAGCTTCACATTATGTCTTGGATTGACACAGAATGCTCCACTAATCGTTACTCGTTAACTTTGCATACGAACATAATTGGAGATGGAGCTGACCCTCTTCATATGTTTGCAATCGTTTCGTGTGTTCAGGTATTGAGCTTCTTATATTGACTTCACTCTAAAAACACAAACCCTCCCTTTCATCCTCAGAACCGGTTTAAAAACCTCTTGGATCAGGATAAAAGGGAAAGTGCACCACTTCCTGCTGCCTCTGACGTGCAGGTATTGAACAGAGCGGAGATGCCAGCAGGCCACTTAATGCTAAATACTGCAGTCTTTTATCTTGAGAAAAAAAACCTACAGTGAGCTGAGTGTAAAACGGAGCACTTATCTCCTCCTGGTCACTAATGGTGGTGACCGTAGCAGCATTGGCATCGTGTAATGGTCCAAAGGCCTTTCAAGATCCAAATTAGACTTCAAAGAATGGAGTCAAAAGCAAAAGTCAGATAAACAGTGTTTGAAAATAGCCTTCAATTGTAGAGATTTAGGCCTTTTGTTGAAGCAAATTTTGAAAATGCAGGTTGATCAGGGACGAGCCGAATGGTAAACTAAACCAAATTAAATGTAATAGATTTTAATTAACTGTTTATTTTGATAATTTGATCTTAGTGAGCAGTATGAGACTAACATCGGTTACAAGAGGATAAGGTATTCTAAGGTAAAAGAAGGCATTTGCAAATGATTAGTGACATGTTTACCCAGCTTTTTATTTTCCACTACATCACTGACTGTGAAGGATTTTGAAATTCAGCCAGACAGTAGAGCTCTGCAGCCACTACATCCTCCGCTGCTGTTCCCTGGATATAATATAATGTACGTCATTGTTTTCTCCTGGTGATCGTCCCACACACGCATACAAATTGTCTAATTTCTTGAAGATCACCTCGGTAATATAGTCCCCATTGCTTCATGACTAAGGACGCAGCTGCTGTGTGCTTTCCACAGAGTATTTGTTAGTGATACAGACGTAAGAAGACTGTTTACAATTGTGGTGCAAAATGAATCCCACTGCAATGCCTATAGCCATAAAAGTATAAATATATGTGTGCACAATAGCAGAGCCTTGGGAGGCCATTGTGGATGATGTTAGTTAGGACAAAAAAAAACCTCTACATGGAAGAATAACCAACATACTGACAATGTCTGTCCTGGTATTGACCCCTTTTCTGTTACAAAACATGATGACGCATTTTGTGGGTATTGTCTGGAGACTGGCTAGTTAGCTAGCTAATACAGTTTTGTTGTATGATAATGTAATTTTTAGGAGACAGGGCTGCTGGATTTTAACATGTTGGTTGTGCAAAGTTGACATTTTGGCTTGAGGGAGATGTTCGAGAATAGTTTCCAAATTGGAAAGGGTTCCTCTTCTGGGGAGCATGAATGTGTAAATTAGCGCTGTCAAAGTTAACGCATTTTTTTTTAATGCAATTGATTTTTCGGAGGTGGTAGCGGGCTCAGCTTTTAAAGCTGTAGTGAAGATACTGGTATCATATGCAACTAGAAAACCTAATGAATCCATCGGTACCAACCATGTCATACTAGCACGTCATGAAGGAGGTTAAATAACGCTCCAAACTTGCACTAAATTTTGGCGAGGAAAACTGTCGTGGTCATTTTTAAAGGGGTCCCTTGACCTCTGACCTCCAGATGTGTGAATGTATGGTTTGTAATGGTTTCTATGGGTACCCACGAGTCTCCCCTTTACAGACATGCCCACTTTATGATAATCACATGCAGTTTGGTGCAAGTCATAGTCAAGTCAGCACACTGACACACTGACAGCTGTTGTTGCCTGTTGGGCTGCAGTTTGCCATGTTATGATTTGAGCATATTGTTTTATGCTAAATGCAGTACCTGTGAGGGTTTCTGGACAATATCTGTCATTGTTTTGTGTTGTTAATTGATTTACAATAATACATATATACATACATTTGCATAAAGCAGCATATTTGTTCACTCCCATGTTGATGAGAGTATTAGATACCTGATAAATCTCCCTTTTAAGGGAGAACAGATAAAAAATGTGCGATTAAATTGCAATTAAATATTTTAATTGATTGACAGCCCTAGTAATTATCATGTAAAATGTAAATGAAGTCACATTGTGCTCAGTGCTTTTTCATTGTGTTTGTCTATTCAGGTTGCTGAGCCAGTATCTACAGTATGTAACTCCATCAGCAGTGTTTGCTGAGCCGTCATTTGACCCTATTGACATCCTGAGAACACGGATCAATACGACACCAGAGGTAAGAACACAACACAGGATATCAGATCCAGTTACCATATGAAAAGGCATCAAAATGTTTTAATTGTAAATGTACAGATTTATGCTCATATGGACAAAAACAGTGTGGTGAGCTGCCCTTTGTTAATAGAAGTCTCGACAACAAACTGGTGCAAAATTACATGAAAACAAACAAACGCCTGAATAGAAACAATCAGGCTCGATATATAAAGACACACGATACTGTTCAAAGGTTTGGAATCAGCTGTTATATAGACGACCTTCTTCTTTCCTTCATTAATAACTATTTTAACAGAGATGAGAACAGCATAATCCAGATAAGAATATATATTATTTACATTTTGAAATACTTTTGGCCCCAATAGAAGAAGACTGAAATGATGCAAACTTTCATTTAGTCGATGTCCACACAATACGAGGCGTATTAAGGCTGTTGTTGGTAAAAATGAAATAAGTACGGAGCCTGAGATATGGGATGATATTCTCAGGAATTCACGATTTGAATCTCTGAAATTCAGCGTCAGTCTGTAACCAGGGTAACGTATTGTGTTCGGAGTAACGTCTTCTCAACGGTTGATTTTGAGTGTTAGTTTAGTCTTTGGGTATCCATCGATACTGAGTACTGATCTGATACCAGTTTAATTAATGAGCTGTATGCCTCACTGTGTGGAACTGACTGGGATCATTCTTTTACGGGCTTGACATAAACATTGCTTTTCTAACTTAATTAAACAAAATGTGACAAATAAATACATAGATATGAATTTAGTGAATTATTTATTATTAAAATAATAAACTGTACTCCAGTAACTTCGTAAAAAATCTTAAAAATTAACAGAATTTTTATTTATTTAAAAAAAAAAAAAAAAATAGATCGTACATCAGTAACATGGTAAGAAATCTTCAAAATTAACAGGAATTACAGTTAAAGTGTAAACATTTTTTAATGCAGCAACAAATTCGTCAAAACTTAAACAAGAATTAAAATTCCATGATATAATGTATATAAACATAAAATTGAATTTAATAGATCAGCCCCATTGTCACCGATATCCAATCCAGCTAATTGAGTCAGGATCAGCCCGATATCCGATGCAGTATCGGTGCATCCAGTAGTGTTAACCCTAGATTAACCTTCTGTTTCTATTGTGAAGTCTGATTTACTGCTGAGTTCTCTTCTGTTCTGATTCAACTGTTTGTCTCTTTCAGTTGTCAGTGGGGTTGAACCACTGGAGAGCGTTTTGTTCTCTATGTAGTAAACTAAATAACATCTATTAGTAAAGAGGACAAGCTAAAAGCTTTTGTGGCAGCAGATTCCAAACTTTTGAACAGTTGTGTAACTCTACTGTGTACGTGAAGTTGATAAAAAGTGACTTTACAATGTTTGCTGAAGGTTTTAACACTATTGGTGAAGGGAAAAAACACAAAACTTGCTATGATGCATAAAATATATACCCTGTCTCCTAAAAATTCCATTCCCAAACCACAAAACATATTGTCTATTGTCCTGTTTACTAACCGAAAAGGCGTGTATGGCTTAATAAAGTAACAAACGTAATCATTTTAAGCCAAACCACGACGTTTTTCCTAAACCTAACAAGGTAGTTTTGTTGCATTTTTTATTTTGATTCAATTTACAACGTTAACCACGTGTTTCAAACTGCAACTGTAATCCAGGAGAAAAGATATTTCCCTAAAAACGTAATTGAGAATGCAGTTTAATTGTATGGGAATGTAATTTTGTAGGAGACGGGGTTGAATATTTGGAAATGAAAAGACACTGAGGGTACAAGCAAAAAAAAGGAATACTGCACAGATTCACTTTGTCAAATCTATTGTTTAGTCTTTCTGTTACAAAAAAAAATCCTTAGTGCATTTTGTAAAATGAACCGTATAGTTTGCATAATTAATAAATATTACAGGAGATATGTTCCATAAAAAGTTTGTATCGCAAGTAAACAGGCATGAAAAAAGATGTATCTTCACAGTCGTAACTGAATTAATAGGCATGTGAATACCATCAGTAGTATGTGTTTGATGATACCGACCTCGAGGTTACATTGCAGCCTAGAATAAACATTGCATTTGGATGATCAGTTGCATAATATTATCCCACAGAGGGTCCTAATGTACTGGTAAAGCATTTCACTTATAGTGCATATACAGACGTGTATAAGGCCCAAAGCTACACAGAATGGACCCTTTTCCATCACAGAGGACCTGAGCAGATATCAAAATATAGGTGCAGGGAAAAAAAACAACATGTATTTCATAAAGGAGAAAATCTCAACAATGATCTTTTACATGTCAACAGTAGTAGTCTTTAAAATTCACCGCCCACTACAGCGTTTTGCATTGATCTAGTTGTTGTTCTTTCCAGCGTTGCTCCTGAGTCCGAGTGGGTTTGTAAGTCAGTCATTTCAGCTCAGTTAATTTCAGCTCGAAGCCATTTAGTTTGGTTTAACGGTGTAAAACAAGTGGTTTTTTTTTTTCCCTCTTGTCAATATGGCAGACTGCATGACAGACGAGTAGAGCCCTGGAGGTGCGTAGCCACATATGGCGTGGAAGTGGAAAAGCCTGCCAGCGCTCAGAGTAAATGTCTGACCGAAACACGTTTTCTCTGTCAATCTGCAGGTTTTCCAATTCTTGTTTTCCTGGCTCATCAGGACCAACGTAATATAGACGGGACAAGAAGAGCATGTCGATGAAGATTTCCATCCAAACCAGGTAAGAACGGGACCACGAGGGCCACTTTCTCCACTCTGGGTGCCCATTTCTTTTCCTTCCAAGACACTATCAGAAACCAATTTTTGCAGGCTTTGTTTACAATGTGTCCCCTTTAATCTAAGAATATCTCCAGTGAAACCCCCTGGGGGGGGCACGGTAGTAGCTATCTTGTTACCTCATTGAGGGAATCCAGTTCATACACAGGTCCCTTGATGGTGCACGGTGTGTTTGCGGTGCTTCAGTCCCAGGCCTCTTTCTTT
Organism: Sebastes umbrosus; assembly: GCF_015220745.1. Taxonomy (NCBI): domain Eukaryota; kingdom Metazoa; phylum Chordata; class Actinopteri; order Perciformes; family Sebastidae; genus Sebastes; species Sebastes umbrosus. The sequence goes on from NC_051278.1 coordinate 3,956,739, forward strand.
GAAGTCCATCACTCGCTGTTGTGAGGAGTCCACCAGAGCACTCGCTATAGCAATACCTAGAAGCACAACCAGAAAACACAGTTAATATATAGTATAACATGCTGTTTCACTGTCATTACAGGTGGCCTGATGAGGTGAAGCCGTGGCCGATGACCACCTACACGACAGATGTTCCATGAGGTGCTATTGTGGTTCCCCTCTTGTGTTCTATGTACACCTCATAGAAATAGAACAGGAGTAGAACGGACATTTAACTGTTTTCAGTGGGCATTCGACTACTACAAAAGTAAACAGTGATTGTTGTTAGTTGTTATGGTGACAACACCATCAGAGGGGATGTAAATTAAGGTGAGGAGTGAGGCGGAGGGACCGTTAGACCCAGCGGAAGAGGGAGATGTAAGGAGGGAACTGAGAGGAGGATGAAGAGAGGGGGAGCTGTAAGGAGGAAGCTGAGAGGAAGGAGCTGGGAACTTTCAGCAGGGAGCTGTGAAGAGGGAGGAAGGAGCTGAGGGGAGGGAGCTGTAAAGTAGGAGGAGGAAACTGAGAGGAGGAAGGAGGTAGCAGAGAGGAGGAGGGAGCTGAGTGGAGAGAGTAAGGAGCAGTAAAGAAGAAGCTGAGAGGAGGGAGGAATTGAGGGAGCTGAGAGAATGGAGATGTAAGGAGGGAGCAGAGAGGAGGGAGAACAGGTTGCATGTGAAGACATAAATAGCAATTTGCAACAAGCAATTGTTTTGTTTGTTTTTATCAACTGAAAACTATCAAATAAATGACATTTAATGTATATTTGGATTCCATTTATTCCTTTTTGTGTGTTTGTAAATGTGTTTTAAATTATTATTGAACTATTTTGGGCCACGGAACAGAACACACCACATGAAATATGAAAGTGAAAAGCCTCAGCCGATGTGACAGATGAGACGCCATCGTCCTATCAGCAATCACAACATCCACAACATGTTCTGTAACCGTCTCTCCAGCAGAGAACAAAGGGGTGAACGCTGAGGTCACTGAAGTGCATCACCTCCCATCCTGTCTGTTTCTCCCTCCCACCATCCAGCAGGATAACGTACCTCTCACAACAACTTGTGTATCTGATGCCTGACTCTCCACAGCGGGCCGGATGCAGCGTTGTGTTACGTTGGCAGTAGCTGCTGCTGCTGTTAATGTGGATGTAGAGTCGTGGCAGCTCTTAGGAGTGCAGCTCGTCCTGTCTTTCCCTCCCCAACACCGTGGGCTTGACAATGCACGGTCATTATGACGAGAGCTCAATCTGCCGGCGTGCAGGAGCCAAATAAACAAAACACACAAACAGTGGAGGGAATCTGCTGCGCTCTTGATATGATTTGGATGTTTTCAGCATTTCACACTCAAGTGATTCTTGGGATTTTTTTTTTCTTTTTTAGTGGGTGGAAAGCCGATTACACAGTTACTCAGTGTGTGCGTACGTGACTCTGCAGGTTTATGCATGCACCTGTGCTCATACATATTTTGCAAAGTTGTGACCCAGCGATACGGCAGCCAACAGTTAAGTGCTCTGTGATTGGCTAGCAGCACCTGGTCTGTTGGAATTTGGTTGTTTGTTTCGTCTACCGCAGACAATACTTTAATTTTGGGGTTTAGTCCAAATGTTTGCAGATCTGTATATTTCAGGAGTAAACACAATTTACTTCTACGCCACTTCACTGCAGTGCAATTGAGGACACAGAGGTCATGTTCATATTCAGGGATCTAGTATAGTCAACAAGAATGTACAAACAATGCAAACTCTACGTTGATTACAACGGCTGCCAGAACAGTTTTGCCCCCTGAATGTGCACGCACCCAGTAATGTTTGTATACAAGAAACCCGTCTATGGAGGAGTGGATTGAGCCGTGCCCTTCTCCAGAAAACCTGCTAAACTACATGCAGCGCTACGTAAAGGTGAGGTTTCACAATGTTGCCCAGAATATGCAAACAAGCAGGTAAACAGCAGGAATACACTAACCACTGGCTCAACAGCACCACGACTATCTGATGAAATACACTAACCACGGCCTCTGCGGCACGACAACTCATAAACTATCTGATGAAATACACTAACCATTGCCTCCGCAGCACGACGACTCATAAACTATCTGATGAAATACACTAACCAGTGCCTCCGCAGCACGACGACTCATAAACTATCTGATGAAATACACTAACCAGTGCCTCCGCAGCACCACGACTCAGAGACCATCTGATGAAATACACTGACTACTGCCTCTAAAGCACCACGACTCAGAGACTATCTGATGAAATACACTAGCCACTGCCTCCACGGCACCACGACTCAGAGACTATCTGATGAAATACACTAGCCACTGCCTCCACGGCACCACGACTCAGAGACTATCTGATGAAATACACTAACCACTGCCTCAACAGCACGATGACTCGGAGACTATCTGATGAAATACACTAACCACTGCCTCAACAGCACGACGACTCAGAGACTATCTGATGAAATACACTAACCACTGCCTCAACAGCACGATGACTCGGAGACTATCTGATGAATTACACTAACCACTGCCTCTATGGCACCACGACTCATAGACTATCTGATGAATTACACTAACCACTGCCTCCACGGTACCACGACTCAGAGACTATCTGATGAAATACACTAGCCTCTACGGCACCACAACTCAGAGACTATCTGATGAATTACACTAACCACTGCCTCTATGGCACCACGACTCAGACACTATCTGATGAAATACACTAACTACTGCCTGTATGGCATCACGAATCAGAGACTATCTGATGAAATACACTAGCCACTGCCTCTAAGGCACCACGACTCAGAGACTATCTGATGGCGGTCTTGACACCAGAGAGATAATAGCTGTAAGTAGATTGGCAACCAAAACGACATCCTCGCCACGCAGAGCAACACACCTCCACCTAACAAAAAAAAGACAAGCCTAGTACAAGCAGTTATCAAAGTCATCTGACTGACACTGGACAGTTTCTCATACAATGTCAATAAAGAGCCAAATAATGAAATCAATATAACACTAGACTACTATACTACTACTACTCTGAGGGGGCGCATCAATCACAAAACGAAATATTGTGATATTCAAATAAAAATGTTCTTACACAAAAACAACGCAAGTTACTACATCTTCTTTTTTTGTGGTCAGAGAGAAAAAAAAGTACTGACATTTAAATTGTGTGATTAAATATCCATTACAAAATCCAAACTATACTTAATAGATACACAAAAAAGACTGTTGTGATAAAAATCCCTCTCAGTCAGAAAAGACTTAACGACAAAGGGAAAGGTTTAGTAAATGATTGAGCGATCACAACAAAGAAAAGAAAGCAGAAAAAGGCGAGGAATGGATTAAAGAAGGAAACAACATTTCAGACATTATCTAACTGGAGCTGCTCTGATCAGACAGACGTCTGTAAACTGGAGGCCACCAGTTATTCAACATCAATACAGTCATCTCCACAAGACCTAAAACTAATGATCCATCTGTCTGAAAGCCAGCTTGATTTACTCATATACACACCTGTCTGCACAGATATACAGTAAACCACCAGTTCTCACATCACAACCAGTTCTAATGAAAGAGACAACACCCAAACTGGACTGAGACATCTGAATATTCTTCCATCAACCAGCTTTCACCTTTGACAAATTGCCTTCATAATTGTGTTGATTTCCCCGGGTGAACGCACACATCTCCATTTGCAAAATTAAATTGGTCAAAAGTAATCAAATTATGCTGCAGGTGAGTGCGAGTGCTCATTTGCTGCCGTGGCGACCGAAGCACGTTAATGTGATTGTTTTGTCAGGTGAGTTGACGCGTCATTAGCGCCCCCTCACAACGCCGGTCCTGATATACTAATGGGGGTCATTTAGCGAGAGACAAAGTTCCTCCCGGGAACACATATCGGTACAGGTCTTGATGTGGGGAAACTGGAACTGCAGCTGGAAAAAACATCTGTGTCGGGAGGAGCCGGCATGCTAACCCGGTGTCAGACCTCACAGCCGAGCCCTCCTCTACCTCCAAACATCAAAGTCTGGCTTCTGAGTTTGTGCTCGCCCTCAATCAAGACACCGGGGACGGCAGCCTGCTTAGGATCCGCTATTATAGTAAACAGAAAATACAACAGCATCGTCAAACCGAACACATTGATATTCAAATATTTATGCATCTGTGAGGCGCTGATTTTAAAAGACCAGCAAACATGACGCACAACTACGACTGCTTTGATGTACTCATGTAAGATTCAGGTTTGATCCCGACTAACCAGGATGCCTTTCATTATTAGGACATGGCAGTGTTTGGTAGAGACTTTCTTTATGATTGTTTGAATAATGCAGGACGGAAAAATATCTCCAAATTACCTGAAATTCATATTTAAATGTCACAAAGGCAGAAGGACAAACTCAAAAAAGTTGAGGCAGATGCTTTTTAGTACTAAAATAAACTTTAAAGTTTGTGATGAACTTTAAAGTTTGTGATTTATGTGGCTAAAAAAAACCCAGGACACATCTACGATGCAACGGTCCTCATAAGAGTCCTGACCTTCTCTTGACTTTTATGCATCTGATCCAATTTGTAAAAGTAAGACCATATACTTGATCCTTATACATGTTTAAAACTGTTGCTTCAATCGTTTTAACAGCAGCTTTTGCTTTTTATATTCTTATTTTAGAACAAAACTCTACAACAAAGCAGCCCAGTCGCACAGCAGTTTGTGAAATAGTCACAAAATTTGAATGCATTGATTCGTGCACATAGACATGAATTTCACGTTTTCTTATTGATGGTCAGCATGAAATCAATTTGTATGTAATCCACATACAGTAATTGTGAACCAGGAAATATAAAGAGCGGCAAATGCTGCACACCGAGGAGGTTGAGGCGGATTAGTGGGTCAAACAACACCAGACTTTCACCAGGAGACCGTTGATCATGTCCCGTGTGAAACCACAAGTCAAAGTTGATTTATTTGTCACGTAACTTCCGTACTTAAGTTACAGCACATCTGGTGTTATTTAACTCAAACCGCGATCTTTTCCTAAACCTAACCAAGTAGTTTGTTGCCTAAGCCGAACCAAGTCAGTCTTTTAAGTCTAACTAAGTAGTTTTATTTTGAAAAGACAGGAGTGGAAATTGACACAAGCATTACATGTTGCTGGACATTTGTAGGAAAACGGAGGATAAAAATCCGTTGTTGAAAGTCGTGCTGAGCGTCACGAAAAGGAAGACAAATTCGTGTCTATGTACACGGATCAAATAGATTCAATTTCGTGACTATTTCGCGAACTGCCGAGAGACTGTGTTGAACAAATAAAGAGTGGCGAAAACAACAACTTAGGTAAGAGTAACTTGATATGGTCAAACATTAAAGTCCACATAATAAACACAGGAGTTGGCTGAGAGTAAAATGCCACTGAGTATTTGACTAAAAGTCAACAAGCAGACAGATGAAGGAGTCGGGGGTCGACAGGAGAGAGCATCCCGGTGGGGTGGACGGTTTCAAAGACAGAGAGGATCAAAGTATCGGAGATCCATTCTGGGTCAACGGAGCCTAGTCTCCGAGCGCTGCCCTCCGATTCCTGTCAAGCATCTATCCAGTCAGACACCCAGAGGGAGGCGGTGGGAGGCAGGGAGGAGGAGGAGGGTGAGGAGGTCGATGAGAGAGAGAGGAAGAAAAGGACACCGGTGCTACGGCAACGTTTACAGGTCAGTAGTCACAGTCTGAGAGGGGCTAGGAAAGAGAAACACCTGAGGAGATCAACATAAATATATACAGTATATATATATATATATATATATATATAAATAAAGGGCACAGCTGCTTTACCTCGCCGTCAGACAGCCCTTCCTGACGGGGAACTGAAGCCGTTATATCGCTCTCTTCAAAGCCACCAGACTCCATTCACAAAAACAAAAACATTTCCAATCTTTGCACAGCTAACGTTGACTCAGCTAGTGCTAGCGATTTGGAAAGAACGCAGATAGACCAGCCCTTTAAAAAAAGTAATTTCCAACAACTCCAAAGCCATCTTAATAACATGCATCTTGCTAATAACTAAATAGAGAGGAATCAACTGGGTTTTGTTCTTTATAACAGTAACAACAGTGCAGGACAGGACTTTTAAGATACACCTAACTGCTGCTAAAACTAAAAGGCCTCTCTTTTTTTCTATACTTTAAACAAGGCACAGGGGTTGATCAATCTAAATTTGCACAACTGTACACAGACGCTAGTCTAAGATAAATATGAGTCTCAACAATCTTTCTGACCTTCTTCATTCATTAACTGAGCAATTTATTAAGCAGCAGGAGATGCAAAAGCTTTCTTTGTTCCTTTAATTAGACTGGAACAGAACAAAATAAGCCAGCAGAGTTTTACTTAATTAATCCAAGTGTTGTCTCATATTAGACTCTTCTTCATAGTGCTGTCTTTTATGTTTTTTAATGCAAATGACCAAAATCTATTTTCTGTCCGGGGATAACAAATTAGACTTTTTCCTCCCTGTAGGAAGACGGCCAAAGTGAGAATGATACAGCAAAAGGCTGAATATGCTTTGTCAGGACTGAGACAGAGAGAGGAGGGGTGTAGGGAGAATAAGACGCCAACAAATACAGAACCTGAAGAACACAGACGATATCATTTCACATTCAGAGACACATTTCCATCCACCTGTTTTTCATGCACAACATCTGGGTGGGAACGCCCACATTATGGAAGATAGTCACAAAAACAATAAGGTTTTATGCTTGACTGAGGTAGAAAAGTTGATATATTGACAAAGACATGCACACTGATGGAACCTGCTTCTGCTTCCTCTATTTTAGAGAGAACTGCTGTGGTACTGATGACTGTCAGTGACCTTCACTCCATCAGAAAGGCCAGAAAATAAAGACTAAAACAAGTCGAGGTGTCGGGGATCTAAGTAACTGTAACATCCCTGATTCAAGTTCAGACGATGATGAAAATATGATTTATTGGTCAGCACTATTTAAAATAAGTACAGAAATGGCGTTACTTAAAGCCCCCCTCCAGTGCATTTCATATTTATTTGAGTAATTTCCTGACTAAGTTGATCGGACTTGATTTTGTGATCAAAGTTAAAAAAGAAGGTTGTTGCTAAAATGAGAATATGACGTCTGACTATAGTAGAAGCTGCAGGTCAAAGGTCATCCTCCAAGCTGCAGGTTCACTCATGCTCGTTTGAGTCTGAGCAGCAAACCGATGAATCTGTTTATCTGTCTGTCAGTTAATCATTTAGTTAGTTAGCTAGTTAGCTGTAGTTAGCTAGCCCAACTTCTTACATCAGCTAACTGAGGGGTTTTCATTTATTTTTTTGGATCCTTCATCTTAGTTTAGTGTGTTTTTTTTCACAATGGAGTTTGTGTGTGCCGAGAACGGTTGAAATCAACGCAGTGAATTTCATGAAATCCCACCGTCAGAATTAACACAACACACTGACTGTCTCTCTCTCACTCGCTCTCTTCTTCACCGTCTCCTCCTGCTGGAGATAAATCAACGGAAAGCAGCCGATACCGGAGGTTTTGAGGGCCTCTAACAGGTCTGAACGACGGGGAGCAAACAACTTTCAACCCGAATGAAAACCAGAGAAAAGTCCCGTTAGAGAAATAAATTAATCTCTTTACAGCCCGGTGCGGTGTCGATGCTGGAGCTGAGGAGAGAGCGGCCGGTGCTGGTGGACGGTGCACCTCCAAAACGTCACGAAATTCATGCATTTCAAACAGCGGACCTCTGCAACATGTTTATCCGTCCTCCGGAGAGCTGTGGTTGACGTGCGGGTGTGCGGCTGAAGACGGCCGAAGAAGAGAGTGAGTGAGAGAGAGTCGGCGTGTTGAGATAATTCTTGTCTCATTTGTGGGCTGATAAACAGTAAATTCATCTAAACTGGGTTGAAAAACGATGCAATCTGGTTGCCGTCGTGATGAATTACGTCTGACTATTAACCACACCCCCGTTCTCTGTTTGAGAAAGAACGTTAACCAAAAAACAGGAAGTAAAACTGGCATGCTACGAACGGTGTTTGAGAACAGCCTGATCGGTTGCTGTTGCTTAGTTAGATGTGTAATCTTGTCACCTCCTGTTCAACATGTTCAACATAGAGAGAGTTGATGGAGATGAGAGTTAATTAAAATGTTATTTTGCTGAAATTCCATAAAGTTGTGCAACAATTGAATGTCACAACATAAAAGCACTGAAAGACATAGAAAGATTGTGAAGGGATAGAGCAGAGAGGAGTGGTGAGGAAGTAAAGCAAAGAGGGAGGATTATAATATTTTCTTCCTACTTCTCAGTTGATTTAGAGGAAACCAGGAGTGGATTTATCAAAGCATAACCACAAGGACTTATCATCTCAGCTTTCGCTGCGGCAATATGCAAATGTGATCTTATGGGTGAGGGGGCGTCGACATGGACTCTTACCACTTACTGCACTTATTTAACAACTCCTTCAATCACTCATCTACGTCTCCGTCTGGATCTCTCAAACTTTCCACCTGTTTTCACTTCCAGTATTTCTACACCAATCTCTCTAATCGAACCTCTCAGCCTTCTAATACCTCTTTTCTCTCTCACGCTGCTCTTTTCTATTTTTACTCATAAAGACTTCTTACAGTACCTGTATTTTCTTCCTCTTTCTACCCCTCTCAGATATTCCCGGCTCTATCTCTGGTGCTGAATAGGCAGATTAGTGCAGGCTGAGAATACTGCATGGCTCTGTCTCTATTGACCCACTATCTAAGCTCAAGAGAGAGAGAGAGAGAGAGAGTCTTTTTCTTTCTCTTCATCCTCAACAACTCTAACCAAATTGAGAATAAGAGCAGCCTGGTAAACCCATTAACCGCTGATTGAGTCCCATTTTATTTCAGACATTAAAATATGAAACAACGGCAGCCGTGGGAGGCACAGCATAAAACTGACAGGAGAAGGAGGACTGCAGCCAAAAATAAGATTTTATTCCCCCCTTTCTTTCCATCCATCCCTCCCTCTCCTGACTGTCAAGTCTTTTTCTCCTGCTTTGTCCATCATGTCAGGCCGCCGTGACTTTGAATCAAACAGTCGCCCAGTGGTCAAGCTGTTCCTCTCCTGTACGAGTCGCTCTCGAAGGCCATGTGTGACTCGTCCACCGCTATTTGGCTGACAACAGCTGTCAGAGAGTTGCCTCTATTCACTGGTTGGATTATTGGGGTAAAAAAATTATTCTTTTATCACAGAATTTGATTTGGCTTTAAACACGGCGTGTGTGTGTGTTATGCATGCGAGTCTCGCTGGTTTAGAGTGAAGAAAAGGCCGTACGAGAGCTCAGAGACCTCAAAGACTATAAATCTTGTATGTGTCTGTGGTCACCGAGAACTACAATAGTACATCATATCTGTACAGAGACCGGACCAAACTCTGTGTATAAATGTATGTGTATAAACCACAGACTGTCTATGGTAGAAACAACAACATCACTGCCATATTTATTATACAAATCGTCATCATTGTGTAGTTATTTCGGCATCCTTTTGATCCGTTTACAACAATGCCGCTGCCGTATTTATGCTACAACTTCCGTGTCCGTCACGTCATGCCATTGGGCCCAAAAACACTTTTTTCCATAGACATACATTGAGGAAGAGACTTATTTAAATCATTAGGTCCTAAAATTTGTTAAATGCACTAATAGTTGAATCCAGAGTTATTTCCCTTCCTCCGTTCATGTGACTGAGACCCAGACCGCGACGACAGCGTGACCGAGTCATGTGACCGAGCCGACGCTACTGCGCAGCATCCCAATGGATGCTGAAGATCGCCGGAAGATCCGGGTACTTTTCCAGACGGAAGTCGAGCCATTTTGTATTCATGTGCCACTAGGCAACTTTCATAGGAATGAACGGGGCCCCGCCTTCAACGCTGTATCCAATTCTCTTAATACATCCATGCATGAGCTCAAACTGCGCTGTATCGCGAGCATAGACTGCTCTCTTCCGCCGGGAAACGACAGTTGGTGTAGCTCTATTGTCGTCCGGGTGGAAACAGTAGGTATTATACACTCTGTTCAGTTCCTAGAAACAGGCTGAGATAACGAAAAGGAAAAAAAAATGTGCCATAAATTGGGAGAAATACAGGAGAATTGTGACCCCAGGAGGAAACCGGGAGAGAGCGATGAAAAACGGGAGTCTCTGGAGGGTTTGCAAGCCTGACCGGGCTTCGTAAAGCAGCCTGTCAAACCCACGCTGACACACATCTCGCCACAACTACCGACATATGTACTTACATAGATAACAATAGGTGATAAGGTATCTACAGGTTCTGACAATCTCCATATAGTTATCACTGTTAATCTCAGTGACTCATCACCAAAACAGACACTTTAGTACCACTCTCTAGGTCCGAGGCCTGAAGCAAAAAGAGTGATACAGAAAGAGAAAAATAACGAACAAGACAGAGTGAGGGATGAGGGTTGAGAAATTGGCAGCTGAGAAAATTGTAAAGCTGCTGCAGTCTCTTCTTTCTTTCTTTCTTTCCTCTTCTGAAACCAACATGGTGTCTCCTCTTTTTCCATCTCTTACATATAAAGGGTCAGTTATTGGTAACACCTCAGGGGAGCAGAGCAGAGAACGACAAGAAGAAAACAAAGAGAAGACGGTGCGAGGGAAGGCGAGCTAAAATCGTCTCTCTCATCGAGGATTCCTCTTGAAGTGTCTCCCACTGAGGGGGGGCGGAGCTAGCCTGCAGTGGCTTCACGTTCATACATGCTAACATCAATGGAGGAGTGCTGTCTGACCCGACGCAGGGTGTCCTCCAGGGAGCGGCGGTGGGAGGATAGACTGGGGACGGATGATGGGTGGGCGATTTATTTTTAAGACTTTTATCAGCTCCTTGGTGCGTTTGAAGTTCTATCACGTGCGATTACATCTGCGATCATCATGACTCTGTGATCACTACAGAAGCACACAAGAAGACATCGACTCCAGGCTTCAAACGCTGGTAACAACGACAGCTATTTTATTGATTTGATGAGAAAAACAACAGACGTCCCCCAGAGAGCCTCCCGATGAGAACTGTCAAGCCTCTTATTGGCCCTAATTTCCTGAAAATTAGTCTGCTGCTGCTGTGATGAGCTGATGTCCAAAACATCAGGTAGTGGATAGAAAGAAAAACACCAGTTTCACTCTGATACATGGACACTGTCTTTAAGCAATTTAAATATCTTTAACCTGGTTTTAACTGCAGTTTTGTCATCTGAAATTACAGTGCGGGATTTCGTCCAATAACCCTTTATATCTATTGGCCGAAATCCCACACTGTAATTTCATTATGAAAACATAAAGCAAAAATATAGCTTCCGGTGTCTGTTCTAGTTAAGGTTTGAAAACGTTAGCAGAAAGGCTAACCCAGTAACGTTAACACAAAGGCTAACCCAGTAGCACAAAGGCTAACCCAATAGCACAAAGGCTAAGCCAGTAACATAAGCACAAAGGCTAACCCAATCACGTTAGCACAAAGACTAAACAACTGCACAAAGGCTAACCCAGTAGCACAAAAACTAACCAAGTAGCACAAAGGTTAAACCAGTAGCACAAAGACTAACCCAGTAGCACAAAGGTTAAACCAGTAGCACAAAGACTAACCCAGTAGCACAAAGGTTAACCCAGTAGCACAAAGGTTAACCCAGTAACACAAAGGTTAACCCAGTAACACAAAGACTTACCCAGTAACACAAAGACTAACCCAGTAGCACAAAGGTTAACCCAGTAACACAAAGACTAACCCAGTAGCACAAAGGTTAACCCAGTAACACAAAGACTAACCCAGTAGCACAAAGGTTAACCCAGTAACACAAAGACTTACCCAGTAGCACAAAGGTTAACCCAGTAACACAAAGACTTACCCAGTAACACAAAGACTAACCCAGTAGCACAAAGGTTAACCCAGTAACACAAAGGCTTAGCCAGTAACACTAGGCTAACCCACTGAGCCAAAGAGAGATAGCCTATCCGATTTGAACTCTAATCTATTTTGCTTGCGTTTGTGATTGTGTGATGTAACAGAGTTGTTTGTTTATTCTTCTATTACTTAAGAAGGCTAAGGTAGCATGTAGCGAACGTTTCGAGCTCGACGCTCACCAATCTCCAAGTTACCATTAACCTCTTCAGGGTATTTTTTATTATCATAATTACGTCTGGGTGTAGCAAACTTTCATTTTCTGTCTCTTATGCTCTCTTTCTCACTCTCAGACTTCATTCCCTCGTCTTTATGAGACTACAGAGACTGTTCATACGTGTTAAAGTCTTCAACATAAACCTCCCTCCAGCTTGAGAGAAATGCTTTCTTGCAAAGTGCCTGATTTTCCGTCTGCTCTGCTCGTTTCCTCTGTCAGGTTACTCGCCGTGTTGAAGTCTCTGCTTCCTGTCTGGAGGAACAGAGGCTTCTCACACCTGCTCCAGTTACATACAGTAGGCCTACATCCACTGACAGCAGTCTCCCACAAAGCTGCAGCAGGGGAGAAGGAAAATATAAAGAGAGAGGTGGACTGAGGTGGAAGATGAGCTGGAGGGAGAGCAGATTGGCCTCATGCTGACGGCGCATAACGGTGCTCCGGGTCTCTCGGTCAGGTCTGAAGGGAAGCGCTGCTGTCTTTTCAGTGATTTCTACAGCCGCGTGGTGGTCGGCTGGAGCGAATGGGGAATATCGCGTGTCGTCCGTCTATAGCGGCAACTTGAGCTCTGACTGTGGAACGTCAGGATGTCTCATTTAGGGGAACAATTGATCCAACAGTAAGTGTTGGATGGAAACCAGGCAGGTCTAACCACATCAGACCTCCTTTAAAAGGTGCCATATGTCAAGAGTTTATCTGAATAATTCATTATATCGCTGCTGACGCTAAAAGAAAGAAGAATCACAATATGAAAACAGTTTGATTTTTAACCGTATCTGCTTTCTGCATTAATATAGTGTAGTTTAAGAGTTAAGAAGAATTTCCTAAAGCGCCTTCCAGCAGTGAAACAATGAAATCACAAATGAAAACAGAAAGCAGCTGACTTTAACTTTAACAGACCAAAAACTTCAGACCATTCACCGTTTCAGAGTTAAGTCTAGAAAATGTCAGAAAACTGTGAAAACAAACAATCAAAATTACCAAGAGCAGTTCAAAACCCAAAGATATTCAAGTAACAACGATATAAAAACAATCTGAAGCTAGAACCAGTAAATTACTTTTGTCAGCAACTCAAAATGTCAAAATGTTAAATTGATTTTCTGCCGAAAATCGATTAATCAACAAAATATTTCAGCTCAAACTGCAAGTCTGGAAACAGGCAGTACCTGCGAGAGAAGCGAACACGTTGGCAATGTTGAGGAAGAAGAAGGAGGAAGATTATAAAAGAAAAAGAAGGAAGATAAATGAGAAATACCGGATGGCCCATCATCATTAAACCTTTCAGGCTTGAGCATGTTCCTTCGGCCTCAATCGGGTCTCAAACTCACAACCTCAGACACCAAGGACAAGTGTCTACCTTAGTGAGCGTACTGCCTGGAGAATACAACCACTTCACACTATGACTTAAACAATCGATGATTGATTACTCCACAACTGATGTTTAAAGATGCTCTATTTCCATTGACTGTAATGGTTTACATGAAGACAGAATTCATACCACTGAGATCAATTTTCAAGTTAAAGTTAGTCAAGTTCAAGCTGATAAAACGACCAGGAGTTTGCTGGATAAAACACATCAGGTAAGATAATGTTACATTTGTGCATTGAACACATAGTATAAGAAGTGGATGTGTTGTCACCGTGTTGTCACCCATTGGTTTGTGGACTACGGTTTTGAAGCCTCGAGTTCAGCATTTTGGACGTCGCCCTCTTGGTATCGTGGCAATGTTGGATTTTTGCAACCAAAAGTGACACGAGAGGGTTGAGCTTAGTAATGTTATAATTAACTTAAAAACACACTGTGAAAGGGTTAAAGTTCCAAGACGAAAACACGGACAACTCCCAGACCGGACAACGCTGTGGTAGCGACCTGTCAATCACAAGGTAGCCCCGCCCTAAAGCATCCCCTGCTTTATGGTCTATTTGACTCTTAATGGGACCATCATTTACTAAATGAACATCATGCTGTATTGAAGAAGACTTGAAACTAGCGATTGAGACCATAAACTTATGTTTACAATGTTTACTGAGGTAATAAATCAAGAGAGAAGTAGGCTCATTTTCTAATAGACTTCTATACAATCAGACTTGTTTTAGCAACCAAAGGAGTCGCCCCCTGCTGGCTATTAGAAAGAATGCAGGTTTAAGACACAGTGGAGGTCCTTTAACCTGCAGACCACCAAATCAATGGTTACCAGGCCAACGTATCTTCAATGTATTCAGATAGCAAGACCTAGTATGATCTCCTAACAGCAACATACTGATGCAGAACAGAACAAACAGAGATGGTGGATAAATCCACACATCCAACATGTATTTCTACAACTGTATGACTCGGTGAAGTTGAGATGATGATGCCATCACATTTTAGTGTGTTTACTCTGCTTTCATTTAAACTGCCACAGCCCGTTTTACATGTGAGCTGACGGGAGGAGGCCGCCGCGAGGCACGCAACAAGCACCGCCCGCCACATCTGGAGTCTTGTTAGACAGCTGCTGAAAAACAGCTCCACTTGTAAATGGATCACAAATGGCGTGAACGGTGTCTTTGTGAGCCTACAATGACGGAGATGTGGGGTTTCATGGATCGGAGAGACAGCTGACAGTTTACAACAACGGCGACAATCAAATGGAAATGGAGGAATCAGCAGTAGTAGTAGTTACACGTAATCGTAAAAAGGGACATTAGCGGTGTCTGGTAAGTGTCTGACAGTTGGACATAAATACCGTCTGCTGATAGTGCCAGCTGGTCATTATGCACCTGCCTTTATCTAAATTATCAGCACAAAGTATGATGGAGGCAGCACTTTTTACCCAATAAAAAACATAATATTAAGCCAAGTTCACACTACACGACTTTCAAAGTCCTCCGATCTCAGTAATGTTCTCACTACACAACTCGTGGTTTTCATACCACATGACTGACCGGAGACAGGAAGTCACACACTACAAGATCTGTCACCAGGAGGAATCCCCGATGAGGTCTCCAAACTACGTCTAGTCACCGAAACACAAACAAGAAGTGACACAAGAAGTGCAGCATCATTAGGACATTATGATGCATTAGTCAAGCGTATAGATGCCCAGTAACGTTGATGTTAAAATTACACTTTAACATAATCTAGCACCACACGCATATACTGTATATAGGCCTATATATAAATGTAGCAGACATTTGTGACATGATATACAACAAGCGTCTACTTGACCATTAATACAGGTGCGCCTTTGTGTGCAGTGAGCGGGAGTGTAAACAGTTTGTTGACCGCAACGAAAATGTTGATTTTGTCAGGCTAAACGCCAACAATATGGTTTCAAGCAGGATATTTCATTAGATGAAAACATGTAGTGAATTTTGGAAGTGATTACATCTTTTTTTCAATAAATGTTTTGGACTTTAAAACGCTCTGGAGTTATTGGACATGTTTGCGATCATACAAGTTAGAAACAAGCCAACGCAGCCTCCACTGGAAAACTAAATCTACAAATACTATAATAGCCTACTATTCACTACCGAGCATGGTTGTTACCGGTACCGACAACGTTATCTATAGAGCAGAGGATATTAAACTAATTATTGCGCTGCAGAATGAATAAAGAGGAAACACTGATTAGTGTAGCCTAATTTTTCAGAAATATCGGGTTTAACATAATTAACAGACATGCAAAAACAGCACAGCACTCTACTGTTGATTTAGATTTGAAGGCCAACATTATGAATGAAGCTTCGAACTCTAATAGCAAAAGCGTTATTCACAGCATGATGAAGCAAAAAAAGGAAGCCTTCTGATTGAGTGCTACAGCTACGCTATGCTAAAGCTGTGTCCTAGACAATACATACCAAGCATATAAAGAACCGTTAACAAGCCAATATCAAATCAGAAGGCAAGCCCTCCAACTAAAACATACATGACAACTGCAGACGTAGTTTAGGAAAATATGGCACCAAATAAGTTTGAAACTTGCAAAACCAAAACGAACAACAGCATGTGCACAGAAGCTTTGGGTATTTACAGCCAATATGCCAACGTGAAACCTCATCAATCATCACAATTGTCCCAATCAGCTCATTTGAGACAAATTGTACGAATACCACATGAACTGAGGAGATGGAATAACACTTCTCTATGTGGTTTACTCGAGTGTATCAGTGTGAATCCTACCAGACTGTCCTGGTGGAGGGATTCCAGACGGGACTCTGGGCAGATACAGCAGCACCGTCAGGACACCTGCTCGGCTCCCCCAACACGGCTCCATGGCGATGGGCTTCGGCACCGCCTGCACACACAAAACACACACACACATAATGATGCATAAACAAACAAGTGCACAACGAGTACACACTGGACAGAGTACAAAGATGCAAACATGAAGTGAAGGCAAACTACATTTAATGAAACAGCATAAAAGGAAAGGTTCATGGTAAGGCTGTCAAGTTAATGTTCCTCAACAAACTTTTGCGCAAGTTTGGAGCATTTTTTAGCCTCCTTTGCAACAAGCTAGTATGTCACGGTTGGTACTAATGGATTCTTTAGGTTTTCTAGTGTCATATGATACCAGTATCTTCAGTCTAGCTTTAAAACTGAGCCCGCCACAACCTAAAAATCACAAGTTGCGTTAATGTGTTAAAGAAATTAGTGGCGTTATTAACATGTTAACTTTGACAGCCCTGTTTTTTACTACACTTACTTTACCTAATCAAGTAGTTTTGTTGTAACACACGTGTTTAAAACTGTTTAAAACTGATTAAAACGGCGACCGTAATCCGGGAGAAAACACGTTTCCCTTTAAACATAATTAAGAATGCAGTTTAGTTGTATGGGAACATCATTTTGTAGGAGACAGGGTTGCAAGGACGGTATAGAATAATATAAAGCAAGTGAATATGAGATAAAGACAAAACTGGAACAGTGTGGAACTACAGAATATTTGCACAATAACAAGTTAACCCCTAATTAATAATTATATAAAAATCCCCTTACTATAATAACCATCCTGCAGAGCGCCTTTGGGACTGTATATAGTGAGTCTTACTGTCTGTATAATGATATTTAATGGCTGCTATCGTGTTTCTTTACTTCTGAATACACAACAAGGAGGAGAGTCATTGAGCTATCGATCCAGTTTGACCTTTCTGCCTCTCCATACCGCAGAGGTCACAGAGATTGACCCTGTGGTCTGTGAGGAACACACACACAGAGACACACACACACACACACACACACACTGCAAAGAGTATATACAGTATATATATACATAAAAACAGCTCAAAATCATCTGATCTTACTTTGTTCTACACACATATTTTAACCCTCTCCTGGATTACTTCCCTTTACTTTATTGTTTCTGATCCTCTTCCTCTCGGCTCTGAGTGATGAGCAAAACCGTCAGTTGATGTGACGACTGGAAGCCTCAAATGACACTTATACTTTAGGAATTTCTTGTTTACATGACAAATTAGACCATCGGATCATATGAAACTAGAACACCTAATGAATCCAATGCTACAGGAAGAACTGTCATGGTCATTTTCAAAGGGGTCCCTTGACCTCTGACCTCCAGATGTGTGAATGTAAATGGGTTCTATGGGTACCCACGAGTCTCCCCTTTACAGACATGCCCACTTTATGATAATCACATGCAGTTTGGGGCAAGTCATAGTCAAGTCAGCACACTGACACACTGACAGCTGTTGTTGCCTGTTGGGCCGCAGTTTGACATGTTATGATTTAAGCATATTGTTTTATGCTAAATGCAGTACCTGTGAGGGTTTCTGGACAATATCTGTCATTGTTTTGTGTTGTTAATTGATTTCCAATAATTAATATATACATACATTTGCATAAAGCAGCATATTTGTCCACTCCCATGTTGATAAGAGGATTAAATACTTGACAAATTTCCCTCTCTGGTTCATTTTGAACAGATAAAAAATGCGATTAATTTGCAATTAATCACAATTAACTATGGACAATCATGCGATTAAATATTTTAATTGACAGCACTAAAATAAAGGCTTAAAAGAACAACAAATGTTTGTCCAAATAGTTCATTACTAAGAGTGTTGGGCACCCAGCAGGCATCAACTCAGCAGGCTGCTGTCAGAGTAGTTATCAATTTAACACAACAACAGTACTACGACCACCTTGGTACAAACATAGAGAGGACACACACACACACACACACACACACACACACACACACACACACACACACACACACGTAAACATCCCCTCTGATGCTAATAGGTTTAAGTGCTGGAGCGTACAGCATAATTAGAGGCTCCCCTGTTTGTTTAGTGTTTTCAGAGTGTCAGGAAATGATGAATTCTCCACTAACTAAAACACACACAAACAAACACACACACACAAACACACACACAGACTCTGTAACTAGAACTTCCTGTTAGCAGCAACTTTCTCCTGATTGAGAGACAAAACAATGAGTCATCGTTACGTTTCAGGTGTTTTCTCAGTGAGGGAATGAAGAGAATAAAACAGGAGGAGAGAAATTATGCTGAATGAAAAACAGCTGTTTGTTAGTACTGAAATCACCAGTATGTTTCCTTCTTATTATAAAACACACACACACACACACGCACACACACACACACACACACACACACACACACACACACACACACACTTTGACCATGACATGCACAAATATTCACTCCCTTATTTACTTAACGGTGGCGACGGTCAGAGCGGTTTCCAAAGCAACAGCACTTTAGTTTGTGTAGTTTCTTTGATCAACAGTGCACACAAACCTTGATAAAATGAGCACACATGCACACACACACACACACACACACACACACACACACACACACACACACACACACACTCACAAGTGTATTTACAAGACTCTATTTCCTCCAGGAAATTACCAGTTAGTCGTGTTAAAGGTCATTAAAATTCACACTTCAGTAAACAGTGAAGAAACCTGCAGAGCAGTGAAGTCAAGTAACGGTCACATGACTACATGTCTGTGACTATCTGGTGTATCTGGTGACGAAGCTGCTCAAGTATCTAAACGACAAGCTGGACAGTAAGTTTAAAAACAATAGACGTGAATTTTGTTCAAAAATGTGTTCTTTTTCTTCTTCTTAAAGGGACTATATGTAACTTTTTACACATATAAATTGTTGTAAATGAGGGAACAGGTTGTAACTTAGCCTAAAAAATGAGACCTTCCACAACGTTCTGTGTTTCCTCTATCAGCCTTTAGACCGCTTTTAATGTGAAGGACTCGTGCCGGTGTCCCAGCTCAGTCCCAGATTAGAGGTAAGCTAGCTACGTTTTACTAGATCTATTGTACATTGTTATCTTGATAGCTCTGATTACTGTAATAAAAGCAGAAAAAAGGAGCTGACATTGTGGAATCGGCTTCTCAGACATTCATCCGCCTGTCCGACGGCCGGTCGGAAGGAGTCAATCGGTCCTCTGTCCCCCCGGTACACTGCACGGCAGACCACGCCCGACAAAACTGAAACTCGGTCCAACTCTAACATGAGATGTGCGGCTCAAAGTTCGGGCCAGAAACGGGCTAAAGTCGTACAGCGTATGCCCGGCTTTAGAACAGTGCTGGGATCAATTGTTGATAACAGGCTGCGGAGATGTTTGTGTGTTCCTGGATCTTCGTATGTTGTGTTTGTGCCAGCCTGTGTGTGTGTGTGTGTGAGAGTAAATGATGAAGCAGAGTGGAGGGTGATGTGACTGTAAGAGATTTCTCTGGCTTCTTTCCCAACATAATCACAGTAAGTGAGAGAGAGAGAGACTATTAAGAGAGAGGTGGAGATGAACAAAGAGGAGAACAGAGGGTGCGTAGAGAGGTTAGTGAGGTTAGTGAGGTTAGGAGGAAGGTGAGTCCAGGTATCCATTGAAGTCAATAGTAAGTAACACTGCTGAGCTGTCTGTCCAGTATAAAAGCTTTCTGAGCTGACGGCCTCTAAGTAGAGCTGCAGAGAACAGAGACAGAGAGAGAGAGAGAGAGAGAGAGAGAGAGAGAGAGAGGGAGAGAGTCTCTCCCTCTCTCTCTCTTTTTATTTATATTTTAATACCGAGTGCCTCTTAAGACCAGACAACAGTTTTTGCTGACTGTGCGTAATGTTGAAATTGGCTACTTGGCAATCCTGAACCACATCAGTCCTTCAGTCTATGAGGAATTATTGGAAATAATCCAGAAGGATTGTTGTTATTAACCATGCAGTTTTCTTAGTGGTTTGGTGCCATCTTTTATTAATAATAAATAAATAAAAAATTATTATTGATGAAGTTACAGGTTGTACATTTTTGTCTGTTCAATGTCCAGTATGTGCTGTGTCAGGCTCACCGTTCATAGTTATACCTAAGAAAAGTAATGCACTGTCATTTGTGTTTAACTCAGAAAATCAATACCTGTGTAATCCATGTACCATCGTGAACCAGGAAAAGAGCGGCAAACGACATGTAGGGAGGAGGTTGAAGGTGGATGGGTGTGTCGAAAAAACACCAGTCTATCACCAGGAGACCGCCGTTCATGTCCCGTGGGAAACCAGAAGTCAACCTTGATTTATTTGTCACGTAAATTATGTACTTAAGTAACGCCACTTACGGAGTTATTTTAACCCAAACCACCATTTTCTCCTACTCCTAACCAAGTTGTTTCCAGTGACGGAAGTTTATTTTGAAAAGAGTGTATGCATGTAACGAGCAGAAATTGACACGTGTTGCTGGACGTTCGTAGAAAAACGCACGAAAAATGAGGAATAATATTTTCATAAGATATCATACGAACCGTTATATGAGATTATTACACGGCTGTGTTGAATACTTGATTCTGATTGGTCAATCACGGGGTTCTGCGGTCTGTAATTTCTGTATAGCAGACCGTTGCTATGTATAACAGACCGTTGCTATGGGCGCAGTTCTGATTTCGGCCTCTGGCGGACCGCTTTTGTGTCAAATTATTGATTTCTTCATTAAGTAGCCGTGTAATAAGCGGGATAATGTACAGCTAGCGGGTCATTGTTGTGAAATAAACCCAGACAGGGCAATGCTGCACTCCTTACATATGTTGTGCTGTGTGCTTGCATCGTGTTCTATACAATGACCGATCTGAGTGTTTCTGCGTTTCTTCTTTAATCCTTAAAGATCCTCAAAGAGAAGTATTTGTACAATACATGTTTAAATTCTTCATGTGCGTCTGATTAATCAGACTATCCTGAGAGAACAGAGGGAGTCGGACGTCACTGGAGATTAGCTGCAGCGTCACGGCAGCATTGATAAACTATGTGCTTATCTGTGTGCATAAGTAAAGTGTGAATTCATCATTGTTTTACGTCAACGTGCTTTTGTCGTACAGAAGAAAAGTTTCTGTCACGTCAGTGTGTCATAACGCGAGTGGTTCTGTCTAGAAAAGTTGCCTCTAACTCTTATTTCTTTTACCAGAAATAAAAACCGGAGACTCAGACAAGGTCGCTTTACGCCGTCTTTCGAGTCCATTTCTTGTGTCTGTTTGCTTTTCATTTGTCAAAAACAACAAACAGAGAAAAGGAGGATACATTTGTCTCAGGAGGAGCGAGGTCATTCAACAAAGTGTCCCCTCCCTCCTCGCTGCTTCTTTCCTTCCTTCCTCCTCTCCAGTCTTTCCATTCACATCTCTTCTCCTCGTACCGACTTCAAACTAACAGTCGTCGCAGCATTTGGCCCGTTTTTATCCTCGGGATGAACAAAGTGGTCAATTGAGGAGCATTTACAGGTGGTGGGGTTCTGCTACAGGAGCATGATGGATAAACTGTCTGAAGCCAAAAGTTTATCTTCCTCTGAAAAGCTGCTTTTTGTCTCTGAAGCTGTGTTTCCTAACTGGATTTCTGCTCTGGACGCAGCGGAGCAAAATCACAGTTGTGTTAAAGTGCAAATTCCTGAAGCAACCATCCAAATAGGAAAGTAATTTACTGCTGGACAGCAAGCAAGGCCTGCAAATGCAATTTACTCTGAGTGTGCTGCTCTGTATTTGCCGTGGAATATATTGAGATTGTTAACATGATGAAAACTGGCTGAAAAATAGAAGACGGCAACGTCTCTGAGGAGCAAACATTTTTTCAACAAACTCTTTCGATGTAAACACCTCAAGCGAGCGTACATTACAACATTGTTTTTGCAAAATTTAGGAAGTTTTATCTAATGTTGCTGTTTCCATACAGCTAATGAGATACTTCAGAATGTGCATAACAATAAGTGTACGGAGACACGACTAGTGTGATGAAATCCTCTCCATCCTCTCCTCCCTCCCTCCTCGTTGTCCCTTACAATCTTCACTGTCATGCCTCTCCGTCTTGCCCATTACTCCCATCACTCCCACTCTCTATCTCCTCCTCCTAATGGCCTCCTCTCTCTGTCGCTGCATGTATCCGTCTCTCCGGTTTCTGTCTGTCTCGTTTTCTACACCTGAACACTCATCCTCTCCAACTGACATCATCAACACACGGCCAGACAAACACTGGGTAACTTTTTTAGACATCTAGGTAACATAATAGCCGACTGTCAGTGACTGTGTTTCAGTGTGAACTACATGCTGAAATATATCCATGGATATGCTGCTGAAGCAGAGGTACTGTGTTATCTAGATGCCTAAAGAACATATAGAACGTCTTACATCTGTAACGTCCAGACATCTTCTGACCTGCTACATCCCGGTTTACTGGGTGAGAAACAGCCGTTCGTTAGCAGTCGTTAGCAGCCGTTAGCAGAACGTAGGTTACCGAAGTAAGCTAATCAATAAGGTTATGAATAATGTAAACGCTAGCACTAGCTGAGTCATTTGTGAAAAAAGTGGATAATCCTGAAGTGGATTTCTATAAAACAATTTTTTATACCGTATCAACTCCAAACTTTTTGTGTTTCTGCCTTCTCAGCGAACAAGAAGTGATCATATCTCAATTTAATATTCATTTTTTAAATGTAGAACCCGAGTATAGACTCAAAGAGGGAATCAGGATGAAGGATTCAGATTTAGATTCTCAGATTTGATAAAATATCTGTGCCTCTTTACTTTGAACAGAGAAGTATTAAAAGTGTAACATTCAGATAATCAGCATGACAAAGATCCTGCCGTGTACTGAGATTGCGCCGCAGGCTTCTGTTGATGTGAACAAAGATAAGACGAGCATCGTTTCAAGAGATGCACCTGATATCTGAGTTCTAGTACCTTCATTTCTCTCTGGTTGTTAAAAGCATAAAGCTCTATTTAAAGGGCAGGTCCATTTATTTTGAGAGGTTTTTATATTTTATTCTGTAGCTTCCCAGAATGCTATTTTCCCTTCAAGTCCTTCTAAAAACTATTTCCCCACATTGTGACCTGACGTAGGTTTCTGCATGATGACGCTGTTACATGTACAGTATATATACATCCTTATAGTCAGTGTATTAACTTAGATGGTACCGGCAGGAAGCTAAGCAACGTACTGCTGCGGACACCACGTTAGTTCAGATCAGAAAGTCACACAATAACACAAACTAACTAACCGGCAGCAACTCCCGTGTTCTGAGAGGTTAAATGACTGTTTTTGTGAATGGAGTCTGGTGGCTTTGAAGACAGCGATATAACGGCTTCAGTTCCCCGTCAGAAAGGGTTGTCTGACGGCGAGGTAAAGCGGGAGTGGACAGGAACAGCAGAAAAACAGATTTAAGACACCTAAAACGAAAAATAATTTCCAGGGGGAAACATTTCTAGGTCATTTAAAGTGGTGAATTATCACTGATCCCGTCTCTCTCGTCCTCCGTCGTGACGTTAAACTAACACAAAGGACTCGACGGTGGATTGAGGGTCTTTGAACGCGGCGTAACCTCGACCGGCCTCGCTCCTCTCAGACCGCCACACTCCCGGGAACGAACCCTGCGTCGTTCTCTGACCCCTGAGGTGTGAAGAGTTCCCCCCCCGTCGCGCCCTCCTTAGCGGATTAGACCGCCCATGCATGTCCAGACCCCCGTGGGGCAGAAAATTGTCACGTCCAATCCTCGCTGCATCCAAAACCCTTTTTTTCCCATTTCCTCTCTTCTCTCTCTCTCTGTCTGTATCTGTCGCTGTGCTCCGCGGGGAGTCGGTTGAATTGAGAGGAAATGTTGCTGATCAGAGAGCGAGACAGACACAGTGTGTGTGTGTGTGTGTGTGTGTGTGTGTGTGTGTGTGTGTGTGTGTGTGATGCTTATCCGTCTGATAGTCCACTTTAAGTGACAACATGTTTTAGCGACCCTATTTCTTTTTAATTTAAGGATTTTTTTGCTCGTGTTCTTCTGGATGTAAGCATGCGTTTATGCATAAATAAACGTAATCTATTGTATTTATTTATTTAAATTTGGCAATCTTTTTGCAGCAATGCCATGCTTCACTTTGTTTACATCTTTACATGCATGTTCCCAGCTAGACGCTGACACTATACATCAGACCGGCCGTCTAATGAAAGCTCAAAGTTTTAATAACCTTTCATCACAAAGGTCTTCAGATTGTACTGACCTAATCCGAAGTAAATCCGGTTAAATCTGTAGGAGGAGTTTGTCAAAGTACAGAGCCTGGAAATGGCCAAAAATACACAAAAAATTCACGCAAAATTCGAAATGGCCGACTTCCTGTTGGGTTTAAAGCCTGGCCCCAAGAGACTTTTTTAAAAGTCTACATGCGATACGTGCGTACCAAATTTGGTACATCTAAGTGAAACGTAACGCGAGGGCTGCTTTGACGAAAGTGTGTGAGGGGGCGCTATCGAAGCCCTTTACCACACCCAAACACAAGAACCATATCAGATACGAAAATTCAGCCCTTCTAATGTGTGTGCCAAATCTTGTTTGATTTTGAGCACCTGTAGCCCCTTTAGTTCTAGTTGTCTTTTAGCAGAAAGTAAAAATGATTTTAGATGAAATGACATGTATTAAGTAATGTGGTGATTACATTCAAATGAAGATCACGACGGAGAACCAAGGCGTTGGTTCTTTTTCCCTTTTTCCTAGAGAAACACTTCAAAATACTATTTTCACATCTATCAGTGTCATTTGTGACACATTTTCTTTTAGATCAACCTGCAGTTAAAGCTACAAATCTGTTCAACCAACCAAAAGAGAAACACTACACACCGCTCACGACCTTTGACCTTTACAGCTACAGAGTGAGCAGCGCTGTTCCTTCCTGGTGGCATTTAAGAGGAAGCTGTTTTCTTTTAATAAATAAAAAAGTACAGTTTGCCATTTCTATCAGGATTCAGCTCCCAGCCTGAGGAGAGGGAGGCGGAGGTGGGGGGGGGGCGGGCGGACATGTTTGTGGTATTTCTAAGAAAAGAAGAAAATCCCTTCCAGCTTTGAGCGTGAGAGGAGATTTTCCGGCACAAAGTGGTACCTTTATCCCGATAATCACTGAGATCCAACAGGAGATATGGCGTCCCTTCTCCCCACCTCCTCCTCTCTCTTCTCTACGCCCCATAAACGCTGCTTCATGTCTCATAAACAGTTTGTTGTCACCTACAGCTGGTAAACAACAAGTAAACAGAAAGAGCCTCTACAGCGGACACTCTGTTGTCTCTGAGACGGCCTCCTCCTGCAGGCCGTTCTCCGGCTCTGTCCTCACAACGCTGCACACTCACATCTGAAATACATCAACACGGCGAAGACACACAGAGAGGTTTAGATCAGGAGAAGAGAGGACACGAGGAAAGAAGAGGGGATGAAAGAGGAGATGAAAGGAAACAGAGGAGAGGAAATGAGCAAAGGAGGGTAGAGGAGTGGAAACATGGAGAGGAGATGGGGTGATAAAAGAAAAAGAGAGGAGAGGAGAGGAGAGGAAACATGAGATAAAACAAAGTGAGAGGAAAAAAGGAGGGGAAGAGAAGAGAATGAGAGATGGAGAGGAGAGGAAACAAGGAGATGAAAATAGAAGAAAAAAGAGGATGGGAGAGCAGACAAGCAAGGAGACAAAGTAATGAGGAGGAAAAAGAGAGGACACGAGGAGATAAAACAAAGTGTGAGGGGAAAATGAGGGAAGGAAAGCAGACAAGGAGAGGGAAGGAAACAAGGGCATGAAACGACAGGTGAGGAAATGAGGAGATAAGATGTGAGTACACAAGGAGAGAAAACAAGCAGAGGAGAGGAGAGGAAACAAGGAGATGAAAGGAGAAAGATGAGGCAAGATAGGAGGACATGACAAGAAGAGAAGAGACAAGGCGAGAGGGAGAGGAGAGGAAACAAGGAGATGAAAATATAAGATAAGGACAAGAGAGGATGAAAGGAGAAAAGAGGAGATGAAAGGAAAGAGGTGATAGGAGAGAGGGAATGATGAAGGGAAGGAGAGGAAACAAGGAAATAAAACAAAGTGGAGACGAGAAGAGGGAAGGGAACAAGGAAGGAGGCGAGGAGAGGAGAGGAGAGGAACTGAAGCCGGTATATCGCTCTCTTCAAAGCCACCAGACTCCTTTCACAAAAACAGTAATTTTACCTCTCAGAACTCATTAGTATACAACCTTCACTTCCTTCAGTTATTTCCAAATACAGCTCCACTAACGTTGACTCAGCTAGTGCTAGCGTTCACATTATTAATAACCTTATTGATTAGCTTACTGTGGTAACCTACGTCACTGCTGAGTGGGCGGAAAAGAACGCAGATAGACGCGTCCTTTAACATGCCGTCACTTTTACCACATTGATACCACGACAGAAAAAGAAGCAGCGTCATCGTTAAAAAAAGTGTTTTCTATCGTTGTTATTGTTGACCATACTTCTTATTCTAATATACTGCATCCACTGCTCATATGCGCAACTGATCTGGCAGAGAAAGAACACATCTAAGAACTCAGAAAATAAGAAGTATCCGTCAAATGCACACAAACGTCTTTGCAGACAATGAAACAGACTTTTACTCCCTAAACAACTCCTCCCACTTCATTACTCATTCTGCCTAAATGTCCACTATATTCTGTCCGTCGCTCTGTTTCTCCCTCTATTCGTCTTTTATCTACTTGTTTATTTCATTTCCTCTCCTCTCCTTCTTCTTCTTCTTCCAGTCCTCAGCGAGGGACTCCGGGTCACCTCCTCCTCGTCTGCACACACCTGCATATTAACCACATCGTACGGATGTTTGTGTGTGAGTGAAAGAGAGGGAGAGAGATGTGCGAGTCGGCGGTTGCGTTGAATTTCCATTTTAATCAGCGAGTCGGTGAGCGAACAATCCTATTACGGCGAGGGAGGACAGAAGGGTCTCTTCACAACCTCTCCCTCCATCCCTCTCTCTCTCTCCGAGACGACAAATTAATCATCTCTCTAATGCCTCATGAAAGCCAGACTTCTGCTTTTTCTTTTTTTTTTTTGCCTCTTCTTAATTTGGGAGGTGGAGTATATCTTTCATGCACCCTTCCTCCTCCTCCTCCTCCTCTTCCTCTGTCCTCTCCACTTCTTTCACTATTCCTTTTGGAAAGATTAATGTGTTTTCTGGCTGGATGTGCAGTTGCTTCCACACAAATATATACCTGGATGCACACACACACGCATGCTCTTGTATTGTATAAAATGTACACACACGTGCAACCCTAACAATGCTCCATCATCATTCCTGAAATACACAATGTTCCCCTCCATCTTTAGTACTGAGGGATTGTTGAGGAGGAAGAGGAGGAGTGGAGGAGGAGGAGGAGAGGAGATATCGATCAAGGACAAATGAGGAGAACACTCTCATCATTAAGAGGAGAGAAGAAAAGGTTGTAAACTGAGGAAACTACCTAATGAGGAAGAAGATGGTTGCCAGGTTTCACACTATAGCTCAGTTCTACACTCCTGAACCGCCGCCTACGTCTAGAAATCACGTCAGAGATTCAAACACGTTGGTTATGCTTCAAACAAAGCGTCTAATAGTGTCTTAAAGTCTCCTTCACAACACCAGAACCACAGGTGGCAAATCATTTGTGTTACTTTCCGAAACAGTCATGCAACAAAACTAAGGTAACGGCTGCAGTTAGGTTTAGGAAATACATCATGGTTGGGCTTAAAACAACTACTGTATGTAAACTAAGTAAAATATGTTTAGAAATGTCACTAACGTACCTTCAAAACAACTCATCAACACTTTGGGATGCGGACTCCGGTCTCCTGGATGAAAGCCTTGTGTTTGTTCGGCCCCATCCACCACCCTTCCACAAAACAGATTTTCTTGCCAATGACTTCCTCTTTAACAATACCAGACACTTCTATGAGTCCATCATTTCAAACGTAAAGTATGTGTGTGGGAAAGATCTGCTAAAAGTCTAGTAAAGATGTAAAAAGTTCATGAATACAGCAGGCTGTTCTCATACATGGTTCATAGCTATACCTACAAAAAGTAATGCACTATAATTCGTATATATCCCACGTAATCAATTTGTAGGTAAACCACATAATCGTGAGCTAGAACCTGTGACGTTGTATAAAGAGCGATGAAGTCAGCGTAGGGAGGATGGTCGGCGAGCTTTTAAAAACGCAGTTCTTTCATCCAGGAGATGCTCTGAAACCAGAAGTCAACGTTGATTTATTTGTCACGTAACTTCAGTACTTAAGTAACTCCACTTTCATAGTTATTTGAACCCAAACTACGATCTTTTCCTAAACCTAACCAAGTCGTTGCTGGACATTCGTAGGAAAAAGCACAAGACATGATGATTGTAAGACATCATATGAACATATGAGGACATGTTAGAATACAGCTAAAATGAACTACAAATATACAGGATGTATATAAAATGATGAATCTCTTACGTTGCTCTTTAAGGGGGCAATTTAGGTTCAAGAGATTACAATTTAAGGTTTTGTTCCTCGAAAGCCATCTTTAGAGCTATGAAGCTTTATTAGACTCCAGCATTGTTGTGTTCATTAGAGAAACCAGAGAGTCTGATGACCAGTAGAGTCGAGGCCTGACAGACTGTTGACTCCTCTGAGGCGTTTTGAGGAAACTTGACCTAAAAACAGTTATTTATTCTGCTAGGAGCAAAAATCCTCCAGCAGAGAGTCTTGTGGGCAAGCCTGAAGTGAGATGAAACTCAGCATAAAGGCCAATTCAAAACCATAAAGGAAACTACAGAGCGGTTTACAATATTACTGCCTTTCTGAGCTGAATCAACCCTTACCACCCACGCCTCCATTAAGCCTCCATTAACACATAACATTATACAGGCAGGTTCAACATGAGTCATATTAATGGCTTTTCAATTCAGTCTGTCACATTATCTCCTTTTCTTTCTTCTTTTCTTTCCTCTCTGTCCCTCGTTATCTGACGACTTTCTGGTTGTTGGATGAAGTTTTATTCTAACAGATAATAGTCGTGTCGCGAGCATCTCCTCCTCCAGGAGAAGACATTTGGTTTAGCTCTATTGATGTCCAGGTGGAAACAGCAGGACACACAAGTCCCTTGTTTATCTGCAGAGGTGTGATGTGTCAGTAATGTGTCTGTGTTGTGTTGAAGGTGCCTGATTGGAGTCGGTAGCAGATCTAGCGCACCTGGACCAGGACCTGGACTCTATAGGATATAAAGGATGTGCGGCTCTCTCTCTTTTTCCCTGCTGGCTGCCTGCAACCCCTTCTGCTTTTCTTTCATTAGACATTTTACTTCACAGCACCTCACACTACATTATTCAAGCACATTCACATGACTGATTTCACTAACTAAAGTCTCAGCCACAAAGAGAACGCCAACAGCGCGTTACCTGTTGTTTTTTATTTTGGCGTCCGTGTTAACAGGCTAGAGCAGCCACACAGCCCGCGTGAGACGCCCGGCTCTGCTGCGTCTCAACTGCGTCTTTTCTAGAGATACAAGGTCTCGCCTATTTTTGACGCGAGCGAACGATTCACAGCAGCAACAGACACTGAAAGTGATATATTGACTTTATATTCACATCATATACATTACTACAGTTTCAATGTCTGTATCTATAGAAAACGTTACGGAGATGAAAAAAAGTAAAGATTTATTTTTAAATCAACACTTCCTGCTTTCATTTCAAAATAAAACCCCTTAAGCGGACAGAATTCCTTCATTTGTTAACACAAGGCTTTTATTCTGAAATATGTGCCGGACAGTGTTGTAGAACATGCAGTGACTTGGAGAGCTCCATGAATGAATATAGTACGGGGTTTTAATTGTGGATTATTACTATTATTTACAAATTACCACACGTTTTCTTAACCTTTCTCTGTCTAAAATAAATATAAATTATATTTATAATGAAATGAAATTAGCTGGTGTGAACACCTGACACATGAATCACGCAGCCGGCCCACGACGCAGCCGCCACGCCACGCAACGCCACGCCACTCCACGCCACACCACGTAGCCGCCATGCGCTCCTGGCGTTACCAGTGTGGATACGCCGTAACACACTCCATACCCAAATTTGATCCCTAGTTTATATTCTTTGTTATAATAAATACTTTTATATTATTTGGCATT
Organism: Sebastes umbrosus; assembly: GCF_015220745.1. Lineage (NCBI taxonomy): Eukaryota > Metazoa > Chordata > Actinopteri > Perciformes > Sebastidae > Sebastes > Sebastes umbrosus. The sequence goes on from NC_051278.1 coordinate 3,987,355, forward strand.
TTGTGTTTGTTCCCATTTTTTGCCGAGTTATGACACAACACAAAGATAAAATGTGTTTCCTCTCCATGTTAGTGAGTCACATCTGTAACAAAGATAGTTTATTAAGGTTCGTTAAGCTGCACACATTATGTGCACACAGCACACCTTCACCTCTAACCTGCTGAAGCTCTTATCAGCAGAGATGCCCACATCTACTCCTACTACAGACACACACACACACTGGCTGAGTGTTGAGGACATAATGGGAGCTCCTGCTTGGTCAGCTGAACCTGAAACTGGCACTAAACTACATGATGGACAGAGTCAGAGGAGGGGAGGAAGGAGGGGAGGAGATGGATGGAACAATGAGGGAGAGAAAGTGGGTGAAAACTGCAGTGAGGGAGGAAAAACAAAGCTGGATGGACTGTAGACAAAATGAAAACATGTTCCAGATAAAGGTATCTATCGAATCATAATATCAATTGGGGATAACGGTGCACATTTTGAGATGGTCTCTCCTTTAAAAACATTCATGGCAACAGCCAAAAACCAAGATGGTGACGGCTATATAGTAGTTTTCATAATCATTTCTTGGAAGATTTTGTGATCGCGATGTAAATTTGAGAAACAACGTTGATTTATTTGTCACGTGACTTCCTTACTTAAGTAACGCCACTTCCATATTTAGTTTAACCCAAAACCACCATCTTCTCCTAAACCTAACGAAGCAGTTTCCTGTCAAGAAGTAAGTTTATTTTGAAAAGACTGTATGCATGTAACGAGCGGAAATTGACACGTGTTTTTGGACATTTGTAGGAAAACTTGAGGAATAACTTTTCGTAAGATACGAACCGTTGTATGAGGCTACGTTGCAAAGGTAGTTCTCAAGCTGTGGGCGGATTATTGTAGTGAGCCTGCATGTGACATAGGAAGAGATGCTAAATCTGACTGCGTCGCCTTATTTCACAGTTTGTAGGTTGGTAGATTCTCCAGTTACCCAGACGTATGAGCACAAGCACTGAAGAGAGAGAGTTTTTCATGATCTGTCCCCTTTAAAGTCTCAGCAGGAGCTGGTTATTGTGGTGTTTTATCTGAGCCGGGTCAACAGGTTCAACCATCATTTTTTTCCAGCGCTCTAACAATGTGGTGCTTCTCCTTGACTGACATCTTTGTCCTCGCCCTGAATTATTGAACCGCAAAATGATAAAATTGCTGATTGTAAAGAAATACAAAGAACAGATAGAAAAGCACACTCGCTTCAGGTTTTTTTTGTACTGTATGTCGGGAGGATGATTTTCTCTTCGTTCACCCTTTATTTCTCAGAGAAAGACAAACAGAAAAGGACAGTGAGTCACACAGAGAAAGAGAGACGGTTGAAGTCCGTCGGTACGTTTGCTCAGCTGAAGCTGCTGCAGGTGTTTCTCCTCCAGCCACTGAAACAATGCGTAACCCACCGACACTTTCTCTAATCTAAAAGGGCTTTTTGTTAAAGCGCAAACAGAGCGTGAAGAGGGATGGGTTTGTTTTAGCCTCGTTAGTGTTGACAGCGGTGTGAGTTATTGAGTTAATAACATGTGTTTGTGTGTGAGAGTCTGCAGCCACAGGTGAATTCAAAGTAAGCAGAGTACATGTGATTGTGCATGATGAATGTAAATGTGTTTGTACCTTATCTTTTCTCATACAGTAGAAGCTGTTGTGTAATCTGATGTGGTGTATGTATGTGGGGGGTAAATCAGTATTTAGCTGTGTATTTTTCACCCACGTGTCATAAATATCCTTTTATCTGCTTATTTCCCCTTTATCCCCTCTCCGTCCATCCATCCATCCCTCTCCGCCCACCAGCCCTCCTTTCTCAGGCATATTAAATCCCCGCAATTGAAGAATAAATACGCCACATTAAAACACAAGATATGAAATTGATTCATTCTTTGCTTTAAATAGCATTGTGGAAACAGGAGAGCGCCGTTAATCAGCGGTAAAGGTGGGAGCCGCTTCTCCGCAGGCGGAGGCGTGCAGATGCTAGTTGCCGCGGGCTCATCAGCTTTTACGACGTGACGGCGGTACTTTATGGAGGCAGCGGGAAACATCGATTTATGCTGATGACTCTGTGCCTGTGTTCTGTAATGCGGCCGTGGCTCGCTGTACAGCTCTGATCAAGTTGGGAGAGTGGGAGAGGTGGCCTTTAGCTGCAACAACAGGGCCGTATACTGATGATGACGGAGCGGCTTTTACTGCTATTTAACATACTGGTGGTTAAAAAGAAGCAGCGAGCATGTTACTACTCATCCCACACACAGATGGATGTTTATGTTTCAGGAGTGAAGTGTTGTTATCACTAGTTTCTTAAGCCAAGGAAGGGATGACTAGCCATTTAAGTGGAGATGATCATCAGTTGAGTTGAATTATTTCTTAAAAAGTTTCCTGAAAAAAAAAGGAATTTAATTTGGTACAAGTTATTATTTCCTAATCATTTTCTAAAAAAATAAATAAAAAAAAAATGCAATTTGGTACAAATTATTATTTCCTAATATATTTCCTAAAAATAAAAAAAGAAGGAATTTAATTTGGTACAAATTATTATTATATCCTAATTAGTTTTGTCAAAAAAAGAGAAAGAAACATTTTTAAAAAAAAGAATGTAATTTGGAACAAATTATTATCTCCTAATAATTTCCTTAAAAGAAAAAAAGGAATTTAATCTGGTAAAAAATATTATTTCCATGTAATTTAGTACAAATTATTATTTATATAACTTTCTTCTCTCAACCGTGACAGGAGACTTTTTTCTTTTGTTTGAAGAATGTAATTGCAAGTCTTTAGTCAGAGTCAGTATCATTATAAAAGATTAGCCGAGGCCCGGACGCCTCCCCACGAGAAAAACTTTCTTCAAATAGAAACGATAGAGGGCTCTTGTTGCAAGAGTACCTATAATTTCAAGTCTTCAGAAAGATGTCTTTGATGGAAAACCACCTGGAGAGCATTTTAAGTTCATCTTCTTATGAGTCCTGGAGAGAATCTGAGCACAGCACACGTCCACATGAATTTATACATAGTCTTGTGATGGATCCTCAAAGTGTGTTCTCACAGAGACGGAAAAGACTTTGTGGTTTGAACGCCGCAGCTTCTGAAAGGAAACTCAAGAGGGAAGCTCGGGGGATGGCGTCGTCTTCTACTCTGGGAGAAGATATTTACCCATATGGCAACATAATGTGGTTACAGAGGACATGAATCAGATACTGGGTGGTAACTACTGTGTGCACACGTGCTTACATGTTACCCCGTCTCCTAGAAGTTATGTTTATAAAACACTAATTTGTTCTTCCAATTACGTTCTAGTGGTGAACACAGTTGCTGCCTGGCTTATGTTCATGCATAGGTGGTCCTGGTGTAAGACGAGCATACAAAACGCAGCACTTTGACACTGAGGACAGAGGATTCAGTGCCTTGATATGACCATAAAATAGTGTATATTCATGCATGTGCACATGTATGTGCTTATGCATGCACCAGGCATGTTATTTTTTATTGCTATCTGGCCTTAATGTGATCTTTTATATCGGCATTTCCACCGCTTATGATCAAAAATGTAATATTGCGGTGTGTGCAGAACGCAGCATTTTCATTGCCGGATACTTTACGAAGGATGTATTAAACCTCCTGGAGCTCTTTGGAAAATACAGACTTTCTCTTCTGCATCACAGCAAACCGTTTTGTCGGAAAGAGACGCAAACGTCATAGCAACAGACTTGATAACTATGGAGGAAAGAACCTGCCAATATTAAAAAATAAATGAATAAATAAAAAAAATACTCAATCAATAAATAAATATGCCATTAAATGAAGCAAAAATAATATTAAAAATAAATATAGCCATTAATTAATTGATATTACTGTTTAAATTTGCTTTTTTTATTTATTTATCTTTGTATTAATTCCTTTATTTATTTATTTAATTTTCCCTTTAATTTATTCATGTATTTATGTTTTATTATTTTTTTTATTTATTATTTTTTGCATTTATTTTATGCAGGAAAAAATAAATGCAAAAATAAATGAATATATAAAAATAAATGCAAAAATAAATGAATATATAAAAATAAATGCAAAAAATAAATAAATACATTTCAAATTAATACAAAAAATAAAAAATACATTTAAAATTAATAAAAAATAAATACAACAAAAAATAAAAGTGAAAATTAAACAAGGAATTGAATCACAATACTTAAAAACTGTAATACATATCGAATAGGTACCCAAGTATTGTGATAGTTTTGAATCGGGTGATAAGTGTATCGTCCCAGCCCTAGTACCAATGCTGCTTGTGTTAAAACGACCTATTATATTACAATGGAAAAATTTGCATATAGCTTGAAAGTAAAATCTGTTGTTAATATGTTGAACGGAGATATATGATGGGAGATGGAATATAATAACACACATTTTTGATGCATTAATCCTCCATCAATCACACCAGATTGCTTTCCTTTCAATTATATCTTCATCGTCTAGTTCACTTCCTCTCCCTCCTGTGCAGACTAAATCACTGTGTGTGTGTGTGTGTGTGTGGAAACAACAGGTGTTGTGTTCCTCGCTCGGTGTCTAAACATGCCATGAAATGGGGCGATGATGACTCTATTTGTTTAACCATACTCTGCATCTCCGCGCAAGCGGTGCGACATAAAATAGCGGGGCGGCGTGGAAATGTTCCCTTTTCCCTCATTCATTACACAATTATGCTAAGCTGCATGCTTGACTATGAACCAGATGTTGTGTAATTAACCTCAGTGTGAAGATAGCGTTCCGCCCTATTGTCTCTCACCTTCAAGAACGAAATGGAAACCAGGCAGAGGCGGAGATAACGTGGACCGAGCTGAACCGAGCCGAGTCCAACATGGTCGAAGCGGAGCTAAAACTAATTAAGTGTCGTGTGCAGATAGCCCTCACTAGCATTGTCTCTGTAACCTTCAGCTTAAACTGTGAGAGGAGATGAAACCCCAGACATGTGGAGGGGAGACATGTGGAAGCAGGTAACTGGGTAGAGAGGATTCTGAATTCTAAAGCATCACAATATGTTTTACAGAGATAGAGTGAAGATAATGGTATCCTATGAAACTAGAATACCTAACAAAGCCATTGGTACCAACCGGGTCTTACTAGCTTGTCGGGAGGAACGCTAAATAATGCTCCATGGTTGGGCTAAATTTTGGCGAGGAAAAACTGTCATGTCCATTTTCAAAGGGGTCCCTTGACCTCTGACCTCCAGATATGTGAATGTAAATGGGTTCTATGGGTACCCACGAGTCTCCCCTTTACAGACATGCCCACTTTATGATAATCAGTTTTTTGCATGCAGTATAAATGTGTTATTTACTCCTATTCTAAAATGGTGTTTGAATATTTCTGCATACTTGGGTTCCCTGAACAGTCTTGAATTACATAAATTAGGTATCACTGTAAAGTGTTCAGTATTCATTGTGTTTATTACTATTTTAAAGCCTTTTGGAGATTTATTTTATTTATAACACGGCTATATGGAAATAAATAATGTTTTTAAAGGTCCCATATTGTAAAAAGTGAGATTTTCATGTCTTTTATATCATAAAGCAGGTTTAAATGCTGTATAAATACTGTGAAAGTATCAAAACACTCAATCCACAGAGAAATACCCACAAATTCAGAAATACAAAACTGTTAAACATTAAGTTTAAAAGGTGGACTGGAGGCTCAGCAGTGTTTGTGTTGTATTCTCTAACTATCCATGCACATGTGTTTGCATGTCGTTTGATGAATGAGGGTGATTGTTCTCTCAGTTGACCTCTTGTACTCAGTAAATCTCCTGCAACAGCTGTCACTGAGCTCCACTGTGGCTTAGGGGGGGGTAACAGTTCACTTCCCATGATGCATTGCTTCTATCAGGATTATTAATACGTTGACACATCAAGGCAAGGTCAGACAAATTAGTGTCTTCTATTTAGCCGTTTCATGGAGCTTCTATCATTAAACAACGTGTAACTGCAAAAAAGTATGTGAACTAAATGGAGAAACAAACTAAAGATGACACCTTGGTGGTTTACGAGGACGTACAGGAAAAAGCTTCATCCACATGTTGCCTAAATATTTATACAAACTGAAGTTCACATTTCACATACAGTAGACCTCCCAGTCTAAACAGACTCTACTGGTTCACCCACGTCTCTGCAGTGAAAGTTAATAGTTCGTTCCATTGGGACATCAGCAGCAGAGCAACGCCTCCGCCATTCTGGACTGAAAGCGACTACCGGACGCCAGTAAAACCTCCGCCTACAAAGAGCCGTACAAAAGTAAAACTAAATTCTCCACATCTTCGTGTCACAACATCACTCATGACCCTCCTCTGTTTATCCAAACCCTGCATGAGTTTGTCTTTGAGTACGGACATCTCACTACAGAGGTGACACCGCCGTTCGGACAACTCGCCCTCAGGAGAAGGACACATCTGATTTGGTAGTTACCCTCTCACTGTCACGTTACAGCGTGAGCTCTGTAATCTCTGAACAAGAGGCTGATATGATGAGCAGCGGGGCCCACGCTGCCTCATGAGGACCCTCCAGGGCTGCTGGGTGAAGGTGAGCTGCCAGCCAGCATGTTGGAGAATCACACCGGACAGCTGAGAGAAAAGAGGGCGATTGAAACCAGCTGCACTCTCTCCCCTCAGCCTTCCACCTCTGTTGACGTCACTACTTCTCCGAGGTGGATGCTGTTGAGGTGAGCTGTGTCTGTCTGCACCTGCCTAGCAAAGGATATATACTGGTATCATGTGAAACTAGATTGAAGGAATCCATTGGTACCAATCATGTCATGCTAGCTTGCTGGAAAGGAGGTTAAGTAACGCTCCAAAGTTAGACTACATTTTGGCGAGGGAAGACTGGCATCAGTGTTCATTTTGGCAGCTATTTTAGATTTAGTCTTAAATGACATTTTAGAAATGCTTATTAGCTTTAGTCACATTATGGTAATTTTTATCCTTCATAGTTTAATCGACAACAATTCAAAACGTTTTAGTTTACGACAAGTCATTCGATTTTAGTCAAAATGTTTTCTCTCCTCATTTTGTCAGCAATATTTTTCTAATTTAATTTTGGTTCTGTTTAGTCATCAGATTATAATGAACATTTTTGTAATTGTAGTCAAACTTATTTCACATAAAATGTTATCTTATCATTATCTGATGAAAAACACAGGTTGAATGATTCAGAATGCAGCTTTGCAGTTAGTTTGAGTCCTCCTGACTGACGGGGATCATAAGTGATGTGCGGTTCAGTCGCACCAACCGGTCCGTTATGAGAGCCAATCTGCACCGCACAACATGTAAAACTATGCATTAATCAACCACCCAAACCCGACTGAGTGCTGCTGAGTCGGCTGAGTGTGTTTGAGACAGAGAAAGAGAAGAAGAGAAGTTGGAATGTGACAAAAATAAAGAGAAGTTTTTATGTTTTTAAACTACATTTTAGTCTTTTTTCGTCAACATTTTTACATGTTTGATATCGTCACCGTTAGTGTTTAATGACATCGGTGCCGACTCGTCGTCGTCTTGTCATCGTCTCGTCTGAAAAAAGATGTTTGACGAACATATTTAGTCTTAATTTTCGTTAACGGAATTAACACTGACTGGCATGGCGGTTTTCTCGCCTTGACCTCTCACCTCAAGACAAAAAGACATGTCCACCACAACTTGATGCAGAAATTGGCGCATAATTGGCTACAAAATGCCGGAAATGAAGTGGTTGAAGTTGTTGTTGTTGTGTTTCACACGCTTTCTATCATTTCTATTAATTTACAGATGCCACGGACCACACACATGCATTACATCTCTACAATCTCTAAACATCAGTACTCTCAGTCTGTTTGTTTGTGTGCTGAACACAATTATATTATATTATATTATATACACTATTTATTCCACAGCACTCAGCTGTAGTGGCTGCTCTGTATCCGCTGTGTTTGTTACGGTCTAATCAGGAAACAATGGAAGAGCCGCTGCTATTCTTTCTGAATCGACAGGAGTCGACGTTGACTTGGCCGTGTGCTGCACTGTGGGATGATCAGATGATGTCAAACTGTCTCTATGAACCTCTGATGAATCACAACTCTATTCACCTCCAATCACAAACAGACGTCTCTCTGTGGTTTTCAGTTTGCTTTTCAAGGGAAAGCCAAAAAAATATGACGGGATCTGTCTGTTTTCTGTCTTTTCTCTGGCCTCTTCCCATCCATGGTCCGCCCAAACGGGTTGTTTCACCCATTTTGTCTGATTATATTGTCATCTCTGATCGATCTCTCTCTGACTCTCCTGTTGAGGCAGAACAACTGCTGCCTTTACGTGTAGTAGGATGTCACAGTACCAGAAAGTTAGTAGTCGCGGAGCTAACAGCTAATGTTAACTAGCTCTCGTCCTGACAATTTAAACACGGGTTTGTTGTTCACAATTAGGGATGCAAATATCAAGCACTTTCCTTAACCAATCATTGGTAACACTAACGTAATTAAAAAACATATAAATTGTCTGTATACCAGACAATACCAGATGCGTTTTTCTTTTCCTCAATCAAAGCCTTATTTCAACAACAACATTTTGTATACTCTCTGACAGCCTAGCCTGTGAAATATATAAAGATAGAGGCCTAGATATATTAACCACACTGAATATAATTAAATATCAGATTACATACGGAGCACGCTCATAATCTCCACTATACAGCTCTGCCTAGTTTTTATAAGAAACACGCTCAAAAGCAACTAAATATAACGCTGCACAAAATAATAGAAAACTAACAAATATATCAGACTCAGTGTCCTGATTTCTGCCTTTTTTTGTTGTTCTTGGTGCTGTTAGATTATTGATAGACCGCCCCGTTAATACAGGAGAAAACAGTTATGAAACTGCAGTGAAAATGTAGTTTTTGAAAGACTAAACGCCAACAAATTTGGCTTGAAGCGGTAAATTTGTTTAGATAAAACGCTGTGAATTTTTTACAAACAATTACAGAGAATGAGTGCGAAATAGAGAGAGAGAGAGAGAAAGAGAGAGAGAAGATGGATTGCACACAACATTTCTGTTAGTTATTAATAAGTTAGTTTCCATAAATGCAACTTTTCTCAAAGCAACTTGTTGCACTACCGGTTTGTTTACAGTATCAACATCCTGTTGTGTATCCACACACACCCACACAATCACACACCCACAGCAGGGCCAAAGCAGCGTTAGTATCCGTGCATGGAAATGCAGAGGAACACACTGCAACACCATGATTTCCCTTGTGTGTGTGTGTATGTGTGTGTGTATGTGTGTGTGTGTGTGGGTGTCTTCTTTGGTTGTGTTTATGTGTGTTTATGTATGTGTGTGTGTGTGAGTTGTTGCTGACCTGTAGCAGCTCCTCGTGGTCACCGCCCGCCTCCAGCGCTACAGTAACCGAAGCAAAGGGACGGCTGGCCATCTGCTGTCGCTCTCTCATCAGCTGCTACAGAGGGAGACAGAAACAAGAAAGGATTCATTATTCAACAGGTTATTCTGAGAGAAATAGTTAGAATAACCTGTTTTAACTCAAAAACACATTGTTATTCATGTACAGTTACAGCCACTGAGCAGCTCTACTGAGACCAACTGGACGTTTTCTTCCCATTACTGGGGCCTCAACACCTTTAATATATAAACATGTATAAATTCAGTACCCTAAGGCGCAAGCAAGATATCTTCGTTCTGAGCACAACATGGGCTATTTGAAAAGATATGCTGCAGTGATATTATAAAAAGTTATAAAGGCCACAAAGTCAAAAGAAAAAGTAAAACAGAATTTGAATGTTTCAACAATTCATTCATTTTCTACAACAAAAACATTCTCTATTACACAGACAAACACAGCTGCTTCCGCAATTTTGCACTGAAAACACTTATATTTATAATATTGTATTGTTCAACACAGGCCATTTCGGTAGACTATGACAATAAAATAGATATAATTTTGTTTTACTTTTGTACGCCACTTTTTAGGTGGATGTTTTACTGATGTCCAGTAATCACTTTCAGTCCAAAATGGTGGAAGCGTAGCTCTGCTGCTGGGCGCTGATGTTGCAATGGAATTAGATGAATAACTAGGCCTATATATAAAATATTGGATTATCGCTTTTATTATTTTCCGAAAATAACACAGTGTTTCCTTGATGGATTATGAGAACAAGTGACTGCCTGTTGTGACGGCATGTTGTAACGGCAGGTTGTGACGGCATGTTGTGACGGCAGGTTGTGACGGCACGTTGTGACGGCACGTTGTGATGGCACGTCTGTTACAGAGTAACGTCACTTCATACGTCACTTTATGCTTGATAAAAGTATGAAGTGAGTATTTTTGAAATCGTGGGCGACTGCTGCAACCCCAGAGGGTTAAATGCCTTGCTTAATGGTTAATGAACAAAGGGAGAGGATTGCTCAATTTCTCCCTTTCACCCATCTGGATTGCAGATTTTACCCAGCAACCAAATGGTAAACATGCCTAATTTTCAAACCGTTAACCGATGTGTGATTAAGGAAGGAAGGAGAAAAGAGAGTCGGAGAGAAGAGAGAAGTAGAAGTAGAAAGAGAGACAGGATAGTAGAGGGAGTAAAAAGAAAAGGATGGAGAGGAGGAAGATGGGAGATCAAAGCAGAAAGGTTGATAGACGTGCAGGAGGAAGGCGAGGAGCGGTGGGGAATAGCAGGTGGTTGTGGGGGGACGGAGCGAGTCAGGTGGGAGGAAGAGGAGGAGGGCAATCTTCATTAATGAGGAAATGTCAGATGAACAAAGGCAGATGGCGAGGCCTTCATCAGCAGGAAGTCCAAACAACCCGACTGAAAACACAAACACAGATATACAGCACAAAAAAAAAACATATTGGGAGCAAGTAGCTCACCAACACTCCCACACAAATACACACACCAACATCAACACAGATAAAAAGTGTTTATGTGGATCTGAATATTACAATGAGGACACAATACTCTCCTCTCTCCATCAGAAGCCCCGTTTCACAGCTCTTTCCACTTCACTACATACATGTTAATGGGGTTTTGTTTCTGCCTTTAGCTCGGGGGTGGCCACCTGTTTCACGCAAAACAAACTCGTTTCTGGACGATTATGCACCAAGCTCTAATCATCAGTATGTTGCTTGTTGTTTTCGGCAAAAAATCTGCCTGGTGAAGCCCACACAAACCAGAGCCGGGGAGGCAGAGGGAGAATCTGGGCTGCAGATTGTGACCCGTACGGGAGGGAGAAACTATTGTTTGTTTACAACATGAGAGGGTTTTCCACTTAGATGAATAACATGAAATTAACTTTTTTGTATCAGCGTGGGAGACTCCAGCCATCACAAACACAAACACAGTAAAGTAATAAGAAAAATAATAGACCTGGGAAATACTAGTGGACAAGTAGCGTGGTGTTAGTTTCGTCAACATAAATAAACATCTTGACGGATTCGCCAAGAGAATGCAGATACATACGTGTTAGAGCTGAAATAGATTGTGTGTTATTGTGGTTAAATAAATGTAATGTAATATTTGTCAGATTGCAGGAGGGCACAGCGAAAATATTGTTTTTGAAAGGCTAAACGCCAACAAATATGGTTTGAAGCAGAATATTTCACCCTTGTCACCAACCTTAAAAAAAATAATTACAAATCCTTGAACAAAATCCAGAATTTTAATAAAATGATTCAAAGAGTTAGTCTTTCATTTATTAAATCAACTTTCTTTAATAAGTAGAACTTGTCAGTTCCGTCAACATAAATAAAGTGATGACGTCTTGACGGATTCGCCAAGCGAATGCAGATACATAATATGATCTTTTTTGTTTACTACAGTATATTAGTGTTGTGTGAGCTGAAATATATTTTGCGTTACTGTGGTTAAATTAATGTAAATTTAATATTTGTTAGATGTCTGCTAGACCGCTCGGTTAGCGCAGTGAAAATGTTGTTTTTGAAAAGCTAAACGCCGACAAATGTGGATTGAAGTAGAATATTTTGTTAGTTAAAAAAATTTGAATTTTTTAAATGACTACATTGATCTTTATCTAAAAAATGTTGACTTTTGGGCCTTACAATGCTCTGGAGTTATTAGAAATGTTCGGATAACATGAGTCACAAATAAACCACCACTGGAATCTAATTCTACAAATAGTAAAATACTAATAATATTAGTGGAACATGATCTTTTTCTGACACTGTGCACAAATACCGTGTTTAAACATAAAGTAGCCTACTAAGTAGCTAAGTGTAAAGGTGCTAAATGCGGGATTGGGAGCAAATTCTATTGCCTCTACATGTCTCTCAACATGGCGACCACTGAGCTGGCAACAGTGACAACAAAGGCAACACTGTTGACGGGGGAGGGTGGACGCTACGCTTCCGCTATGACGGTCATGACATCGTTATCAGCTGTAACTCCTCTATATCTTTACATAGACAATAGTTGTTCATGATATATTAATTCTCTGGATATTGTATTGCACCTTTAAAATATAAATAAAACTGCAACAATAAAAAGAAGCTCAAGATGGATGTAAGAAAGATTTAAGAAAATCCAAATCTCAATAAAATGGAATAAATAAAGAAGCAAGCATTACTGAAGAACCACAACTAAAGAAAGAGAAGCGGAAACAAAGAGGGAAGATTAGCAAAAGATCGAATAAAAGAAACAGCCAACCACTCCTAAATGTCAGCGGCCTCCACACTGTGTTACCTCCACACTGTGTTACCTCCACCTAAACTGAAGCACCTCTGTGTCCTCTCCTGTTGCTGAGAGAAACGGCAGCACATTGACATTAAGCAGCTGTCAGGTGTTGTGCTAGTGCTCCGCCGGCTGCTGGCTTGCCAGTGTCAGACTCTTTAAGCATGAATGAATACTACACCTGTAGCTACATCAGCGCAGTCAGCCGCTCCGGCTGGCGGCGTCTGCTCCGCTATAGCACGCCGCCGCCGCCGTGCCGGGCTAACGTGATGTCTTCTCTTGTTAACTGTCAGCGCTACGCTAACGCTGCTCAGATGACAAGTGTGTGCTCGCTAGCGTCGCTGTTAGCCTCCTGCTGATGTCAGCTCACATTTGTAAGAGGCGAGGTGAGAAGGTGTGGGAGAGAGAGCGAGGCTGTCTGTGCACTCAGAGCGTTAGACCAGGTAATACCAGACACCTTTAGACCTTTAGAGGTGCATCATGTTCGGATTTTTACAAAGAGCAAGAAGTCATTTTATCTACAAAGTGACAGCCACGCTGACCTTTACATTGTGTGTCCATCAAAGCTTCATTCCTCTTGATGTGGAAGGTCTGCCTGATCAGCAGGACGATGTTGGTTGTTTCAAATCTGCATATCCAAAACTTATTTATATAACTGTATTCTAAACTACAGTTAAAGGATAGTTTTACATTTGTTCTGTCTTAAAACAACACACACATATATATATATACATTGAAAGAGTTAATAGTTGCTGTAATAGTTTATTCCCTTTCTGAACTGATTTTAGTTTAAGTCATAGGGAACAAAATCAACAGTCAACAAATTCCAAAATTCAGCTGAAGCTAACGGTAGAATAACTGTGAACCAACAGGGTTTTTAATGTACATGTCAGCATGTGAGGATTGCTTTAAGACATGTTTGAAACCTTTAAGGTTTGGTTACGTTTTGCACAGTGACGGTAACGGCACAGAGCCGCTACAACCTAAAAATCACATGTTGCCTTAATGTGTTAAAAAAAAATAGTGGTGCTAAAACAAATTTGCATTAACGTGATATCATTATTAAATAGTCCCCAACAAATTGTATATTTAATCTTGTTTGGGAAACATAAAATTAAGAATGTAAAATGAGGAAATTACTTAAACTATATTTTTGTGCTCAATTTAGCAGGAACGAATGGGCCGGGGTCTTAGAGAGGCTTGGGATGTCGGTATTCAGTCAGCCACAAACCCAACCAGTTAGTAACCAGTCAACCAACCAAGAAACCAGTCAGACAATTAATAAATCAGCAAATTATTTCATTTATCTATCCGCATGGCGCAAGTTTGGAGAGTTATTTAGCCAACTTTGCAACAAGCTAGTATGACATGGTTGGTACCAATGGATTCATTAGGTTTTCTAGTTTCATATGATACCAGTATCTTCACTCTAGCTTTAAAACTGAGCCGCTACATCCTGAAAATCGCAAGTTGCGTTAATGCGTTGAAGAAATTAGTGCCGTTAAAATTAATTTACATTAACGCGTTATTATCGCTTCAACAGTCCTAGTAAAAAATAAGTCAAATTTAAGCCAAATGAAGAAAGAAATAATACTCAAAATAATATTCACTTCTTCAGGTTTGTCTTGTGTACGTGAACTGAAACTCTGTTTTGTTCGGGTGCATCCATGTGTGAGTTTGTGTCATATGAGGTGTTTTCACAGCTCTTTTCCTCCCTAAAGCCACCGCTGCTCTGTTAGCAAGATTACACAAACTGGTCAAGGTGAGCTGGGTGATATGTGTGTGTCTCTGTGTGTGTCTGTGTGTGTGTGTTGTGACCTGATAAACCAGTCTAGACAGTGGAATTATGTTGGGACATAAAAAGAGGGAGTAATATTCAGCACTGTGTTAACTTTTAGAGTCTAATGAATATGCAAGTATGTGTGTGTTCTTTTTTAGTATACAAATGCACGTGTTCAATTCAAACAGACGACTTGTCGGCGTGCTCATGCATGCGTTGTGTGTTTAATGCCCCTTTTGATAAGTCCTTGAGTGGGCAACAAGGACGAGGCATCGGCCATCTTCTCTGTCTGCCTGTCGGGGCTGTAAATCAGCCATAAAACGGATAATTAACTCTGCTGTGCTGTAAACAAGCCGTGCCACGCCATACACCAACAACTGGACGACAACAGGAGGGTGCAGACGGAGCTATATGTGTCTAAAGGAGGGATAATATTTAGGTTTCCTGTTTCAGGGATTTTAACCGCACAGGAAGTTTCCCTGTGAGTATTCGTCCATATTGACTGTGTTTACCTCGCCTCAAGGGGAAGCATCCATCCATGCATCCGTCCGTCCGTCCGTCCAGCCATCTCAGCTGGACAGACAGACGCATAAACAGCCAGGAGAAAAAAAATGAGAGTGCTTCAACAATGAAGCCAATCACATGGTGAATTATGCTTCACAGGACGCGGCTCAACAGCGGCTCAAAGTAGCACCTGCGAGCTCAAATTGCCGATCCTGTTAGATGGATTGGAAATATCTGTGTAATGTGCTGGTTGCTGATTTCAGACACACTCCTGTTTAAATGACGGGTTTCACAACACAACGAGAGGCTCACTGCCGCTACGGCTGCAATTAAACTCCACATCAGATCTGTGAGGGAAAAAAAATATAGTATCAACACATCTGCAGGCCTGCCCGCACGTATTGGTAGATAGTTGTGGGGGAATAACGCAGGCAGCAGCATGTGTCCCGTATTCTGTGGCAGGAAATTGCTGTAAATATGTACGCAAAAACCCTCAGAATGGACGTGTCATTTTGGACAGTATGCTGGAAGACGTGTTTTCTTTTTCCAACAACTACTACATGACCACAGAGAGGTTATTGGTGATATTCATTGTGTAGAGCCACACTCCAAAGGCTTCGTGTCGCAGTGCTTTGTCCACTCCCGTGGACGGTGTGTGTTGGAAGCTGGTGTTGTGTGGCGGCTTGCATCAGACTGTGCCCTCGTTTACTCTGCTGAGATCCATCTCGCCACATTCAGCCAGGAGACAAATGTCGCTGGAAACTTGGCAAACATGCAGGAAATGAGATCTGTTATCGCCTCTCGATTGTGGCCTCGCTGGCATACAAATTCAAGAGGCAGATAAGTGTGTGTGTGTGTGTGTGTGTGTGATTCTCAGGGTTTGTCTCTCTGTGCTCACACCTGATTGTCTGCACACAACCCACAGACACATTTTGGCATTTTTTCCAAGTGTTTTTATGATGTAAATCCTCGAGTGCACCCGTGTGCGTCCTTTGTGAAGCAGCTGCATTGTATCAAACCAGCAGTGTCTCTGCGGACGCCGCGCCTGAATTGATTCATTGTTTCTTCAATAGCTAATATCATATTTTATGCCGAGAGGCAAAGCCGCAAATCCTATCTGTCTCCAGTCACAGCGCCGAGCTTCAAAAGCCACATAATGAGGGAATAATTGAATACTTATCAGTATCAATCATGGTTGTATGAATGTGTGTGTGAGTGTGTGTTGTTTGTGTATAGATGCCTATCATTGTGTTCCAGTGCTCTGCTTGGAGAGTAAGATGAGTATCTCTTGTCTCTTTGTGTTGCTTTTTTGAAAGTGTGTGTCTTGGCATCTTTTGAGTTGAAGGCAAGTTGGCGTCCAATGTCAAGGAGTTCATGAGCCTTTTAGTCCTGTTCATTGAGTTACACCTTCTTGACACCAACCAAGAAGCGTAAGCAGCATAACAGTAGTGTCTCTGTTAATGTCTATGGATGTCACAAGAACCAATACTCCGGTACCAAGTCAATGCCAAAATTCTGAAAACCTGATGGATCAGGGCCTCAAAACTAATGGGTGTTGATTTTAGGCCATCTCCATCTTGGTTTTCAGCCGTTGCAATCTTGGTTTTTGTAAGTCACCATCTTTGTTTTTGGCCGTCGCCATCTTAAATAAGACATTTTTAGAAGACCAAAATGTTACAATCAACTTTCATGAAGTGAAAACACTGTGAAAGGGTTAAAGTTGTAAAACAAGACAACTCTCAGACCGGACAACGCCGTGGTAGCGACCTGTCAATCACACGTTAGCCACGCCCTAAGGCATCCCCTGCTTTATGGTCTATTTGACTCTAAATGGGACCATAATTTACTTATAATTTACATGCTGTATTGAAGAAGACTTGAAACTAGAGATTGAGACCATAAACTCATGTTTACAATGTTGACTAAGGTAATAAATCAAGTGAGAAGTAGGGTCATTTTCTCATAGACTTCTATACAACCAGAGGAGTCGCCCCCTGCTGGCTGATAGAAAGAATGCAGATTTAATGCTTTAAGGAATCGTTGAATTTCACTGGTATTGGTATTAACATTTAAATTTCTGATATCGTAACATTCCTAGTCTCGACTGGTTTCACTGAGCTACTGAGATACTGATTGTTATTCCTTTAGTCGTCCAACTAACTTTTGTCCCTGTGAACAGTTTCCCTCTAATAATAGAGATCCAAAAAGCTGAGCCCGTAATGTGTTATGTCTAACAGATGTATAGCCCTGTCCTGCTCTACTGACACTGAAAAGAAGACTGATTTTGCAGAGTCACATAATGCTTGACCGGATTTTACATTGAGATTTTGCCTTTTACTTTCGGTGCTGAACCGTAAAATGTACTGTCACAGTTCCCCCTTTTCATCTGCTCCTTCTCATATTTGCATTTACTTTTGACGCACCCAGCAGACATCTTTATAAGAGGAACTAGAGTCTTCATGGGCCACTGGGAGATACAGTAACCCAGTAGCCATCAGACCCAGTAGTGCCAATGTTGGGGTTATCTGGATTGAAGAGTGTTCAACAATTTCTTTAAACAATCAGTTTTCAGTGGCAGCCATTGAGGCATCGCCATGGTGATTATTAAACTTATATCAATGGTGATTTTTTATCTTGATGCTCATCTTAGGACATTGTTAAACACTGACATTAGCTTTAACACTTCTTGTGAACATGGTGAAACTCTGACTCTCTGTGGATTTAGGAACAGTCAGGAAGAGTTATAACCCCTGTCCAGAAACGGTTATTTCCCTCGTATCTCTGATTAAAACATTAATCAGACCTAAACCTGCAGCCTTCTGTGGCATTGATTAAACCATCTAGTTAGGTTACTGATGGACTGGAGGAACATGGACGCTGATGTTGCATTACATCTACGGGGGGGAACAGAGGCAGTAATGTCGGATGAGAAATGTGTTGTTTAGTAGGTTCACATCAGCACATTCTGCTGCTCTGTGAGTCGGGGGCTGATTTCTCTGTTTGTCTGTGTGCGTCTACTTCATCCTGATTCTTCTTCTTTATTTCCTGTGCTAGTATGTGAACGTATGTGGACACCTGTGATTGTTGAACATGTCATCCCCAAGCTTGGCTATCTTTTGACTGACAGGTTGCTGCCACGGCGTTGTCCAGTCTGGGAGTTGTCTATGTTTTAGTGTAAGAGCTTTAACCTTTTCACAGTGTGTTTTCACTTCATCAAAGATAATTGTCACATTTTGGTTGCCTTAAAAATGTTTTATTCACCATTCGTTTGAACTTAGCTCCACCCTCTCGTGTCACTTCAGCGACGGCCGAGAACCGAGATGGCAACAGTCAAAAACCAAGATGGTGACGACCAAAAACCAAGATGGTGACGACCAAAAACCAAGATAGTGACGACCAAAAACCAAGATGGTGACGACCAAAAACCAAGATAGTGACGACCAAAAACCAAGATAGTGACGACCAAAAACCAAGATAGTGACGACCAAAACCAAGATATTGATGACCAAAAACCAAAATAGGGAAGACCCAAAACCAAGATGGTGACGACCAAAAACCAAGATAGTGACGACCAAAAACCAAGATAGGAATGACCAAAAACCAAGATAGGAATGACCAAAAACCAAGATAGGAATGACCAAAAACAAATATGGCGACGGCCAAGAACGAAGATGGGGACGACCAAAAACCAGGATGTTAACGGCAAAAATGACGAACTTGAGGCTTCAAACCGTAGTCCACAAACCAATGGGTGAGGTCACGGTGACTACGTCCACTTCTTCTATACAGTCTATGGTTCCAAACACTCCCAGTTATTTCTCAGCGACCAACTATGATACTTTTATTTCTTGCCATCACCTCTTCATAGCTCCAAAGCTTCGTCAGAAGGAGCATATTAACAATTTATTGGCAAAGTGACATTTGTTTGGAACATACTGAACATATATATGTTTTTTGGGGGATTTTGGGATGTATTATGAAATGGGATAAAACTTGCAAAACCACTAGTCCTTCAATGTCTTCGCAAGCTTATGTGCTGCAGGAGAGCTGGATCATCAAGGTTAGGACGAGGCGGGACACTCAAAATGTCCAGGTGTGTCTTTAACTTCGGTCTGGTGAGAACCTGGCCTAAAAACCAGCCCATAAAACAGCTACAACAGACGGAGACAGGATGTTACAACCACAGCTTGAGTGAGCCAGACAACCTGATTGCAGCAGAACATCTTCGACAGCCTGGCATGGCGCTGGAATAAATCCCCATTGATTTGGAGAGCTAATTAGAGAGGGCCAGAGAGACAAAAGACGGACAGAAAAGGCTTATAGATCGTGAGGCTTGTAGCTGTTACTCTGAACAAGGCAGACTCTAACACTCTTGTGTTATGACCAATAAGTCCCATTCACAGCTAACTGCCTGGCAATTACTGCTAACACTTGGACTGGCGAGAGAAAGGGAGGGAGAAAGGACAACAGAGAGAGAGAAATATTCCACATCAAATAGGACAAAAATAGGCCAAAATCAGTCGGATTTGTGAGAAACAGAACTGTGAAATGCTAATACATGTACAGCGTGATAGCCTGAACAGTTTACACAAATGATTCTGAGCTCTCTTTCCACCACTGACAGAAAATAGGTTTTTCTACCAAATCTGCTGAGGTAAAATCACAGCATTGAAATGAAATAAAACACTGACAACATGGCTCTTTTCCTACGTGTGACTGTATTAGATAAGTTAAATCTAAAGCTAAACGCCACCTATTTTAATGCATTAATAGGATTTTTAGGTTGCATTCTAGGAATTCATTGGTACCAATCATGTCATACTAGCTTGTTGTGAAGGAGGTTAAATAACGCTCTAAACTTGTGCTAAATTGTGGGGAGGAAAAACTGTCATGGCCATTTTCAAAGGGGTCCCTTGACCTCTGACCTCCAGATCAGTGAATGTAAATGGGTTCTATGGGTACCCACGAGTCTCCCCTTTACAGACATGCCCACTTTATGATAATCACATCCAGTTTTGGGGCAAGTCATAGTCAAGTCAGCACACTGACACACTGACAGCTGTTGTTGCCTGTTGGGCTGCAGTTTGCCATGTTATGATTTGAGCATATTGTTTTATGCTAAATGCAGTACCTGTGAGGGTTTCTGGACAATATCTGTCATTGTTTTGTGATGTTGATTGATTTCCAATAATAAATATATAAATACATTTGCTTATAGCAGCATATTTGTCCACTCCCATGTTGATAAGAGTATTAAATACTTGACAAATCTCCCTTTAAGGTACATTTTGAACAGATAAAAAATATGCGATTAATCAGGATTCAATATTTTGATCAATTGACAGCCCTAATATATTGACGTGCAAATTATTTGCACAAAAAAAAATCGCCCTGGTGTGTAAAGGTCTTTAATGTGGTGTTTCTCAGTTACTCACATGCCATATGTTGAGAGGAGGAATGCCTACAGTGACTAAAGGCATGTAACTACCGTATTAAGATCAAAATACCGGCACCTTTAAGCCTGTCACAGCTAATAAAAAGCAAATTCTGACACCGGTGTACACAAAAAAACTGTGAAAAAGGAGAATCTGAATAATTTATGTGAATCGGCCAGACTAAACATTCAAATAATGGAGATGGAGGAGTCTCAAGGCTTTACTGGACTGTCAAACCATGAGGACGTATTGACTGTTGAAATGTCTCTCATTCTCTCTCTCTCTCTCTCTCTCTCTGTCCATTCATCTATTCCTCAGATGTAGTGACCACAGTGTTAAACAGTGTGGTGACCTGGTCCACTAAATCACCACCCGCTACCAGACAGAGGGCGAGAGACATAAAGATAGACAGAGTGAGAGAGAGAGAGAGAGAGAGAGAGAGAGAAAGAGAAAGAAAAGTGGGCCGTTTTCAGGGGTCATCCATTATATGCTATCACATTAGCCCTCATCAGTGGCCTGCTCCGACAGCCGTCATCCATTCCCATTCTCCACAGGCCAACGCACACACGCGCACACACGCGCACACACACACACACACACACACACACACACACACACACACACACACACACACACACACACACACACACACACACACACACACACACACACACAAAATGAAAGATGGCGGAGGATAGCGAGGCGGTGTGTGTGTTTGTGTCCTCATCCTGTTGCTGATAAAAGTCCAACAGCTGGAGTTAATCTCCTGTTCTGTTCCTGGCAACATCCAACTCTCAAGTTACATTCACAAGTTTCACAAGTGTGTTCGCCACAAACTGTTTTCTTCTGGTTCCCACGAACAACGAAACACGTTGTGTGTAAAATATACAACGTGTAAAACGGTTTGCTTTCGCTTTTTAAGGTTATTTTACCCTTTTTGTGATAGTTGACATGCAACCAACGTACCCCGCCAGAATGTTTTCAGGCTGTTCCTAAACACTGTTCGTAGCTATACTTACGACAAGTAATTTGTATATATCCCACGATATCAATTCAGATGTAATCCACGTAATCATGAACCAGGAGGTATGGTAAGTATAACTACAAACGATGTATGAGAACAGTCTGCATTAGTCAAATATTGCCGTTTGGTCGGCGCTCCTCTGCATTGGGAACCGACGCACAGAGGCACCCTTTAGCAACAGTACGTGACGAACTGAGCTTTCAACTAGCTCCAATGTAAACCCACCCGCTGCGTTAATCGATGGTCGGAGCAAGTGACGTTGTATTAACAGCGTGAGAGTCTTGTCAGGGCAGGCTGGGGGGCCGGCGGTCAAACAAACACAGGACTCTCAGACCGCTATTGTTGCCCCTAAACCTATTTTTGAAAGGACACTATGCATGTAATGAGTATATATTGAGACGCTGTCTCTGGTCCATCCAAACGTAACACTAGAGGGGTCTCTGATGCCGAGGGGCACTGACCAAGCAGCGGTATTTAACGAGTTGGGAGTGAGAGTGTGTTGGTGCACCCAGCATTGCTTTATTGTAAAAAACAAACTACCATGGTTGTATGACAAAGTTTGTTTGTAATTTTGTTTATTATGTGATATAGTAGTGAAGAAAAATCAAGTTTTGCAGACAAGTATGAACTTTTGGTGAGACTCGGCTCTTGCATGTGTGTGTAGGTGTGTGTTTATAAATGTGTCTGCCAGAGGAGAAAACTGTAGGTGGTTCTTATTATCGCCTTGACAGCCTGATTTACAAGATTTAAACAACCGTGCATCCCTTTGACCACAGTCTCACACTAACACACACACACACACACACACACACACACACACACACACACACACACACAGGCCTCTGGTTTCCTTGGGAACAGTGTTTATCCCGACCATTTAGTTCATTTAGCCGTGTGTCCCATTAGCATCAACCTCCCATCTGTCTCCGGGCCTCTAGAGGGGCTCCAGTGTGTGCGTCTGATTGCAGTGTGAGTAACTGTAGTGTTTATGTGGATGGCGAGCGTTGTGTGTTTGTGTGTGTGTGTAACCGTCTGATCGCCGCCGCCCCCTCCCCCCTCCACAAACTAATCAAATATCAGATTAACGTTCATCTATTCCCACCTGCACCGGCGATGCCGTGCATAATCATCATGTGTGACCTCTCTGGTTGGCTGCCTGGCAACCTTCCTACCCACCAATTACACCCCACAGCTGACAGGCCAGCTGACTGGCACTTCCTGCCCCGCGTCCAATTAGACGGCGTCGACAAAGAGACCCCAGCCGGGATAGGGCGGCCGAGGGCGGTCGACCCAGGGGTCAAGGAGAGCGGCGATGATTGGGCGCTAGTGAGCCGACAACCGCGGAGGCAAACCTCTCGTTAATGAGATCATTACATCTTCATAATGTAGTAATGTGAGGAGATGTTTAATCATTCTGGGCCGAACTCACTGTCGGCTGTGATTTTATTCACTTTATGGATCATACGAGGGAATGAACAGGTCGACACTATACAATCAGTGGAGGTGTCTGTAAGAGAAGCTGCTTTACTTTTGTTTTTTAGTCCTAAAACGTTGACGGACATGTGTGATGACTAAAAGTGTCTGCTGTTAAGAGCACACTCCTGATTTCTGATGACCTGATCACTGATTTCAATACTCAAAACTCCAGTTTTAGCTTTTATTTCCCTCCAAACCTTCTTCCCTCTCCGTCTCTGTACATTAAGGAAGTTGAGTCTTAAAATTCAGGATCAAAAGTTTCCCAAAAATTGTTCCCTCAGGTCAAAACATTTTCAGAGCTTTGCAGGGCTCGACATTAAGCTTTTCAGCCAGTTGCCCTTCAGGCAAGTAGAAGAGATGTTTTACTTACCCGATAGCCAAACATACTTGTCCAAAATGGAAAATGTAAGCCTATCCACCACTGGCACAGTTTGTGTTGGTTCAGGTGGCTCACTGAACCCCTAAGAAATGCATCTAAATTTTCATGATAATACAGAACTAATCATTTATTGAAATGGTGAATAATATAGGCCTTGTTGTGTTTTCATATTGACAGAAGAGAACAAAGATAAGATAAGAAGATATATTTGTATTCTTGTTATTTACTTATAGCCTAATAAAAGTGGACTCTCTCTGTCCACACACTGTTAAATATGCACTTTCACGTCATGTAAACAAACTAAGTACCTATCAGCTGTGCCATCGAGATCAGACTGGAAACGTAACCACTTAAAAGATGGGTGAGTAATAGGATACTTGCTATCTTCCGACGTTTGCACTTTTTTAAACAGAAAACTTTATAGGCCTACTGTGATATTTACTGGAAATGACTTACGAACCAGCCGTTCCTCGTCCATTGCTGCGCTTTTAAAGCAAACTATAGGAATAAATAGAAACAGGGCGTCCGACTTAAGTTCAGCTGAAAATGCCTCGTCACTCGAGGCCAGTTAGTTCATTCCAATAAAAAACAATGCAATCAAACTGATTTTGTTGCCGGCGCTCGCTCTTTACATTCGCTCTAGATTTTTATTTGTGAACCCCCAACCTTAAAGCTCAAACTGTGCATAAGCTATCCACCTTATTCTTGGGGGCGTTACTGTAGAAATGATTAAGTGCGTAACTTCCGGTGAGGTAGTGGAAGTAGCAGTAAGCTAGTTAGTCGCATAGGCTAACCATAAAGGCTAACCGCCAACGGCGCTTCATTTGAAAAGTAATTTGCCTTCAATTTAGCAAATCCTGCTTTATTTTTAACAGATATTTAACTAACGTTAAATTAACATTTTCTAAAATGTCCTTGCGGAGCTCTGGTACTTGTTGTGCAGACGAGGAATCCAGAAGAATGGGGGCTGAGAAACCTAAACTTGAAGAGACCACCATAAACCCTTTAACGTTATGTGTGCTCATTTCATTTAGTGGACAAAAAGACAACGGAGGTAAACCCGTATCCCACTTTGTGGTCGGGAGACGAAAGAGCAGCGGAGAAGAGACGTCGGGTCCTTAAAAGGACTGACAGCAGAGCCAGGAGAACATCAGCTGTGATTTCCTGTGTAGGGAGGACACAGCATTGTAGCGTTGGTTTAATGACAGACAGTTACTTTCACTATTTTCTCTACAGTTTAAAATGTAAGGCAGTTCATGGTCATCCCTCCATAGTAAAAGGCGGAGGTATGATCACATTATCCAGTGTTCCCACAAAATATATATATAAAAAAAAAAGATATATCTTCCTAGTGTCCGTTCATTCGATTTTTTTTTGTTTAATCATCATCTCTCTACATCTCTTTCCTCACCATCTGTCTCCCTCTCTCTCTCTCTCTTTCTATCAGTCCATCCCTCCTTCCTTCCCTCTCCTAGCCAGTGAAACCTGCAGGGTGTGGAGCTGCAGAGCTCGGCACTACTCAACACAACGAGGCCCCATCTCATTAACAATGGCCTCAGCTCGCCAATATATATACAACTCATCAACTGGGTCGTGCGTATTCGTGTGCGTGTAAACTAACACCGTGTCTGTGAGTGATGGAGGAGTCAGCAACTTTAGGGGCCTCATCTCGAGATCTTTTTAACAAGGAGCCGGTCAATCAATCTCTGATCGATAACTATCTGGAGCCCGCCAACACTAAGGTGTGTGTGTGTGTGTGTGCCAGGCTGACTAATTCAGACATCTAGGCGTATAGCGCTGATCCTGTTGGGCCTCGTTTCAGTGCAGAGTGCCAGCTGTGGAAATGAAAAAAACAGCGGCGTCTTTGGCTGAGCTATCGGCGTCCAGGCGGGAAAGCTGGCAGAGAGGGAGAAGTCAATAATGTTGGGATAAACAAATATTCTGAGAGAGACGGAGAGAGAAGAGGGGAACTCAAGAGCAGAGTGAGGGAAGCCAACGCTTTTGCCAATAAACAAGCCAGCACAGCACTATTGCAGATTGCCACAGAGCTTAGAGTATACAGGCTGGAAGCATTAGAGAGTCGGCCCCTTCAGACCAACAAGAGCTGATCCTGCATCTGTGTAGGTGTGTGAGGATGTGTGTCCACAACGGTGAGAGAGTTCATTCACGTTTAAACGGTCGACATGCTGGTTTAGTCTGAAATCTATTATTCATTTGCGTCCATAGAAACGTCACTCAAACAAGAAGTTACACAATATACGGCCACTCCAGTAAACTCCAAATATGCTGAACGGGAGGTCAAGTTCTGTCACGCCAAACTGGGAAAACCATTTCATTATGGACCCGGCTTCGTCCACAAGGGCAACATCACGTCGTAAAGGAAAACTGTTCCCACTATAGCGCACTCTTGTCAAGTCAACACA
The DNA here is from genome assembly GCF_015220745.1 of Sebastes umbrosus. Lineage (NCBI taxonomy): Eukaryota > Metazoa > Chordata > Actinopteri > Perciformes > Sebastidae > Sebastes > Sebastes umbrosus. The sequence goes on from NC_051278.1 coordinate 4,013,099, forward strand.
TTCTCACTCCCAACTCATCACATACTGCTGCTTGGTCAGAGCTCCTCAGCATCGGAGACCGACACACAAAGGTACCCCTCTTGTGTTCTTCTTCTGGACAAACCGGGGACGGCGTGTCAATAAACGCTCGTTACATGCATAGTGTCCTTTCAAAATAAACTTCACAGGAAGTTAGGTTTAGGTAACACAACCACTTAGTTAGGGTTAGGAAACAGTTGTGGTTGACGTTAACTTCACTTATTACACGGCTTTGTTGAATATTCGATTCTGATTGGTTAATGATGGCGTTCTGTGGCCTGCTAATTCTTTATAACATACCTTTGCTATGTACAACAGACCGTTGCTATGTATAACAGACCTTTGCTATGTATAACAGACCGTTGCTATGTATAACAGACCGTTGCTATGTATAACAGACCGTTGCTACGTATAACAGATTGTTGCTATGTATAACAGACCGTTGCTATGTGCGCAGTTCTGATGTCGGACTCTGCCGAACCTTTTTTGTGTCAAATTGTTGGTTTCTTAAGTAAGTAGCCGTATAATAAGCGGGATAATGTACATTTAACAAATCAAAAATGTGTGATTAATTTGTGAGTATTCACAATTAAATATTTGAATTAATTGACAGCCCTACAAAAACCTTAAAATGACTAAATTAATAAATAAAATACACCATAAATTATACGAAAATGTATTATCAGATTCAGATAGCAACATTTAGAAAAAATAAAACCAAAAAAGAAAGAGGATAACAGTACTACAGTCCCACATTTACATACATACATAATTTCTTTAACATCTGTTATTTAATGCTGTCTAACAGTCTTTTATATCATTATTATTGTTTGTATTATTTGTTTGTTTACTTGTTTGTCTTTTGTACCTTGACAGCATTATTAATGAGAATCCCTCCAGGTGAAATAAAGGTTGATGATGAGATGAAAGCATCTGAATGAACGTCTTCACATCAGCAGGCGTCCTCGTGTAATCCCCTTTATGTTTCAGCTCAGCTCACCGCTGGATGTTTGTGTGTATTGTTGTAATTTGTTGGCCTGCAGCTTTGAGTAGCGGCTCATTATCTGAGCAGATTCCCATCTTCTGTCCCTCAGGGCTGTTACAATCGCAAAATTATTGATTCGCTCCGCTCCCCAAAACAATGGATGGTGGATAAAACCTTGATGGGATAGATTTCCAACCCGCCTGGTTCAGCCGCTCATAAAACTTAGTTAATGTCTGTGTCAAACCACTGGTGTTTGTTCACTTTCTTCCTCCTCAGTTTTACTTTTCAAATCTACCTTAAAGACACAGTACAGTCCTCCTGGTTTAGTTTCAGAGATAGAGTCAAATACAAGCTACAGATTTCCTCCTAGGTCACCATGTTGGTGATTCTTGCAGCATTGCTAGTTGGTGAATACAATCTGTGTCTGTGTGATCAGAGTTGACTAAAGGCTGGCCAACACTAAAACAAATTTCAGATCTTACCAAATGTGTAAAATGTGAGAGAGCCCACACATAATGATATGTTGTGTTAAATTTAACAGTTTTGTTCCTATAGTGTGTGGAGAGCAACAATTTGGCCCAAACAGCACACCACACACTAACAGATTCATTCATGAACAACAAGAGTTTCGCAAAATCTCTGGTGATCAAACGTGACTTTAATGTAAACAAAGATGGCGGACGACGCGCAGGAAGAATTAGCGATGTTAGTTTTTACTTTGTACTGAAAATTGAGGAAGGATGGATGGATGAAGTCATGGAGACACGTTAAATAAACACTAATCAACAAGTTGCTCCTCCATTTCTGAGCTCCATCTCACTACTACTTTATACTTCACGTTTAGCATTAGCTCATGCATTAGCCGCTGTGATTGTCCTTCCTTCTTCAGACAGCTTGGTTCTCTATTGGCTGTCGTTCTTTCCCACGTGACTGCGTCATCGGCTTTCCCCTGGGTTCCATCATCTTAAATACTGAACATGTTTAATATTTACCATTCGAAATCAGTGCGGCCAGGATGGACTTCAGAGACGATTGGAGGATGTAAAAAAGACACTCTTAACATACCGCTCACCACAGGAACATCTGGAAAGATCTTCTGGAAAGATCATCTTTAGGTCCATCAAACAATCTGGGCTTTGCTGGCAATCGTCTGAAGGAATCAGACCCAAAATCGGCTTGATTTTCATGTAGTGTTTACCCGACATTAGTTATGAAGAAGGGGCACAATTTTTGATGGAAACTGGATGCTTCAATATCTTCCATATTACTGTAAAATATTAAGATTTTGTCCATCAAACAACTCTAAACAATGCCGTGACACCGAGTTTTTTTAAGATGATAATGTTTCTAATACAACAAATGCAACTACCTTTCAGACTTTTCTCAAATATTTTCTTTCTTTCTACAAGTAGTGTTTTACCTCTAAAAATATTTCTATTGCTGAAACCTAAAAAGGGAAAAGCAACCTCCTCCCTACACGATGTTTGGCGCTCTTTATACTTCCTGGTTCCCAATTACGTGGATTACATACAAATTGATTCTGTGGAATATATAAGAATTAAGGTGCATTACTTTTTTTAGGTACAGCTATAAATGGTGTATAAGAACAGTCTGTTTTAGTCATGACATCTGAGGAGGTGACCAATTAATGCACGGAGTGCAGCTGAAACTACTCACACAGTATATTTTTACTTTTATATCTTTTCCGTGGCAATATTTTTCTGATAACTGGGAGGTCATGGGATTTATTCTGAGTACAGGAAATGTTCCACTGCATTGAGTCTGAAGAGTCCTGCGGTGACAGGAAATAGCTCCTGAGCCCAGAGGACAGAGAACGGGATTCACAGCGGCGTCTAAAGGTAAAGTACCACAGTTAAAGCCACTGGAACAAAGCTTCACTCCTCTGAGGACGCCTTTGAGTGTGTGCACGCTCAGACCGCTCACTATTACCTACTTACAAGTCAAACAGAGGTAAGGGCTCTCAGACTGGGTGTTACGAGCCAAAGTAGCTGGCAGAGCAAAGAGGAAACATGACGATAGATTCACGCTGTGATAACGCAACGCCGTTCCACATCACACAGAGTTCAAACAGAGAGAATCCTCCATGTCGCCCTTGGAAGAGGAAGAGAAGAAGAACGGGTTGGAGGAGAAAGGAGTCGCACCAGAGCCAAACTTCTATATCTGCCGGTGTGGAAACGAGGTGAAGAGAGATGTTTGATGAGGAAAGAGGAGGAGGGGGAGGCAGCGAGGAGATGGAGATAGAGATATGTACGCTGCCTGAACCGTGGATAAACAGACGTATAGGCGACAAAGAGTTGCGTGAAGACAAAACATTGAGGCTGGAAAGCTGGCAGAGAAAGTGGAGAGGGAGTAGAGGGAGCGAAAGAGGAGAAGAAAGTTGGAGTGAAGTGAGTTGGATTTCTTTACTGTTTTTTAAATGTAAATGCTTCTGCACCAAAAAGGTGATAAAGTTCAACATGTATAATCCTACGATTTTATCCCGTCTTCATATTCTACTTCTTTCATTTCTTTCTTTAAAGCTGTACTAGTTTATTTGTTGCAGGCCGTTTGGGGTGAAGCAGTACGTCACAAAAGGCTGAAAACACCTTCATCTGAAATATTTAGGGCTGTCAATTGATTAAACTATTTAATCCTGAATAATTGCATCATTGTCCATAGTTAATCGCGATTAATCCCAAATGAATCACACATTGGAGTGAGTTTGATTTCTTCGACAAGCTGGCGTCCCATGTTAAGGAGTTTATGAGTCTCGTGGTCTTGTTCATTGAGTTACACCTTCCTGAGTACCAAGTAGCATGAGCAGCATGTCAGCAGCATGTCAGCAGCATAACAGTAGCATCTCTGTTAATGTCTATGGATGTCACAAGAACCAATACTTTAGTACAAAGTCAATGCCAAAATTCGGAAAACAAGACGGTACTCATTTTTCTACAGTACTGCAGGTACCATAGATACCGGGGATCAGGGCCTCAAGACTAATGAGGTCTTGGTTTTTGTCCATCACCATCTTGATTTTCATCTGTCTCCATCTTGGCAGTCACTATCTTGGCTTTTGGCCGTTGCCATCTTGGTTTTTGGCCGTTGCCATCATGGTTTTTGGCCATCGCCCCTCGTCAAAATTTAGCACAAGTTTGGAGCATTATTTATGCTCTTTCTGAACAAGCTCGTATTACATGGCTAGTACCAATTTATTCCTGAGGTTTTTCTAGTTTCATATGTTGCCAGTATCTTCACTCTAGCTTTAAAACTGAGTCCGCTACAACCTAAAAATCACAAGTTGTGTTAATGTGTTAAAGAAAGTAGTGGCGTTAAAACAAATTTCTGTTAACGCGTTATTATCATGTTAACTTTGACAGCCCTAGAAATTTTTTTGTCTCTAGAAAGTTGTTGCCAACCTGTGTTTACACACCCAGCAAACATTCAGTTTCATTTTAAATTGTGATCAACAACTAATACAAAATATGCTTCTTTTATATTGATACCTCTTTAAATATTAAGATGACTAAAACTCACATTAATATGACCAAAAAATAACACACCGGCCCTTTAAAACATGGCTATACAAGGAGAAATAACTCAGATGTATGTGCTGAGGAGAGAAATAAAAACCCATATTTTATGCTGCATAGAAACTTTTCAGCTCCTTTGTTCCAAACCATTAATAAACACGGCACTAATGCACTTCCATTCATCTTACTCAAAGCCTGGTGTTAAATAATATCAAACCCATTGTTGGATCTCCCTCTTTACACCTCACCATCCCAGCAGGAAAAATAACCCATTTTATCACATTATGCTGTTTCTGTTTTGATCAAAGCCTTTTTTTTGACAGATAAAGTAATGTATTTTATACAGAAAGAAAGGGACCTTTATATGTTGTTTTTGAATCAATTCCTGTTATTGAGTCACTTTGGTTTCAACAGTAAAATCACCTGCTACTGCTGCTTTTATGAGACTTCAGATGTGTCCCAACATGACGGCACTCAACAGGAACACTACGGCATCGGTTCTTTGATCAAACATGTAAAATGACCTACAGGATGAGGACGCTTTACTGACAAAGCAACCTCTTGTGGTCATGCAAATAATGATTGTTCTCTCTCAGGTGGCAGGTTGGATGTTCTGCATGAGAAAACCTGTTCCTTTAAACCATATCTGTGATCTTTTTTCTAATCTTAACAAAGCCGTTTTGATTCACTAACTAGAGGCGGCAGATCAGAAAATGCTTGAGTGGGTCATTTTGGACGGTGTTTTTTTGTTGTTTAGGTATGAGGACCATTACACCAGCAACAGGTCTGATCCTTCTTTCTCTTCCCGGCTGATAAAAAGACCAGGAGTCTCTGGATAAAACACATCAGGTTAGCTAGTCAGCTAGTGTTGGTGACGTATATTGTGCGAGACGAGAGATGTAGTTCACTGAGAGTTTCACACAAAACTAAATGATACTATGACCAACTTACGACACACTGAGACTTTCTTGACTTGCAAAATCCTGTTTTAAATTGACAAACATCATATGTGTGATTCATGGTCCAATACAAACGGGATCAAAAAAAATTTGTCTCTTTCCGTCAACTACCGTTCATATTTTTTCTGAAATAAGGTCCCATGGCGGTCCACCGGAAGGGGAGGGACTTTGCTTCTCTATTAAGCTACAGACGTAAATTTAAATAGGTGAACGTTGACTTTTAGTTTCACGCGGGACATGAACAGTGGCCTCCTGGGTAAAAGTCCTGTGTTTGTTTGATCCATCCACCCTGACCTCCTCCCTACGTGGACTTCCACAGACTATCATACCAAGCAAATTTGTGATACGTCAAAAACAAACGCAGTATGCAACAAAATATGTTTCCCTCGAAATGTAATTCACCAGTAAGGGATAATGAACAGCGAGCCGGTCTTTGTTAAATAATAAATAAAACCTTTGCATCGGGATGCCACATCGCCCTATTGGGTTTTATTTCACAACAATGAGCCGCTAACTGTACATAACTCCGCTTAGTACACGGCCACTTACTGAAGAAATCAATATTTTGACACAAAAACGGTCCTCCAAAGTCCGACATCAAAACCGCGCCCATAGCAACGGTCTGTTATAAAGAAATAACAGTAGAAAGCTGTGATTGACCAATCAGAATTGAGTATTCAACAAAGCCGTGTAATAATGCAGTTTAGTCGTATGGGAACATGATTTTCAGGCCTTGTTTTTTAGTATACCGCCTTCACATGAATGAGATATTATAAATCTTCTGTGTTCAATATTGTAATTATTTGGATGTGATTGGCTTGCTGACTTACTGATTGGTTAATTAACTGAGTGGAAGAGACAGTCTCACGTCTGCAGCTCTTATTGGCGTTCTGTCTCAAAAAGCACAGTCAAATCTGTCTTCCATGGAGAAAACGACCCGGGAAGAGCAGCTGTCCTTGAAAACAATGAACGCAGGAAGAACAAGTAGTCCCTGTGATTGGCCAATTGACTCAGGAAGAGGATCTGCTCTTGTTTTTGATTGGCCCAAAAGGAGGAGTGGGTCCTCTTGACAAGCTGCTGAGTGTCTCTCCAGAAAGATGAGAGAGGATGTTAGCTCTGCACTCAGCTGCAATCACCGTCCTCCCTCCCTGTATGTCCCTCTGTTAGTCCCTCTATGTGTCTCTATGTCATATGTGCACATACAGTCCAATGTATCAGCTCAACCTCAATGTACCATATGATGGATCCACTGCAGTAATGCAACGACGCCTCACACCAACATGATACCAACACGGTCATCTGTCAGCGTCTTCTAAAACGATTCATATGACTGTTTGAGAAATGACCTCTAACTGTTTTCTGATCTGCCTCCACACGGTTAAAGCTGTAGAAACCAATGTTTTATGTATTAACAATGGATCAAATGACGGTACTACTGTACTGTAAGTAAGAGACAAACCCAAACCAACTCTGAAGGTCTTCTGACCCATAAACTCATCCATCAACCTCATTTCAAGCAGCACAGACAGTTATATTTTGCTCTATGAATGAATAAAGCTCTGATGAAGCGTCTGCGTGCTACCTGTTCAGCAACGGCCAAAAGACAACGTTAGCAACTAGAAAGTGTAACATATTGCAGCTTCATGTCCGGGGCATTGTTCCACCAAACTGAACATGAAAGCTGCATTTTACCAAATGAGATTAGAGTGCATATTGTACACAAAAACACAAGTCCAAATGAATGCAAATGGAAATGTGTGCCTGCTGGATGTGTAAATAAGCAACTGTTTGCTAACTTGTTTCAACTTTATAAGGTTATTACTCGTCTTTATGCCTGTCACGGTAACTAATTATGTTGGAAAAAACTTTGTCCTAGAAATAATCACAATGAACAATATTATTATTATTTCATCACATTTACATAATGATAATAAATTCCCGAAAAAAAGTTTGGAAACTTGTGTTTGGTGGATTATTTCTCTGTTGTTACAATGCTAATGGTCATTGTATTTTACATCGTTGGAAAGCCTGTTTATTTCCCTTCACAATGATGTCCAACTTCTAAGGATCATGCATTTGTGGGATGAGCAGCACAGCTGATTATGTGGGTAGCGCCCAAGAAAAATTTGCCAAAATGCACTGCCAATGGTAAACAGTGTATTCTCCTGTTGGTGTTGACTCTTGTTTTGAGTTGTTTGGCGGATTGGATGATTGAACTCTATCAGTAACAAGGAACAAACAAGACATATTGGCAGTGAGATATCGGGATGGGATTCTGCAGCCAGTGGCGATCCCATTTTTTTGAATTTATAATGGCATTATAATGCAAGTACACCCTTTAAAACAGCAACAAACGTTTGAATCATAAGAATATTCATTGGTCTAGATATTGCAGTTGGAATGTTAAAAAAAAATATTTAAAATATCCTAAATAAATAAAACATGACTAAAATAAAACCAATAAATAAAACAATAAATAAAATGGACTTTTGGTCTCTGTTAAAAAAAAAAGGTGCAATGTCTGTGCGATGCCAAAGTCTGTAGGGAAATGGTAGAGAAAACCCTGCTGTTTATTCTGGCATCACGTTGGCTAACATCTTGTCTTAAATAAACAAACACGGATGTAAACTCAACGAGCAATATCAAGGTCATGTCCATATATCGCACGAGAAGTCACCTTAAATGCTAAGTTATGTTGTTGGATAAAGTCTTCCTCTCCTCCCTCGTCTTCCTGTGTTGTACCTCTGGCTCGGCATTTAACTCGTGATAAACTCCTCTCACCATCTCACCACCGTAGGCGCTGTGAATAAGTGGACCAATAGATCCTTCCAGAAACACCTCACACATCCTGACCAGACAAGATACGGGCCAGTCGCTCCCCTCAGACTGTTTACGACCCCGTCTGTCTGCCGGCGAGGCGATGGGAGGCGAAGGGAGGCGAGGGGAGGCGAGGGGAGGGGACTGGCCCGCGCAGAGCGTCCGTCACAGCTCGCCACCCACCGTAGCCCGTTACAAGACAGATAATGAAGCACGGGTCACAGACCACACCTCTTCAGTCTTGCCTCGCCGCGCCTAGTGAGACGTTTCACAAAGAGAGGAACCACGCCGTCACATACCTGCCTATCCACTCACACACACACACACACGGTCCAGTGATCACAACCGAACATAGCTGGCAGGCCGGAGTGGTGACCATGGTGGAGTCACTGAGCTCTGAGGAGATGTGATGGGATGAGGTCACAGCGATTACCAGTAAAGAGCTGGGAGGACCAGTAAAGAGCTGGGTGGTCCTGGGTGGTAAAAGAGGCTGTAGGTTTCATCTACATATCTGCCTCTTAAGTAGAACTGTAAATATTTAAAGGGCGTGTTTGTGTTATATCCTGTATCTTCCCAGTAGTGTTCCTTATGGATTAAAATCCGAGCATTGACATTTTGGTCAAAGTTCTTGTGTTTTAGTGTCAAAATGTTATTTTCCCTTCAAGCCCTTCTAAAACCTTTTTCCCACATCGTGACCTGATGTAGGTTTCTGCATGATGATGCTGCTACATGTACCATTTACACCAATCAGCCATAACATTAGGACAGCACGGGGCACCCTGACTGGTCTGCAGCTACACAGCCCCGTACGCAACAAACTGCTCCTCACTGTGTGTTCTGACACCTTTCTATCGGAAACCAGCATGAACTTTTTCAGCAATGTGAGCTCCAGTAGCTCTTCTATTGGATCGGACAACGCGGGCCAGCCTTCACTCGCCACATGTATCAATGAGCCTCGGGTCTGACCCTGTCGCGGTTCACCGGTTTTCCTTCCTTTGACCACTTTTGGTCTGTCCTGACCACTGCAGACCGGGAACATCCCACAAGAGCTGCAGTTCTGGAGATGCTCTGACCCAGTCGTGAATGGAGTCTGGTGGCTTTGAAGAGAGCGATATAACAGTTACCGTTTTACCTCGCCGTCAGACAGCCCTTTCTGAAGGGGAACTGAAGCCGTTATATAGCTCTCTTCAAAGCCACCAGACTCCATTCACAAAAACAGTAATTTGACCTCTCAGAACACAGGAGTTTACATACAACCCACAACCCCACAAAATGTGAACTAACCCTTTCAGTTATTTCCAAACTTAGCACAGCTAACGTTGACTCAGCTAATGCTAGCGTTCACATTATTCATAACCTTATTGATTATCTTGTGGATGTTTACGTTTAAATAAAAAATGGAAAACAGCCAAACCAAGCCAAGCCAATGGCTTATGGCTGTGGTTAGCAGATGGCTAACTATTAGCAACATTGACTCTTCATCTCTGAAACGTTTCTCCGATATTGTAGCTCGCTAGAGCCTCGAATCACATTTTGTCATCTCAAATGTTTGAAATATTTGGATTCTGGCATCTAACAACACAGTCAGATGACATTTTAGATGTGTAACTTTAGCCCACTGCTAGTGTTAGCCTCCAGTCTTTCCTTTGTTTTGCCTCCAGCTAACACAGTGACGTCATCATGACGTCGACACTAAAAGGGTCTAGAAAGAGTCAGCCTCCCTGGCTATATAAATACTACATTCAACTAAAGTTGCTCCAAAGGTGTAACGGTAAATGCACTGGTAAATATATGATCTCTTCTAGTTGAACTACATTACTGTTTATTCACATTTCCAAAGCACACTGATGATTTTATCAGTGGAGATGTTACTCGTCTTACTTTAATATCTCCCATCATTCAAAACAGAAATGACTTTGTAAGAGTCCATGTCAAACTTTTAAAAAGCTTTCATTTCTCTATCAAAGTCTTCACATTCATTTCATAATAATAATAACAATGTCAAACTTTTGAATAATCTTTTAGGATATTAAATGTCATCGTTTCAGCGTGGCAGCTTGGATCGTGAAAGCCCTGATGGCTAAAATGTTAATAAGCCGGCTAATAAAAGGAAAGGAACGGTATTTAGGCTGTCATGGCTGGCTTCTCAGCTGCAGGGGCTCTGTTGTTTGTTTTGAAGCACTAATAATGGCTGCGCAGACTTATAATTATGAACTTAGTGAGGTGAGGAAATTACTAGAGATGAATAGACAGCAGGGGACCAGATTGTTGGAAGGCACATATCAGAGTCTGTTCCTGACTCACTCCGATGACGGGAGGTGGAAATGAATACGCCTCGTTCCAACAAGATATTCATCATTCACAAAAAAATTACAGCTCTTGCAGAATACATGCTCATATAGAAGAAACAGAGGATTAATCTGTCTGGAGCTTTTATTGTTTTTTTCCTTGTTATCTTGATGAAGTTTGGTAATGTTCTATAAAAACAGACAGAACAAGATAAGTGACCTATAGTAACAGATGGGCAGTTCTTCCAGTGAGAGTTATGTTTGCTATCCATTAAATGAGTGTTATCAGTGGTTATCAGCCTCATAGATGTGGATCAGAAGGAGCCTGCTACACCCACTAGTAGGTTTTATCATCGATTCACATGGTAGACGGAGAGAAGAAAGAAGCAAGCACAGAAAGAAGCAATAAAAGAAGACGACATCTAGAGACCGTAGATATTACGACAGGAGACAAAGTAAAAGTTAGGCACTGTAGTTTAGACCACTGATTCTCAAAGTGGCGTCTGGAGACCTCCAGGTTTTCAGATTCATTCATTTCGATTATCATAATATAATTTATACACTTTAAAAAAAAAAAAACTTTTCATATTTCAAAGAATAATATTTTAACGGTTTCATGTGCCGTTATTTTACGTTATGTTGTTTCAAGTTATGTTGTTTCACGTTATGTAACGATGTTTTAAGTACCGATGTTTTAAGTACCGATGTTTTACGTAACGTCGTTTTACGTAACGTCGTTTTACGTAGCGTCGTTTTACGTAACATCGTTTTTCGTAACGTTGTTTTTCGTAACGTTGTTTTTGTTGTTCCAGGTAATGTTGTTTCAGGTAACTTTGTTTCACGTAACTTTGTTTTACATAACTTTGTTTTAAGTTACTTTGTTTTAAGTGACTTTGTTTTAAGTGACTTTGTTTTACGTGACATTGTTTTACGTGACGTTGTTTTACGTGACGTTGTTTTACGTGACGTTGTTTTACGTGACGTTATTTTACGTAACATCATTTGCAAAATGAGAATCAAAGACATAAAACAGGATGTAGTATGTATATGCATGATGCAAGTAATTATATATATAATTACTTGCATCATGCATATACATACATACAGTATATACATACAGAGGTGTAAACAATAAGTAAATAGTAAGTAGAGTATATAATGAGTATAAATGTAAAGTTTTATTCAGTTCTGTACTTTCTGTAATAAGTCCCTTCACACAGAAAGGTTTTGACTTCTGGCTGATTAGACTTCTGCTCAGGTGAGCTGAGCTGGGGATTATGCTGTGCTGGTCAAAAAAATAATGATTCCTCCCCATTATGTTCAATTTATTCTCTCATATAAACCAGAGTTTTTCTTTCATTCAGTAAACAACAAGCTCATCTGTTTTGGTGCATTGTAACTTCACTATACACATTATTACTTCTTCCTTTTTCTCACTTTCTCCTTCACTTCCTCTCTCTCTGACTAACCTACCACCTGCACTCAATCGGCATCCTTCCCACCTGTTTCCCTCCTCTCCATCCTCCTCTCTCCATCCTCCTCTCTCCATCCATCCATCCATCCATCCCTCCCCTGAGTCTCCTCCGTGTATACTAACAGATGGTAGACAAGTGCAGTGGGAGGTGTTTCTCTACGAGCGTGTTTGTGTATAAGCTGTGATCTTAGACCGTTATTTACATCTGCAGCATTCCTCGTGTCCGTCAGCCAACCACGACGCAACGCCGCCGAAACCCAAAGAGATACGGAGGAGGTCAACAGTTTACACGCATCCATCAGTTCAAATAACACGTGAATGAACATGTGCATGTTATGGACGATCTTCTGGGATTTAATTTAACCACAAATCAGACAAAGCAAGTGGTGTTCGTGTTTTCTTATACTCAACTTTACTCAACCTAAACATTTTATTTAGAGCTGATCCGGGATGTTTATGTCCGGGGGCTTCACTTAGTTTAAGGTACCCAGTTGAGCTTTGTACACCAACAGGAGAAACAAAATAAAAATAAAACATAGTCTGTGTAAATAAAACAGTGAGACTGCTTCGTGGACGTGCTGATACACCCAACAACAACACAACAAAACGCTCCACTGTTCACGCTATCAGAGGCACTGAGGGGAAAGTGTGGGCTAGTTGATATATTCCATATAGATATACAGTCTATTTATTTATATACTGTAGATATACTGATATAAATATTATATATATTATAAAAAAAACAAAGCAAACGTTCTGGATGTGAAAACTTTGCTGACCTTATAACTGAAAGTCCGACCTCTACCATTCCCCAACGCCGCTGACAGTAACCACAACAATGACCTTGAGATTAATGAGACTGATTTCTGTCTCAGAGTTTGTCTTCGAGTGTTTCTGTGGATGTGCTTGCAAATGTGTTTTTACTGACCGGTAACTCCCGCCGACAGCTTCATTAAAAGTTAGATTAGTGCTGTTTAATGAGAGACGGACGCTTATTAACAAACAGGTTACAGAAGAGGAGGAGAGACAAAGGAAGAGGAAGAGGAAGAGGAAGAAAGACGGGGACATATCCTCATCAGAAGAGGTGAGGATTGGTTTTGTTCGCAGTGTTTTATGTACTAATTTAACACGTCAAAGTCAGTTGACTGGTCATATTTAGGACTATTGATCCTGTGAAAAACAGTTGGATGATGTCTTATGTGGTTCTGGAGAAACTATATCAGAGCCTCTGATGATGTCATCGTGATGTCATCAAGGTTACGGCACACGGGAGAGGCTTCAGCCGGTTGCAATATCCTCACCTCACCGCTAGATATCACCAGATCCTACACACTGGACCTTTAAATGCTGTGCTGACATTATTTGATGCTTTTAACTTTTATCTTTATTTGTCTATTATGTTTCATTTGTTGTCTTCTTTTGCTTTGTTTTAAGTCATTCCAGTCACCAGAAGAAAAATGCAGGAATTTCTGTAAAACCACGGATACTTTTTTGCATTCAGTCAGAGCAAGTGATGTACTATATCGAGTTTTACAATGTTAACCACGAGGCATTGTGCGTTTCTGCAAAGCGTGATACGAAGCTGATATGAGTCATGTTCAAGGGCGCTTTCACAACATTTAGTCTGTATCAATCCAACTCTGGTGCGGTTCGTTTAGGAAGTTGTGAACGCAGTAATCATACTCCAATGCGAACCAACCACAGGCCTCCTCTGCGGACATTTGTTGGGATGGACACAGGTAAACAACAGGTTAAAACGAGTGGGAGAGGACTGACTGATGTTTGCTCGACATCTGGGCTGAAGAGAACATACAGATATTGATAAATAAAGTCCATTAAAATAGTGAGGTTTATGGAGTCATTGGAGATAAACTGGAGGAGAAGGAGATCAGTACCGAGTCAAAGTGGGAAAACATCACTTTGTGCATCGTGACACCAAACAGGACTGAATAGAAAACAAACCAAAAGTTTAAATTTCACTTATGAAAGCACCCTATGAAACAGATTCTTGATTCAGAAACCTCGACATTCATCATATTCTGTAGTTTGGAGAAATGTACAATGCCAACATTTTTTTTAGGGGGGGGGACTCGGTTATTTAAATAATACTAGAGCATAAAATCCACATTTAAACTCTTAAACTTATGTTAACACCTTCAGTGATAAAGTGGTTAATAAAAACAATCTGTAAACTTTAACCTCTAATAACTATCCACATTTTCTTTCCTAGAGACGATGTCAAAGATACTGTGTCAGTACTGCTCGTCTTAAATGGATGTTATGAAAATTCATTTTAACATGTGTCGGTGAGTTTAACCTGCAGAACGTTTTGTACTGTACCTACGGCTCTTTCTCGATATCAAAACAACACCTGTTGTGTTTGATTTAGACTGAGCATTGCTTGGATAGTATGTTTATCTTTAATACCTCGGTGGGTGATAAATGTGCACATTTTATTCCAGAGCCTGAATATTACAGCAGGGTGATAAACCATGTGAACCCGGTGGATATTTGCTTCCTTTATGGCCTTTTTTAAAAGGATGATGAATCACTTTTATCAATTGAAACAGGCCAAAAACAAGCGGCCATTACAGTGTTTTTTTTTTTTAAAACAGGGATATAAAGTATATGTTTTAAAAGTACCTGGACACCACTGACACTTAATATAAACTTTCTCCCAGAGGTTCCTTCATGTGGAGGCTTGAGCTGTTTCATTAATCATGCTGGCAGGTAGTCGTGTCCACACCTCTCTCTATCTCACAATTACTCTGAATTTCTGTCCTCTCTCTCTCCTTCTCTGACAACGTTTTCCTCCCGTTACCTCTTCGCCGTCCTTCCTCTAATATCCTTCTGTCCACTTTATGTTTCCTACCTGAAAACTGAAACTTTATATGACTCTCTGTGCTCAGTTAGTCGTCATCTTAGAATCCATAAACGCTAAAACCAGACGTAGATAAATGTACTTTGGTATAATCACTGAGTACATTAATTACACAACTAATAAAGGTTCTGGTACTTGATTTACTTACTTAATTTAACAGAGTATTTCTATTTGGTTTAGTTTCTTCATTTAGGTTATGGTTGTTTAACAGATATCATTCAACATACATGAGATACGATCATAAAATATCACCATTTTAATATATTTTCTTTCGTATCTTTTACTTCTTTTGTCTTTCTCATTATTTTTCTGTTATGTCTTTCTTCTTTGCATCCCCTTTTCCTTTGCTTTTTTTCTTTCATCCTGTCTTCTTTTCTTCCACATTACAATCTACAGAGGGCTGGACGATGTGGCCAAAATATGCTATCCACCCCGTTTCAACAAAAAGGCGTATAAATTCCACATGTTTAGCGTGCAATAAGTATGCTTTTATTGATTTCCATGTGTCTTTTGTATTCCATGTATCCTGTACTGACTGCAATGTGAACGCATCCGTGTATAAATGCTACGGTAAGAGTTAGTGACGTAGTATAAAAAGAGAGAAAGACCACTTATGGTGGATGGGTCCAACAAACACAGGACCTTTAACCAGGAGACCGCTGTTGGAGTACTGTTGTGCGTAAATACTAGATTACTTCTACTGACACACACATACATGTATATCTTCTGTCATCTTTCTCTTTAACTGCACACCTCTTTATCAAACGTCTGTTAAAAGTTTGTTAACTTCAGAGAGAGGAGGAGAGAGGAAGAGGAGGAAGAGCGTTTCTGTTTTAATGAAGACAACAAAGCTCTCTGCATCATTAAGTCTCACATAATTAAAGAAAGAAGAAACTCAAGTGTTTGATTAAAAGAGCTTTTGTCTCACATGCATCGACACACATGCATGGACTCATACACACAAACATACATATCGATAAATACACAAACACAGCGTACAGAAAAACACCGCCCGCTCTTTTTTGTGAGCTAATGATGTAAAAAACAACGGATGAGGGCGGTTTAACTCCAGAAAACACACTCTAACACACACACACACACACACACACACACACACACACACACTGGTACAGGCCTGTGTCCCTACGGGGGGTTAATGTCATCTCCGTTTGGTTGATTGTAGTGGCTTTTCGCCCCTGGAGACTTTTCCACTAGTCTGCACAGTTACACTCTTTATCTGCTCTTCATCTCCACATGCAGCGGGACGACTATCCAGACAGAGGAAGAGACAAAAACACTAGAAGCTTCTCTGATTGTCAAACGCCCTTCAAGGCACCGAAATTACAAAAAAACAAAGACGTCATCGCTGCAGATATTTGGTGAAAGCACATCACAAGATCCTGTTTGTTTTCAGGTACGCATGCTTGCTCAAAAATCACGTCTATTTTGGCTTAAGTCCGATCAATTTCTCTGTGTTTCTTCCCGTTATGTCACATAAAATGAAATAAAATCACATTTAATACCTAGGTGTCTTTGAGAACTTTTTAAACGTTCAAAAACTTCATTGCAGTTACTTAGTAATTTGACCGCTGTCAGTAGCAACAGACAAAAGCCTCGTTAGCAAATTGAACTGACTGAGTGACACAAGCTGCAGGCTATTCCAAATATCATGGATGTTCAATGAGAGTTGAAACGATAAGAAAGCTCTACTCTTTTGACAATGTTGCCAACATATGGATTCTCAAAACACATCTGGAACACAACAGAAAACAAATCCTGTATATTAGCAGACAACCACACTAACAGCACTTTGACTGTTAACACTGGTTTAAGATATAGAGATAATAATGTTACCTAATACTGTGTCTTTTTCTGGTCCGAATTTTGAGCCGCACGACTCATTTTAGAGACGGACCGAATTCCAGCTTCGTCGGACGTTGTTTGCCGTGCAGTGTACAGGGGGGACGGAGGACCGATTAACTCCTCCCGACCGGCCATCGAAAGGTCGGATAGGAGCATTGACGTAGGAACTGTTCATCTGCAATGGCTTTATTCCTAAATCAGGTTACCAGACAGTTAAGATAGGATCTGCAAGTTAAGAGGTTTCTGTAAGACAGCCCAAGTGCCTATCTATGCTAAGCTATGCTTGGCTGATAACTTCTATAGGGAGGATTTCTGGGACGTTCTAGGCTACCAACCTTGGTTGAGTAATCCTGATTGTGACCAAGGATAATGATTTTTTGTGAGCTGATGTTTAGTATTGAATTGAGTGAGTATCTGTACTTGCAGGGAGAAAGGAGGGACGTAAGAAAGCAAGAAAGGAAAGGATAAAGATACCAAAGTGAAGACAGAAAGAACGAAAAACAGACAGAAAAATGAAATGACAACAAAGAAAGAGAAGAAAGAGAGGAGAACAGAATGCACCCAACGTGGATAATATGTCTTGTTCAAGGCTGTGCTGTTGAGAAAGACACGACTAATGGAGCGGTCTGAGGGGTTACAAGGGAAGTTATAAAAGACGAGCATCACAGTTACCTGTGTGTGTGTGTGTGTGTGCGTGCGTGCGTGCGTGCGTGCGTGCGTGCGTGCGTGCGTGCGTGCGTGCGTGTGTGTGTGTTAAATCTACTGATCATTAAGTCCATCGGCTGCTCCTGTCTCCGTTATTCTAATTCCCCGTCAAGCAGAACAGAGAGTCTGAAGTCAAGGAGCTTCTGTCTCTCAGCTGCTTCTCTCTCCACTGAACAACCATAATTACCTGCTCAGGTAATCAAAGAGAAACAGCTCCTCTCTCGCGGCCTGAAGGGACCCGACGTTCCAACCAAACGCTGCACCAAAGCAAGAACTCACTGGTCTTTTAAAGTAAACCTTAAAACTCCCATTAACAGCCAGCAGCGGGTTTGCTTCAATCACTGAACTCAACTGGCGTCTATATGGGACGGGCTTTCTGCACAAAACTCTCAGAAAAGATGGGAAATACTATAAATCTGACGATTTAAACCAGTTTAAATATTACTTGTATAAATGAGGCTGTTGAATGGGGCTGGGCGATAAGGGGAAAATCAAATATCACAATATTTTTGACATCGATATCGATATTGCGACGATATTGTAGGGTTGACCATCAGTGCTATTACAAATTCTGCTGACTTTTAAAGTACACTGCAACAGGATTATTTGTTAAATAGGCTACTTTTAATTTCATTTTTAATTCTCAGGAAAGAAAACTGAATAATTTGACTGTAATGCAGCCTTTAAAACCAGGAAAAGATGACACTTATTCCATATTACAATATTACCATATTCATAATCTAAGAGGATATCTAATCTCACATCACGATATCAATATAAAAGCTATATATTGCCCAGCCTTACTGTTGAATAACATATCATTTATGAACCTTTCATTTGATCAAGTTCTGAGACATACCGACACAACACCTCTCTTTCTCCTGTTAAATCCCACCGGCCCACCAGCGTCGAGCCTATTTGGCGTACCGAAAAGGAAAAGGGGTGAAAATGAACCAGACAAAGGCATGGAGCTTTTAGGTAACGAAAACAAGCACCAACATCACAGTGCATATTACATACTTGCGGGTTCTCCCTTTACACCTAATTTGATGTTGTTGGCGCTTGTTGCAAAGTGTGAAGCGATGGGTACGAGTAGGTCTAGTGATGTCTTCTGTGATTGTGTTTTTTTTTTTTATGAAATGCCTTGTGATTTTGCTGCAAACCAATTTCCCCTATGGGGACGGATAAAGTATATATCTGTCTGATGGCGAGGTAAAGTGTCTGTGGACGGCAGAAAAACAAATTTTAGCCACCTAAAAAACAGTTTAACTGTACGCTATATTTAGAATATTTCACTGCTTTACCTCGGCATCAGACAGCCCTTTCTGACGGGAAACTGAAACCGTGATATCGCTCTCTTCAAAGCCACCAGACTCCATTCACAAAAACAGTAATTTTCCCTCTCAGAACAGGGGAGTTGCTGGTCTACCGCTGCATCCATCGGTCATTGTGTGATTGTGTGACTTTCTGATCTGAACTAACGTGGCGTCCACAGCAGCACGTCGCTTAGCTTCCTGCCGGTACTCCCGTCTGCTTCTCCAGACTGGGAGCACGCCGACCGCCATCTAAGTTACTGTATTAATACACTGACTATAAGGATGTGTATATACTGTACATGTAGCAGCGTCATCACGCAGAAACCTACGTCAGGTCACCGTGTGGGGAAACGTTTTTAGAAGGGCTTCAAATAAAAATAACATTTTGACACTAAAACACATCTTAACCAAAATGTGAATGTTTAGATCTGAATACTATTGGTCGTTTTGGTTTAAATAAAGTCTCTCTGCTCTCTATCACAGCCCTCAGTGGAGTCTTTTTCCGCCATATTAAACCATTCACACGTTCGATTAAGAACCATTAATTTGCCAAACTGCATTCCCACTTAAGCCATCAGAGGGTTTTTAAATCACGGCCAATTACCCTGCCACCACAGCACTCTGCCTACATTACTGAACCGATCAGTCAGCCGGAGAGACGACCTGTTCCATTACAGCGAGCAGGAGGAGAGCTGAGGACTGTACTCTGATCCGACATGTCCAACAGTTCAGAGATGGAGGGGAATACGTTCCTCAAACTTTCTTCAGGTGAAATGTTAAAGTGGACATCGGCTTATTGATCACGTGTTTCATAGTTCTGTTTCACACAGGCTTTGTCCACTCATTAACAAGTTTCTACTGGGATTTCCAATCAAGGCCTCATCTTCATCACCATCACCTAGACTGTATTTAACCATGAATATAAAGCTCCTCATAAATTAAAGTGTTTGCATACCAAGTACATTTCAATAGTCCAAAAATGTCAGAATTATAGATGCCAGCTCATATCTGATCTGTTTACACACTAACTTATTTGCATCCCTGAAAAAGGCTCAAAAGAGTTTAACATGCAGCTCTGATCTTCAAACTACAACCACAATGCAGAACTGTTGATCTGTGCTGAACCAGCTCAGTCGCACTAAACGGCGTATGAATGACCCCAATAAGTCATTTAGCGTGCAATGAGAACGCCATTATTGCTTTTGCCGTGTCATGTGTACGCCACGTAGTCTGTACTGACTGCAATGCAAACACATCTGTGTAAATATACTACGCTCAGAGCTAGAGACGTAGAATAGAAAGAGAGAGAGAGAGACTGCTGATGGTGGGAGGAAGTGGAGGTGGATGGGTCCAAAAAACACAGGACTTTCAACCAAGAGACCGCTGTTCATGTCCCAAAGTGTTGTTGAGTTATTTTGAAGTTATGTTAGTGGCGCTTGTGACGTGTTTTCTGTACTTCTGTTACGTTTCTGTGCATATTTTTGTTGCAGTTACCTCAGTTTTGTTGCATGGCTTAAAAATGACATAACAAAAGAGGCGTAAAAAGGCAATTCTCACTCCCAACTCGTCAGATACACAGCTTGGTCAGTGCCCCGAAGCATCGGAGACCGAAGCATGGGATACCCCTCTTGGGTGAGTTTTGGTCCGACCCAGGACGGCACGTCAATATGCTCTCGTTAAATGCATAGTTTCCTTTCAAAATAAACTTAGGTTTAGGCAACACAAACAGTTAGGGTTAGGAAATGGTCTTGGTTGATGTTAACTTCACTGACTAGCGACTCACTCAAGAAAAAGTGCCAAAAGCATATTTGAAAATGTAAAATGGAGAGAAAAGCATGAGCTAAAATATCACTGCAGCCTTGAATTGATTGTCCATCGCAACACAGTTGATCACTAGTAAAATGTAATAAAACAAGTATTGAAATTTGTATTTATGATCTGCTTTATTGTTGTGCTGAGTTAGGTTGCTTTTCTTCACGGCTCAATGCTTCAAAGAGGTGAAATTGAAAAAGCATTTCATTCACATATATAAGTGTGTTTCTGAGTGCTGGTCTGTGCTCCTGCATGTTCATGTTCTTCTCTACCTGTTGTCTGGGTAAAGTTAGAAAAAGTACATTGTGAGATTATGAACGGGAGGAAGAGAGGACGAGGCTGTACTCCACTCAGAGATCCTCTAATTAGAGACAATAATTGTCTTTCTGGCGGTGGAGTCACTCAGGACGTCTTCCGTGGAGTGTGTTAGTAGTTTGTTTGTTGCCAGGTAGCTGGTTGCCATAGAAGCTGTTTGTGTTTTATAGCTGATGGAGAGAGATGATGATGATGTCGTTGATGATGTGTTGACTCTTCAAACTCAGTGCTCTCTTGTTCATTAACTTTAGAGTGCTGCCTGTCTCTTGTATTAGCAGCATCCCGCGGCGGTTCCATAGTGAATCAGGTTTATTGTGTGTTTCACCCAAGCCTGTTCTCCTACAGAATTACGTTCCCGTACAACTAACTGGCTAGCTCACGGCCGCCGCTCTGCACCGCTCTGCACCGCTCTGCACCGCCCTGCACCGCCCTGCACCGCCCTGCACCGCCCTGCACCACTCCCATATGGCGGATACAGCAGATAACGCCGTCCCGACCGACTGCATCGTGACTGAAGCGTAGTGCCCACCCTCTAGTTCCCCACCAGGTTAACCACTGTTTGCACTGTTAGCGTTGTTAGCTGTGTTAGCTACAGACCACCGGCTCAGCCGTCGCCATGTTGAGAGCCATACAGAGGCAATATAAATGAACCCAAACTTGCGTGCAGCACCTTTAAGTTTCACTCTCGGGTCGTCTTTCTGTATGTTTCTGTATCATGGAGCGTTTCTTTCCAGCAGGTTTGATTTGACTCATTAATTCCTCCTCTCATGTTGACGTTGTGATAATCAGTGAAGTCAATCTAATCATTACTGCTGGCAGTCCGTCATGTGACTGCCTACACATTACATGAACATATTTTGACATACTTCTGATTTCCTACTTGTGTAAACACACAAAGAGAGGGAGGAGAAGATGGACAAGAGCTTTTCTGAGAGGATATAGAAGGTGAACATGTTGTGGATCAAATCTCCAAACAGAAACACAACACAAACACACAGCGAGATAATGGGCCAGTGAGCCCCGGGGACAAAGCTTTGATTCACAAGTAAAACTTGTAATAAGTAGCAGGTCTCAGGGTCTATTCACCTGTACATCTTATTGCTGCTGTGTGTTTCCTTCGGACTACAGAGTTCTTCTAGTCAAAGGACGACTCAGCCGAGTAAGGAAATGTAAATCGAAGGAGGAAGCCTCGAGAACACAGCCGGTGGACGGAGTTTAACAACAGAAAGAAATGATGCCTCATTCAGCGTCGCTCTGATCGGGTCACACAGAACTGAATACAATAGATAGTCCAACAGCCTCACAGTGGAAGTAGAGAGTAACGTGGATATCAGAATACCTTCCAATGTATTCTAGTTCTTAATGAACACAGAGTGATGATGTTTAGTGTCAAATCATACAGACAAACACTGATCTAACTAGAATATTCTACACTTTTCAGTGATGATAATTACAATGGAGTATTAGGCCCACATTGAGGAAAAAATAAATAAATCCGAGATTTCGAGAATAAAGTCATAATATTACGAGAATAAAGTCAGAAGTTTAGGATAAAAAAGTCGTAATATTATGAGAATAAAGTCAGAAGTTCACCAAAAAAAAAAATCGGAAATTGCCTCTTTTTTGGGGAAGAAAATAACTTTTATTCTCATAAATGTATGACTATATTCTCATTAAATTACAACTTTTTTTTCTCGTAATATGACTTTATTCTCCATAATATTAAAATGAAAAAAAAATAAAATAAAAAAAATAAAACCGCCATTAAATGACTATATTAGAATTTGTTGTCTTTAATTGAATTAATCAAGTGTAAATGCATTTACAAAAGACTGTTTACTATAATGTTAATTTGACTTGAGGTATATTCCCATCATATTCCATTTCTAAATTAATTAATTTCTCATCTGCAGAGTCATACTTCTGAAAGATTACAACTGAAATGTGATCATGTCTCAGACTAAATTCAGATCTTTAATATAACAAAGAGTTTACACCAATAAAACAATTTACACACAGTCTCTGTGTTATGCAAACTGTTCTCTCCACGGACGAACCTCATTATTGTTTTCAGTGTGAGCAGCCTCTCCGTTAATCCCCACAAGCAATTTGGCTCCAACTCGCTCTAAAGCAGCGGAGTTCCCCGATATCCAGCCTGATATTTGTTCAGGTATTTGAAATGAAGTTCAGTTTAATCTGCTTCCTAAACAAATCAACATCACTGCAAACAGCACTGGTTCCACTTCTGGATGAATTTCTTGAGCGAGCTGAAGCTAATTGGACTGAGATTGTTCTGCATGCAAGGAATTAGCTGCATGTTTGGTTTCTTAAATTAAATGTTTGTAACCAGTTTTAAACTGAAGTGACTAACAAGTGTCTATATGCATGAAAAGTGAAGAATATTTCCTTATGAAAAACATCATAAATAAGTATCTGTTTGCTCTTTTTCGCTCTGTGATTCTGTGCTGAAGGGAGAGAACATTAACGTTCAAGCACAAAATTCAAGGTGACGAGGTTGAAGAAGAAAAGAGAGATTTTGTACCAAAGCCAGCGTTAAAAGCTCAATGAAATGAAAAATATGCACATTCCAGTATCAGATCTGTTGTTGGTGGATGCCAAATAAATGTCAAGATATTTTCACATGTATTCAGTTAAACCAAACGCCATGTTCTCTTTCTATGAAATGCCCATTACAGAAATACTTCCAAACGAGTGTTGTTGACACGAGTTATTGTTGACACTACACAAACCTCCCAGAATACCTTGAACTTAAAGGACCAAGCAGTGTAATGTGGACGCTAGCACTAGCTGAGTCAGCGTTAACTGTGCTAAGTTTGGAAATAACTGAAAAGGGTTAGTTTGGATTTTTTGAAGTGGGGTTGTAAGGAAACTTCTGCGTTCTGAGAGGTAAAATTACGTTTTTTGTGAATGGAGTCTGGTGGCTTTGAAGAGAGCGATATAACAGCTTCAGTTCCCCGTCAGAAAGGGCTGTCTGAAGGCGAGGTAAAGCGACATACAAAGTCAATGCAAAGAGGCAAATAGGGCGCAAATTCACATCAGGCGACCTGAATGGCACGAACGGCGAAATTCGCGTCATTTGCGTATACTCGGGAATTGAAATATTTCAACTTGAATGAAAACATTTGAGTGAAGGTGTGTCGCGAAAGCCTATCAGCGTTGAGATTCTCCTCCTGTTGTCACTGACGTCCCGACGTTGTTGAATCAGTAATGGAGGAAAAAATGACAGACAGACCTGACAAAGAATGAATTAAGACTTTTTACTAATCGGCATCAAAAAGTAGTTATTTCAGCATCATTTTGATCCGTTTATTATAATTAAATCACAGCATGATCTGTTTATTTTGGGCAGTAGCGACGTGTGGCTTGCTAGATAAAGTCAGTGCAATGGTACTGTATGTTAATACAGCTCGCCGCCGGGTGATGTTATGAACCCAAACACAACAGCGTTTGGTTTTCTGACATATCTGGAACTTCCACAACATGCACAAAGCAGCAACAGTGGTTATTTCTTCCATGGTTGATGGAGGAAACGGAGGAAAGACAAGTTGTTGGTATCTATGGAGACAAGCTCCTCCTCCTCTCCGACGCGTCTAGAGCGAATGAACACAAATGATACCGGACTACAACTCGCACGAGTAAAATGGGCAAAAACATCTAATTTCTCAACTAAGCCAACATCAAAGTGATGTCAAACTTTACTGAGGATGCTTTCAAATTGGAATACAGTATTTTCCCCAAAAAATCAGGCACTTAAAAACATGCTTACAGTATTTTGATGTGGGGACACACCTGCAAGTCAACAATCATTTTAAAATCCAGATCCAAAAATATAGGAAGGTGTATTTCAGAGCTCCCACCCACAGTGTGTATTCAAACTTCTGCAGAAGCACCGCGGTGTGTGTGTGTGCCTCCAGTTTATGAAAAGCTTCTTAGAGCAGGATTAGGATCATCATTGTCCACTGGTTTATGATAGGACAAGGATTATGTTGGTACAAAGATATGTTTAGCAACACATCCAGAACCCAGACACCCACACCGGTCCTGTATGGAGGGATGGAGCTTAAAGACTCGGGGCTCCACCGCACCGACATCATCTGCTCGATTTAAATTCAAAACATCCTTCAGTGGTTTTAGCTTTGATCTGTGCAACGCTTGCTACATGCAGATCACAATGCCAGCTATGATGATGGCACTATTATGTGATGAAGTTTGGATATGAGGCTAAAAGATGATCCATAGAGAGACAGGTACAGCTCTGAGTACAGGTGAGGACACATTGAGATCTGATCCTTCAGACCACATTCGGAGGTAACGACTGATCATTTTAATCGTTCCAAACTATTAATCTATTTGTGCCAGCAACTGAAATTTTTCGTTTCCTTTGATGGAAGTGTGCTCTGGGTTTGCTTAAGCACAAATGTGAAGACCTTTTCCAAATCGGTCAAACTGTTGGGCTGAAAAGTGAGTTTTTATGACCATAATATATCTAGTCTTTGGGCACTACTGTTTTTGCAATAGACTCCATTATAATTTAGGAAATAACAGTAGTTCCATGTGGCCAAAACACAAAGAGCACAATCAAGTATTTGGTATCTATAAACTCATAACAAGTTGAAAATCAAAGATACACACTCATATGCAGTGTCAAAATAAATCATATGGAAAACCTTTAATAAACACAATGTTAGCGTTTTTCCTAATTTTTCAAATACCGTGACTTTGACTTTTAATAAAAGTGTGATTTTTTTTAAATTTTTTTAATGTGATCTAAAATTTTGCTCAGGAAAAAGGACTATTGGGTGCAGGTAAATTACAACGTTATCATTATGTGTTCAAATGTAATCTTGTAAAATTAAGTTTTTGGCGATAAACATTGTGTGTTTTTATGCAAATAACCACTATAGATGACAATAACAAAGTACAGTACAGTACTGTGTACAACATAGGGCTCCCCCAGAAGCTACGGTGTAATTCGAACACTGTAATTTACCATGTATATAATGTTTTTTATGTAAAATATATTGAACATTGACATAGGATCTAAAATGTTATTACTTCGTTTAGCGCAGAGATTTCAAAAGTGGCAGATAACAAAAAAAAAATACGTGCCTGCCACAGTGGCAGACAGTGAAAAAAAGATAATTTCAGACCCTGATTAGGTTGAAGTGTCAGTATACAGTGAATACAGTGCATATCTATGGATATGCAGACACGTCCGAGGACAGTGTAAAGGTCCAGGAGTCAAACCAAAGATTCAGGTGTGAAGTTATTAATAAAAGCCAGACCACCCGTCCCCACCTTGAGTCAACATTGGCCATCAGTCACGATGACAACGGCGAGCAGATTACGAGGATAGCAACAGAAACAAAGAGACAGAGAAATAAAGAGAGAGATGGTTGAGGGGAAACGGAGAGGAGGGAGGGAGATATATTATTACAGACGGCCGGCCTACGGCGCTTCCCAGTAAAAATCCTAAACGGAACAGACAGACAAACACAACCGGAAAAAACTATCTCAACCACCATATGGCTCCGGGGAGATGTCCTTGCTGTGTCCCCTCACAAAACCTCCCCCCCCTTCTCTTCACAACCAGACCCCCTCCTGCCTCCCTCACTCTGCTGCTTTTGAAGTTGGCTGGTGGCGGCGTGGCGCTGCTGAATTCCTCTCTGAACGCCTCCACCTTCAAGCTAATCTGGATGTGTGATGGTGACGGCGGTCACCTGGGCCGCGCTGATAGCAGCGAAGCATCATTAACATTTACCGCATCTCATGTTTTCAAATTTCTTATTCTCAATGAGGGGATAAATAGAACTTGAAAACTCCACTGAGAGTTTTCATCACTGTCACTGTATACATTAACATGTCGGAAACACTTTGTATGCAACACACATTTACACACAGTACAGCTGGTGTACCCGGTTTGAATGTTATCAGCCCATTAAAGGGGTATTATCAGTGGTTATCAGCCTCATAGATGTGGATCAGAAGGGGCCTGCTACACCTACTAGTAGGTTATATCATCTATTCACATGGTGAAACGCCAAAAGAAGGAATAAAAGGAGACAACGGCGACATCTAGTGACCGTAGTTATTATGACAGGAGATAAAGAAGTGAAGTGCTGTATAAAGACAGTGACTTTCCCCCAGAAGAGCGGGGTATGTCAGTTTCACTTTTCAAAAGTAGTTATTTTAAGCCAAAACACGATGTTTTGCTGCCTAAACCTTAATAAGTTGTCTTGTTTCCTGTTTATTGCATACTGCTTTATTGATTCAACTTTTTCCCATGGTCTAATGTTAAAAAAGTTAACAAAAATCGCAATAAATCATAATATTGAATAGAAATACATATTGAATCGGCACCCGAGTATTGTGATAGTATCGAATCCGGAGATAGGAGTATCGTCCCAGCCCTACTATAGATATGGTAAATGTTTTTCCAACATGCTTGTTTATGTTTAAATATATGAATTGCAGGCAAGATCTCCCAGATACATTTCATATATTTTTTTTTTATTTTATATTCAGACACAAAAACATGATTCTGTTGGTTGTACATGATTGACATACTCTAGATATGTTTTTGTGTTTTTCTCTTCTTTCCTTTCTTTCCTTTTACTATTGTTTGTGATTGCTAGCAAGTTTTGTGTATATATGTATTTTATGTGTTGTGTTCTTTCTTTCTTTTATTATTTGTTTAAATAGGGGAGATCTCTGAATAAGCCTTTCAGACTTCCTTCCTCTCCTGCACTGAAATCACTGCTTTTCCTATACTATGTATTCTGTATCCAAATAATTGAGCAATTGAATAAACTAAACAGCTGTTTTGTTTGTGTTCAAAATGTAATGTTTCCTTCAGTTTAACAACGTGTTAGAACGCGTCGTTTTTAAGTTTTGCTTTCAGTTTTACAGCGCAGTAGATGCAGCTCGGCCCATCTGCCGCTTTACAATGGTGGAGATAACGACTGATAACGGCCATTTAATCAGCTGATAACATGGGTGATTAAACAGAGATGGAGATAAAACAAGTCTGCATACAAGTTTAGGAAGAAGTTTTAGGCATAATCCAAACCTTGCGGTGCTTCTCTAAATATACACAGCTGCCTTATTGTATGTGTGTGTGTGTGTGTGCGTGCGTGCGTGCGTGCGCGCGCGCACGTGTGTGTGTGTGTGATCATCCTGATTATTTCCCATGATAATTGTTCTTTGATCAGAATTACTCATCACGGTTATTCATCTCAGTTTTTGGAAAGAAAATAATGTATTTTTTTCCATAGTACCACATATATTTAACTATTTTTTTAAGTAGTAGTTGTTTTTGTTTTGCAGTTCTTCTTTGAGGAGCAGCAACAAGCCTAAAGCAAACTGAACAAAACGAACACCAGAAACTGCTTCTTGTTTATGAATTAAAACAATGTTTTCTGCTGCAGACATTGGAACATCTGTTTGGCTTTATAATTTCTAGATGAACATTATTTTCCTCTTTGCTTATCCGAAAGTGATGTAGAGTATCACACTCTGACTTTTTAGTAAAATAAATGAAACGTCACCATCAGGAATGTTGATTAATAATCATAGAAACACAAAATGGCAATATTATTGGGCCGTCACCATCATGGCTTTTGGACGTCGCCATCTTGGTTTATGGCCATCGCCATCTTGGTTTTGGGCCATCGCCATCTTGGTTTTTGGCCATCGCCACCTTGGTTTTTGGCCGTCGCCATCTTGGTTTTAGGCCTTCTTGGTTTTAGGCCATCGCCATCTTGGTTTTTGGCCATCGCCATCTTGGTTTCTGGCCGTTGCCATCTTGGTTTTCGGCCATCGCCATCTTGGTTTTCGGCCTTCTTGGTTTCTGGCCATCGCCATCTTGGCTTCTCGCCGTCGCCATCTTGGTTTTGGGCAGTGACCTTTTTGGTTGTGGACGTCACAATCTTGTAGTTTTTTTTACAACGCCTTGGTAGCGACCTGTCAATCACAAGGTAGCCACGCCCTAAAGCATCCCCTGCTTTATTGTCACAAAAATACACAGGGGTGTGCAGTTAAGATCAAAATGAATGTTGAGTTTGGGTGTGGTCCGAGCACTTTGCAATTTGGCATCGCGGCCGGTGTGATCTCATCGCAGGATGGTCTCCAGTTAACTCTTTTTTATTTATTTTTGTTGAGGAGATTTGCTTCATTGGCCCAGACCTCTGACTTTATGTAAAAACGTGTGACTACCCCTGGTATATACTACAGTATATGGTGCAGCTAAATACTGTAACATTGCACAGTTGGCCAGCTTGTTAATGTGACTGTAGAGAAGACTCGTCTATGTGGTCAGAGGTTAAAGCAGCATCAGCGTGGTGGCTTGATTCTGTGTGTGTGTGTGTGCATGTGTGTGTTCCTGTCTCGTCCCTTTGATTTGTTTACACAGCGGCCATCCACAGACACCCAGCCATGCTTGGCCACATTAAACCTCTTCTACTAATCCGTCACCTCGATTAATGCCAGCTACATAACAGACACACGAGTATTGTACAGCAACACACACAAACACACACGGACACAAGTGCTTTGGCATCCACTGGTTCAGACATGCTAATCTGTCCAACTGCAGATTGGAGTGTGTGGTAGCCAAGGACTGAGCAATCAGAGCAGAACATCACCTCTGGAGAACGCCGGGGAAACAGTACAGTAACAGTTACAGAAAATAAAATAAAAAGCTACTGAAGCAGTGTAATCACATCGCAAGCTTATTTATTTATTTATATGTCTTTGTTCAATATTGCCTACTTACTCTCTTGATAAATGGCTTTTGGTTCAATAACTCCATAACTTTGACACAGTCTTTCATTAAAAATAAATGGTAATTGGTTTTTGGCTGTGCCATCTTGGTTTTGAAACGTCGCCCCTTGTATGAGCCGTCACCATCTTGGTGGCCTTTTTGGTTTTAAGCCGTCAGCATCTTGGTTGCCATCTTAGTTGCCATCTTTGTTTTGAGCCTTCGGCATCTTGGTTTTGGGCCGTCACCATGTTGGTTTTGGGCGATCACCATCTTGGTTTCGGGCCGTTGGCCATTGTTTGCAATCTTAGTTGCCATCTTAGTTTTGGGCCATCACCATCTAGGTTATTGGCTGTCACCATCTTGGTTTTTGGCTTTTGGCATCTTGGTTTTTGTCCGTCACCATCTTGATTTTAAGCCGTCGATATCTTAGTTGCCATCTTTGTTTTTAGGCAGTCACCATCTTGGTTTTAGGCCGTCGCCTTCTAGGTTTTGGGCCGTTGCCATCTTGGTTTTTGGCCGTCGGAATCTTGGTTTTTGCCGTCGGCATCTTGGTTTTTGGCCATCACCATCTTGGTGATTTGCCCCATTTGCCCAAACCTTTGACTTTATGTAAAACTTAATAATACTCCTGGTATAAACTATATTGTGTAGCTATATACTGTATGTTTGCACAGTTGGCCAGCTTGTTAATGTGACTGTAGAGAAGACAGACAGGGTAACAGTTACAGAAAGCTGAAGCAGTGTAATCACATTGTGAGGTTATTTATTTAGTTTGCTTTGTGTATCTTTGTCCAATACTGCCTACTTACTGTCTTAATAAATGGCTTTTGGTTCAATAACTCCATAATTTTGACACAATCGTTCATTAAAATTAACTTAAGCACCTTTACTCATCATCTAGCAGTTGAAATTAGACTCTAAGAGACCTCGGGAAACCATTTACAGCAGCATAATTAGTTCCACAGGCCAGTTTATTGGATGCAGCGCTGACAAGTCCTAAACAATCAAAACAGCCTTAAAACTTAAATTTTAATCAAGCTCTCTTCATTATGCTGCGAATTCTCACCCCTCCTTTAATTCAGAGCGGAGTATCTCGGAGTGTAATTCCGTAATGAGAGTAGGGGAGAAATGACACAATATGTTAATTGCCTCATGCAAGAGGAGCGCAAACATCTAATTTAAGAAAATGAATGTGAGAGGAGGAGCTGCTGTGATAGTGGTGAAGACAGCAGAGGTCAGGAGGCGCTGTCAGCTAACAGCTACACATCAGTGTAATCTGCTCAGAGTGAGGTCTGTCTGAGCCTTCAGGAGGCTGCAAAAGTCTTTAGGACAACTTATTGACGAGGAACTGTGGCAACATCTGTCTGGGATGTGAACTTGAAAAATGCTCCAGCAAGCTGAGTAAACAAACAAAGTTTTATAGAGCAACAGATGGACGATAAGTTTTAGTGTTAATCATCTGTGAGATAGTGAATGAGAAAAACATTGGCTTATTTATAAAGTGTTGTTCATAGATTCAAATGAATAATTGTCAAATATTGGTTGTATATGGTCTTTACAATTGAGTGGTTCTCAGTGCTATATCCCTGTTGTAGTTTTATATGCTTGTTTCTTTCTGTCTTTATTGTTTTCTTGTATTTATTTGTATTATTAAACGTCTCTGTAAAAAGACTTTTAAATGTGCTCTATAACAAAGGTTTGACTTGTGTTAAACTGGATATTAATGTGGCCTGATAGTCGTTTTTTGGACGATATTAATTTGAGCTGAATTGACACGTTTATAATATATTTTGTTGTTGAATTGATTGTATTTTAAACTGCAGGTCTTTTTTTACTGCAGCGTGTATAACAGGCGGCAACCTCCGGGTCTGAGAAGAGAAGCCAATGCTGAAGTGCCTTTAACCTGCATTCTCTCTAACAGCCAGCAGCGGGCGACTCCACTGGTTGCAAAAAGAAGTCTGATTGTATAGAAGTCTACTACGTCCACTTCTTATATACAGTCTATGGTCAATAAACATAACAAACGTCAATAAATGTTTAACAGCATGAGAGAACATCAAAGAGCAAGCAGCTAAAGACCTATATATACTACAGCCAAGGCACACACATCAAGGATATAACATCCACATACAGAATATTGTGACATTAAATATGTTTAACTCTTTTGGTTTACATCAGTCCGACAGACTACTGTGGCTCTACTATACACATATTCAGATTAATAAAACAGCTCTGTTTTGCTGACAATGCCATAAAAAGTTGTGTTTAAAGTTTTAATTAGTTATCTGATGTGAAGGTAGGAGAGAAGAGAGTGATGAAAAATGTATCTGAAACAGTCAACGGGGAGGAGAGGACCTCAATCTGGTCCTTCTGGCTGGCTGTCTTTCTAGCTTTTCACATGTCTTCTGACTTATTTATCTGGCCGAGAGGCGATATTAGCTGTGGTGGATTTCAAAATGCAACCCCAACAACACACAAACACAGTCTTCAGAGGGGCAACCCTATTACGGAGAACATGGTGCGCAGCTCGTCTCTGCGCATCGGCATTAGAATTTCAAAGTAGCTTTTGATTGTTTGATCTCATATCCAAAAAAAATGATTGTTGGTTATAAAAAGACGTATGAGAAAAAAGCAATTAACATAAAGCCGTGCTTCTATTAATACCAAGTTTTCTCTGTAGTCTTGTGGCTGGTTGTGATCCATAATTAACAGTGAAGAGATCCCATTTTCACCTTCTGCTGCGGTTCCCCACTAGAGCAGCTCTCTGGAGGAGCAGAGGGGAGCCAGCAGACGATGCTTCACACTGCAGGAAAAACTAGAAAGAGCTGCTCTATTTCCTCATATTACAACCTGACAGAACGCCTCCACTAACCCAAATCTGTGAAGCAGACCACCCGCCAGTGTGATGTTACGTTTTTAGCCTTTGAAGCAGCTGCAGTCCCGTCTATTGTCACATTGTACAGATCTTTAATAATTTATGTGCAGCTGAGTTGGAAAAACCATATCTAAGTATCTATGTGGATGATCCCGAAAAAAAACCTGGATTACAACCTATATGGCAAAGTTTTTAAAATTCAAATATGAGACAAGACCACCTAAACCGAGACCAAGTCAAGACCAGAGTGTATCGAGACTGAGACAAGACCAAGACTTTGAGGTATTGAGACCAAGTCCAGACCAAGACCAAGGCAGGGCGAGTCCCACACTGCATGACACACTTATGATGAAATGTGGAACATGCAAACCACTGAGGCACTCCTCCAATTGATCTGAAAGATCCACATTCCCATAAAAACACCCTCAGAAAACAACTGAAGATTCCTCTTCAGTCACCTCTTTTACTGTCGTGTTAATGTATAATAGGGGTGTCACAATCACGATTCTAAATTGGGAATCATCGACCATCAAAATCGCAAGCAGGATCGACGTTTTTTTTTCTTTTCTTCGACCTTGCACACCTTCATGCGTTGGAAGAAAAATCCAGCTGTACTCAAGAAATGTAACTCATGGTTAAAACTAGAAACAAAAATCATTATTACCAACATAAGCCACCATCTCCTGAACAGACAAATTGCATTACAAACACTAACTAAAGGAACATTTACATTTTGGATCTAAATCATCAAACTGAAACTACTCAGTCCAGCACTCGGACTAGGACTTGGCAGGCATGATGGGAAATGTGGGCCGTCCCAGTCACTACGATACTCAGGGCATTTCCTGCATGCCTATGGCATTTTACACTGCATGAATTAGTTGGTTGGTTAGTTATTTTTCCTTCCTCATAGCTCTTCTGCTCTTATTTGGTTTAACGTTAAGTCGCTGCATCTCCTGAAAGAACAACACCACGGTCAAATTTCAGCTCAATGTTGTTGAATCAGAGCAGCTGATGTTGGTAGCAGCAAGCTAGCGAGATGCTGAGCGCCGTCTCTCAGCGCACAGATGGTGTCCAAAGATCTGCCTCCACCCTCAGTGACAAACAGTGATCAGCAGAGAAACCAGAGCGACAGTAAATGACAGCAAAACCGCACACTTGTAATGCACTGCAGGAGGATTTCTGTGTTGTTTTAGTAATGATTATGTACTGAGGTGGGTCACACAGATACTAATATTGAAAACATGCAGCTTTTTATAACGTAGATTGTTGTAGTCTAATTATTGAAACACTTTCTAAATAAAAAGGGAGAAATTCATTGTGCAGCTCTGTTTGGAACAGAAATAAAGCTCCCTATTTGAAAACACACCATCTTATCAGTAATAACAGCTCCTGTGTATTACAATAACAATATCTATATATTAGATAAATCTGGCTGTATTGACCATCTCTCTCTCCGGAGCCCCCGAGGCACCTGACAACTGCAGTTTATCTCCATAATAATCAGGCCGGCACTAAATACATCAACACAAGGAGATGATAAAAACACAGCATTCGGCTCCATTGATTAGCATTGTTAATTTCTCGCTCGGCGGTGCAGGATAAGTGAGGCTGCGGAGCTGACTGGGACCATGAAGCTAGAAAATAAAGACTCTTTATCTCACTGTAGATCTCCCATCATAAAACTATAAGGTTTTAGTGGAGATGCATGTGTTTGTGAAGTAGTGAGCATCCGACTGGATAAATGAGACTTGGATTATACTGCACCAGTTGTGTGAGAGTTTGTAAATGTATCTTTTGATATAGTTTTGCTGTTGTTAAACGTGGACACCTTTTACTTTAATTCATCAAGACTTTTCTAAGTTCTTTAGGTTCTTCGGTCACCGTGGAGGCATGAGAGAAAAACAATGAATTCAAGGTATCACAGGGTGAGTTATTAATATACCGATCTGATCTCATAGGAATACGTATGAATAGCACGATATTACAAGGACATTACATATGTCATGATAACACATTTGAGCCTGTTTGGGTGTCATTTGTACGCCTCTTTTGCACGATATTATTACACCACGCAACAAAACTACGATAACGGACGTAGTTAGGTTTAGGAAAAACATCATGGTTGGGCTTAAAATACGTATTTAAACTAATATCAGCTTGTGTCAGCTTGGTTCTCTATTGGCTATTGTTCTTTCCCACGTGACTGCGTCATCGGCCGTCCTCGGGGTTCCCCACACACAACAGGATATCCCATCAGAAAAATGTGAATAAATATAGATCGGAGCGGCCAGGATGGACTTCAGAGCCGATCGGGGGATGTAAAAAACATCTTAAGATACCTCACACCACAGGAACATCTGGAAAGATCATCTTTAGAACCATCGAACAATCAGGGCTTTGCTGACGATCGTCAGGAGGAATCAGGCCCAACATCAACTTGATTCTAGTGTGGTGTGAACCCGGCATAACGTAACTTCAAAATAACAGCGGCCTCCTGGTTGAAGGTCCTGTGTTTGTTGGACCCTTCCACCTCCCCTCCCTTCACCATCAGCAGTCTCGCTCTCTTTTTATTCCACGTCACTTTCTCTGAGCGGAGCATATTAGAACGGCGTTCTTATCGCACGCAAAATAATTTGTGAATTACCGTGTCATTTATTCACCATTTAATACGACCTGGCTGGATATACAGAGAGTCATTTTGGGAGTGAAGCACTCATTTAAAGGTTTGTACATGTGTCTGCCTGCAACAGGAAGTGTTCCTGTTCCAGTGAAAGGGCTCCTCCGCTGACACTCGGCTCATTAACATAGTTTGCATCGTGGCTCGCTTGCTTACAGCGGTTGGTTTCAGTGATGACATTTTTAGAGCAGCTAAAAGGACACATCCAGAAAGAGTTTCCCCGTAATGTAACAACTGAGTGGTGAAGAAAATGAAATAAGTAAATTTTTTTGAAATGTCATGCTCTCCCTCTAAGCTTGGCTGAGTACCATTACTCAGTGAAATCTGTGAAATGCTTTTTTTTTTTCTTCAGTCAGCCGCTGCTTGAGCTGCCCTAAAGTGAGAGATCACACTTTGAGGGCATTTCATTTGCTTCCTTTATGCCATTCTAGATGAATTAATTATGTGATGAAAAAAAAAACGTAACATTAAGAGCAGATGATGATGGGAAGAAAGTAAAAGTTTAATACAGTTCCTACAGTGATGATTTCTCCCTGGAAGGCAGAGGTTTCCATTTATTAGATCCTCTGTTATCTAAAGGGAGAGATGGTATAAAAGAAAGAAAACAGCCCTCAGGAAGACGGAGGGAGAGAGACGGAGAGTGAGTGAAAGACGGAGAGGAATAGCAGGGATTCTGGGTAAATAAGCCAACAGTGCAGTAAATGCAGCATTGCGGTTCACTGCTGTGATATGAGACCGGCTCTCATAAATAATGTAGGCGAGTGTTGGCCGGCCTGCCAGGAGCCGGTGCACTGCTCCTCACACCGGGGGAACAACGCTAAACAAACACTGAGCTGGTCGGGTCACAGGTGGATAAACACAGGTATCTATCACTGCACTGGAAACATGGATACATAACATGCACGCCTACGTGCACAAATACAAACAACTGAATAAAACATGTTCATATGCAAACGCAATAATCTGTTTAAATCAGGCTCATTATTGCAGTTTATTGTTTTGTTTTAAACTGTGACTCGTTGGAATTGTCAGTCCTGTGAGTCGCCGGTATCGTCAGTCAAGCTGACACAAAGAAACACTGTCTTAATCTGCAGTCATATTTCTGTCCACCTGATGAGTCCAAGAAGTCCAACATTTACTCCCCTTACAAATACAGCCACCTAGAGTTTCCCCTCCCAGCTGGCTGCCAGCCGGTTTCCAGCCAACTTCCAGCCGCTGGGAGCTTTAGTTGCCAGAAGTAGCGCCGATTAACGTTGGTCCTTTCCGACGACTCTCCTCCGGCAGCCGAATTGACACATTTGCATAATGGCCATATAATGGGAATTAATTTGTACGCTAATATTCACTCACATGCACTTATAATCACTCATAATCACACTAAGGTACATAGGCCCACAGTATTCATCATATCATACGTGCTGTACGCATATCTAATTAGGGCTTTATCGAATAGTCCGAAACTTTCATTCATAACGTTGACATTTGAATTATTATTGTAAATAAATTACAGAAACATTGTGTGCAATAGTCCACCTTCTCTCAGTCTTCAGTCCAAAAGTCAAAAGTATTGAAAAAAGATTGATGTAACCATTTAAAAAAAAAAAAAACATTAAAAAAGTTTTTATCT
This sequence comes from Sebastes umbrosus, assembly GCF_015220745.1. NCBI lineage: Eukaryota > Metazoa > Chordata > Actinopteri > Perciformes > Sebastidae > Sebastes > Sebastes umbrosus. Next base: position 4,050,026 of record NC_051278.1, read on the forward strand.
ATTGAAATAATCTGCTTCGATCCATATTTGCTGGCATTTAGCCTTTCAAAAACAACATTTTGTTCCGGTACTTTTGCTTCGCCATGGACGATTACTGCATCAGGTGTCTTTACTTTTTCTAAAAATGTGTCATATGAAAATAGCACATTTTCCACTGCTAAGACTGAACCAGTTTTATGTAGTGTCTAACTGTTAGATAAGCTGTGAGGGGGCTGCGCATCGACTGATGTCATTCCTGCGCTATGGAAACACAGCGACACAGCCCGAGTCGTCACAATGCGCTAAAGAGATGGAGCCTTATGAGGCGTTAATGGCCGATCAGCATGAACAAAAGGATACAGATGCTCTTTTGCGTGGGATTTGTTGGGAACACAAACGTACTATGACTATACGTGACTATAACTATACTCCCGTGCACTGTTTCCTTGATTTTAGCTTTCTTACCAGGCTGTAAAGACAACGACAACAACAAAGATTATGAATCCTCTTAATTGAAGCCGATTTTTTTTTTTTGAAAGACCATAAAAGTAACATAACACGTTGCCAACATTTACATACTGAAAGTTAATTTGCACATGAAAGCAGCAGCGCTTTCTGCATAATGGCAGAACGGCAGCCGTGGCAGGAGGGGGACCAGAAACCAACAAGTGTATTTAAGCACAATAGTTCCCCGCGGAGCGAGTGTGGATTACACCAATAAAAACAGACTATTATCTTTGCTGCTCATAAGCAACACTGATTCCTCCCTGATGAATCCGACACAAGAGGAAAAACATGGATAAAAGTGAGGAAGCGACTGTGGCGTTATTACCGAGAATAGATCCAGAACGAGTCAAAGAGTGGTGCTGGTGGTGAGCTGATGTGGGGGGGGTCAGGAGTGAATATGAAATGATGTGGCATCTGTTGACGCTTTAAGTGATATATCACTCCATTCCACTTCGTTTAGCATCACTTCGTCTCAGTTAATTGGTTCATGAGGAGCACTAATTAAGGGGGATGGCCTTGTTTATCGTCACGGCGACGCTCATTAAGGGGAGAGATTTTTTTTTTCTTTTAGGACTGGTGACATTAACCCACCCTTCACAACTGTTTGGGGGGGTGTCAGTGTATATGTACTCTCATCTTCGATGTGACAGCTGCATTTAACAGCTCGTGTGTAGCAGACACACAGCGTGACACCACGCCACATGTGCTGTAAACACACATTATTACAGTATTATACATACAGTACACACACACAACCATACGTGAGGTGATCATGTCCTACCTCTCTACGTCGTGACGCCCAACAGGTCTGTTTGACTTTCCAAACCACGGCAGCGACCAGCAGCAGAGACAGGAAACAGCTGCAGAGAGGAGACGGACACAAGGTTTATCGATCATCAATCAAATATCAATCATTCCTTCGTGCTGCATGAACAAAAGTATGCAAAGAAATATACATATCGAGCAGAATGAGATGGTGCAACAAAGAAACGTATCCTTGTATGATATGTTACGAAAAGTCCAGCAACACGTGTCAATTTCCACTTGTTACATACATACTGTCTTTTCAAAATAATAACTTAACTTAAATAATAAAAAAAATAACAACTTCCGTCTTCACAGGAAACTATTTACTGTTTGCTTTAGGAAAAGATGGTGGTTTGGGTTAAAATAACTACGCAAGTGGCTCAACTTGAGTATGTACGTTACGTGACAAATAAGTCAACGTTTGGGTTAAAGATTAGGGCTGAACTAACTATTATTTTCATTGTTGATTAATCTGTTGCTTCTTGATTAAGTTGTTTGGTCTATAAAATGTCAGAAAATGGTGAAAAATATCAATCAGTGTTTCCCGAAGCCCGAGGTGACGTCCTCAAATGTCTTGTTTTTTCCACGACTCAAAGATATTCAGTTTACTGTCACAGAGGAGGAAAGAAACCAGAAAATATTCACCTTTAAGGAGCTGGAATCAGAGAATTTAGACTTTTACGTCTTAAAAAAATTACTCAAACCGATTAATCGATGATCTAACAAGTTGGCGATTCATTTAATAGTTGATAAATAATCAATAATCCATTTATGGTTGCAGCAGTTAAAATAACTCCAGAAGTGGCGTTACCCAAGTACGGAAGTTACGTGACAAATAAATCAACGTTGACTTCTGATTTCACACGGGACATGAACGCCGGTCTCCTGGTTAAAGTCTGGTGCTTATTGATCCATCCATCCACCCCGACCTCCTCCCTACACGGTGTCCCTCTTTATACTTTCTGGTTCACGATTTTATGGGCTATATACGAATTACAGTGCGTTTCTTTTCGTAGGTACAGCTACGAACAGTGTATCAGACCAGCCTGAACCACGTGACCTCTGGCTTTTCTTGGTAAGTCCATCATCTGCTTCCACTGAGAACGGGAAATAACTATTGTTCACTACTTCTAGACACATTCAACCTTTTAATGGAGCAAAAAGTGAAAAAGTTTAGGAGTCACTGCTTTAGATTTCATTTGTGCGCAAACTTTAGATTTAATAAAATGTTACAGGCGTAATTATACAAGCCGTCGCCGTCCAATAATAAGACACTACAGCTAACAGAGGAAGCTACTGTTGATGAGACATAAACAGAACAAAACAAATCAATACTAATTAAAAATAAATGCTAGAAAACACATGAATGTTAATAACATGTCTTCATGCATATATTGTTCTTTGTAGTTGTCCCTTTGAACATATGTTTCTGTGCGTCTCTAAACCATGATGCAATTATTGGGCAATTTCTCCACAAGTCCAGATAATATAATAATTTAAATAACATGTATTTCATACTCTTTGTAGTTCTTAAAAACACCTTCAAGTGCTAAAAGTACAACAATACAACCATAGAGCAGCGTCTTCACACTGGTTTACTGTCCTCCAGCTCCAGTTTCCGGAGAAAAAAAAAAGACGACAAAGTAGAGAGAGAGAGATTCTCAGAAGATTTGTGGCGAGATAATAAAACCGCGGTGACCACAGGCAGCTGGGGATTTTAGGACAGCAAAGGGCAGCGAGAGGTCAACGAGCGACACGATGCTCTCTAACAAAGAACAAAATCTCAGAGACACACACACACACACACACACACACACATACGCAGCCTGGAAGTCCGATGTCTGGAGGGCAAAGTTATCTGGCCAAACACAAAGATCCTCTCTCAAGCAGAACTTCTGACAGCCAAAAGACTTAACAACAGGAAGTCCCTGAGAAACTGCTGAGGACGGCAGCTTTGAAACAATCCTCCTCTTCATCTCTCTGTGTGAAGATGACAGCTTTGTAAAGGGTATTAGTGCCGTAATGAGCGTGACATTTTCAGAGCTCGGTCTGCTGAAGAGGCTGCAGTCACGACCTCTTCTGTCCACAGACGACCTCTCAGCTGCTCTCTGACTCCCCACGACCAGGAAAACCCCCCCTCCGCTGATGAAGAGGAGGACAAGATCATCACACCATCCGGTTTCTACACTCTACTAATGACTACTTCCAAGATGATGTGAAAAGTTTTCATTGAATAGACTTGAAAAGACCTCATACAGTTTTTATCTGTTCAAAATGTACCTTAAAGGGAGATTTGTCAAGTATTTAATACTCTTATCAACATGGGAGTGGACAAATATGCTGCTTTATGCAAATGTATGCATACATTTATCATTGGAAATCAATTAACAACACAAAACAATGACAGATATTGTCCAGAAACCCTCACAGGTTCTGCATTTAGCATAAAACAATATGTTCAAATCATAACATGGCAAACTGCAGCCCAACAGGCAACAACAGCTGTCAGTGTGTCAGTGTGCTGACTTGACTATGACTTGCCCCAAACTGCATGTGATTATCGTAAAGTGGGCATGTCTGTAAAGGGGAGACTCGTGGGTACCCATAGAACCCTTCCTGACAAGCTAGTATGACACGGTTGGTACCGATGGATTCATTAGGTTTTTAGTCTCATATGATGCCAGTATCTTCCCTTTGGCTTTAAAACTGAGCCCGATACAACCTCCGAAAGATCGATTGTGTTAACTTTGACAAGTATTAAGTATAATTTAACATAAAAAATGATGAAATTAAATGATAAAAACAACAATAACAAACTATGCAGAGGCCCCCCTGAACCTTTTTTGGGGCAAGTTTGGAGGGGATTGGAGGAGTAGTGGGACCCAAAGGTTATTTAGGAGAATATTAACTCTAAATAAAAATGTATATTAAATTATTTTGTATACCAAAAAAATAAAGTAGGGAGTAGTCTACTTTTTTCAACCTGCATGCACTCTCAACGAGCTCCACCAATAAGTTAGATCAGGCTGTAAGTAAATACATCGTCGCACCACTCGCTGCTTCTTCTTGAGCTTATTGCTTTTAGTAGTAACTGAATGCCACTCTGGTGATCATGTCAACATGTTTTATGAACTCTTCTTCTCATCTGGTGGCTGGACAGAAAAGAACAATATTCAGAGAGACATTTAAGAAAGAGAATCAATCTGAATCAATAAAAAGTGAGGGAGGACTAGCCCAGCTTTCTCCAGTGGAGATTACACCGTCAATGGAGTCTCACATTTTACCAGTTAAACTGACATTTTAGTGCCTTTAGTGGTGTCCCTCATCATCATCATCATCATCATCATCATCATCATCATCATCATCATCACCTGGGATATGAAAATGTCCCAGATGTTCACACTGTCAAAGAAAATGAGCTCAGAACTTACAGTCATTCCTCCAGACTTTGAGTAACACTTGACCCTTTTGCCGTGTTAAGACGATTGCTCGGCTGGATTCTCGTGTGGTGTGTACCCGGCATAAGTTCACCATGTGTTGGTCTGTGGACGATCGTGCTACAGGGGAAAGATGTTTTACGCTTTGACTGACGATGGGAAATAGATTCAGGGCTTCCCGACTGAACATAGTTAATTTCTTCTGCCCTGTAGGGCGGGGTAGCAGGGAGTTTATTAGGATGTTTAGATATGTAAAGTAGCCATCTGGTACACAGATGAACTTCAGCTCACTTAATTCACTTCCTCATTTGCAGAAGTGAAAAACATGAAGATAGAAATGTTAAAAAAAAAGCGGTTAGAAGAAGACGAATCCTCGGGGTGATGAATGTTGAACGGGAAGACGAGGCCTCCTGCGTTTCTCTACACTGGGAGTTGATTTGCTGCTCGTGCAGATGGGAAGCTGTTTCCGATCTGTAGCTCATGTTCAACGAATAGCTTATTGATTTCTCTCTCTCTCTCTCTCTCTCTCCGCCCGCCGGGGTTCACATGTTTCATTGTGTTCTCCTGCATGTGTGTGCTCTTTTGTTGTTGCTTGTTTAAACCGAACCCACCGCAGCACTTAAAAGAGCAGGACCACAATCATGAGCTCTCACATGGAGCCCAGTCCCTGGATGTTTAATGAGTTCGATTGCTATTACCTGTGGCTCAACAGTCTTAAAGCTGAACCTATCAACAGGCTCAGTGGAGTGTTAACAGACCCAGAGGACAGACCCAGCAGCCTCCCCCCTCCTCCTCCACCTCCCCTCTTCATCCTCCTCCCTAATAACTTGGTAATAGCAACAATTAGCAAACGCGCTCCATTGGTTAGATGGCTAAGCTCGGGCTCTGTGGCCCATTAATGGAGAGCTGAGGTAATGCGGACTGAACGGGGGGATGTTGGGCCTGATTGGATTTGAATCCCGGCCAGCGGAGGGTTTCTAGGAGGTAACGGTTGGAGGATGGAGTTACTGACTCTATTTGTCTCTGCTTTAATTGTTCTGGGGAATATTCCTGGCACATCTGGTGAAGATGAGCACAAGAGAGTGGAAGTATTCTGAAAATTGGATAATTTATAATGATTATAATACAGTTGATTTATATTGCACTTATCACAACCAGACAAAGTGCTTTACAAACAGACAACATGAGAACAACTGTGGAGACGATACAGAATTTTATCTCAGACCGCAATGAAAACGCAATAAGTTGATAGTGGGGAATTTCCATTATCGTATAATCCTGAATTGTTTTAACGCTACTAATTTCTTTCATGCATTAACGCAATCGATCTTTCTGAGGTTGTAGCCGGCTCAGTTTTAAAGCTAGAGTGAAGATACTGGTGTCATATGAAACTACAAAACCTAAGGAATCCATTGGCACCAACCAGGTCATACAAGATGGTAATGAAGGAGGTTAAACAACGTTCCAAGGTTACGTTAAATTTTGGCGAGGAAAAACTGTCATGACCATCTTAAAATGGGTCCCTTGACCTCTGACCTCCAGATATGTGAATGTAAATGGGTTCTATGGGTACCCACGAGTCTCCCCTTTACAGACATGCCCGCTTTATGATAATTACATGCAGTTTGGGGCAAGTCATAGTCAAGTCAGCAAACTGACACATTGACAGCTGTTGTTGACTGATTTTCCAATGATACATATATACATACAATTGCATAAAGCAGCATATTTGTCAACTCCCATGTTGATAAGAGTATTAAATACTCGACAAATCTCCCTTTAAGGTACATTTTGAACTGATAAAAACTGTGCGATTAATTTGCGATTAAACTACGGTTACTCTGAACTACGTTTTCCACCGTACCACACAAAGAAGCTACTCTACCGGCATCTACTGGATGTATAACAGAAGAAGAAAAAGAAGATGACAAACGATCATATCATGCCTAAAAAGAAATGCAAATCAGTGCAAGTCGTGGTGCCAAACGTACGAGACGGTAGCGAATCTCCAGAGAATTCTGAGGTAACTATTGATTCGCTGTTTGGTATTAGCATGCTGATACAGTACCTAGTTGGACTAGGGTTAGTGCATTAGCTCTACACAGTGTAAACCCTGCTGGAACAAACAGGTGACTCTGGGCTATATAAAGGTTATGTAAGGCCATAGTTATACATAATCACAACTATTGTGAGTCCGTAAATGCACTCTAAAGTACATAACGCTGCTCCTGAAGAGAAGAAGGGTTCAAATCTTCATATCGGAGCTCTGGAAGTTAGAATTGACTCCACATCAGCCCTGCTCCTCTGAGTCTCGCTGTGCTTTTTATTTATGTTTTAACAAATAAATCAACTCCAAAACCTGACAAAAAAAAGTGAAGCCAAATAAAAGATATTAGAACAAATGTCCACAGAGGCTCCCGGTGGAAGTGGACGTTGATAGGGAAATGAAGTGGGCGAGCTCGGGGAGCCACTTAGTGCTGAGTATAGCGTCTCTTCTGTTTTGGGAAAGAGAGAGAGAGAGAGGAAGAGCGAGAGAGAAACTGATTGCTAATCAAGCGAGCGAGAGCTGGGAGTAATTGGACAAAGCTGAACTGCAGTGTCACCAATTAGCATTTGAGACTGTGGAGAGCAGAGACATAAATGCTGTTTAATTATGGCCATTTTCCTTTTTTCTCTCCTTCATTTAGAGATGAGATAGAATACATGAGGAGGACGGACGGAGGGAGAGGAGGACGGACGGAGGGAAAGGAGGACAGACGGAGGGAAAGGAGGGGAGGAGAGAGGGAAACTTTTCTAAATCTTTGTGGAAGGCCATTTCACAGCCAATCAGGGAGACACAGGAAGTAGAAACTATATTTATATAAAAACGTCCTTAGCTTAATAACGTAACAAACATAGTCAGTTTAAGCCAAACCACGATGTGTTTTACGAAACCTAAAGTAGTTTTGTTGTGTTTTTGTTTTGTTTAACAATTTAAAACTGTTTAAAACTGTGACTGTCTCCGTGGTCATTTTGTGTCTTTTTGTAGTCGTTTTGCGTGTCTTTGTAGTTGTTTTGCATCTCTGTGGTTGTTTTGTGTCTCTTTGAGGTCATTTTGAGTCTCTTCCTGGTTGGTACGTGTCTCTTTGAGAGACATTTTGCAGGTGAAGACCAGAGGGGACCCTGGGCCTGTACCCGGTAGGCCCGTTCAGTAATCCATCCATGATTCCCTTCCACTGCCAGACGACATCTCATCACTGAGCCTTCTGCCTACAGGCTCTCTCTCTCTCTCTCTCTCTCTGTCACACACACACAATAGGAGTCATGACTCAGGCTCTTTGGCACTCTGGCTCCTGACCACATCAGCACAGTGGAGCCAAAAGACATGCGCGCGACGCGACCGTCAACCAGACGGACTGTCCTCAGTGCGTCAGGGGTCTGTGGCGATGTCGGCAACCCACCCAACCCGTCTCCAAACACAGAGCCCGTCTTGTTTAGCAGGCTTTGTGAGTGTGACTTTTATGTACCGTATAATCACCATTCATATCTATACAACAAATGTCTTTATGACTAAATTGTTGACAATAGCACAGAGTTCTTAACAGATCTAGCCTCCTAATGTTGCTCTCAAAGTTCACCAGATTGATGCATTTAACTTTAAATGCAGCCTACAAAATCAAATTTATATTACTGTATTTTTTTCATATCGCAATATTTATATATATCGCAAAGAAAAAATATTGCAAAGTCAGTTTATTCCAACATCATGCAGCTATAATTTGTACATTAGCAGGAATGTAAAACAATGTGGAAGTGAAAGCAGCGCTCTGTTTATTTAAATATTTAGTGACTAAAATCAATTAATAATCGTGATAAATAAAGGGAATTACGCACATAATCATGCAGCCCTACTTCACAGGAAACAACTTGGTAAGGTTTAGGTTAACATCGTGGAAGTGGCGTTACTATATGGAAGTTATGGGACAAATAAGTCAACGTTTGGGTTAAAATACGGAAGTTATGTAACTTAAATACGTAACTTCCTGGTTCATGATTAGGTGGATTATATATTTTTGTAGGATATATACGAATTGCAGTGCATTACTTTTCGTAAGTATAGCTACAAACGGTGTGTGTGATTACATAGATTACACAGATTTGTTTGAATGTGTGTTAACATATTATAATAAAATATATATTGATCAATGCTGATTTAAGGACAAAGTGAAAAAAAACAGCTTTTTTCTTATACTGTAACTGAGGCGTTTTCCATTGTGGTAATGCTACTATTATATACGTAAAGGACCTGAATACCTTTTCCTGCCCAGAACAAAACTTGCACATTACATTATATAACCAGGGCAGCAAGTAAACCAACAACAAAACAGAAACAGAGTCCTGTAGTTGGAGCACATGACCTTTTCTCACTGAGAGTCTGGTGCAGTGCAGCAGAGAGCAACTCATAAACAGAGCAGTGACTAACACACACACACACACACACACACACACAAAACACCACACCGAACTCTCCCGGCAAAACTTGACACTGTCCCCTACTGATGACATCATCCCACCACGCTGGCCTAAAGGTCGCTGATGTCCAGAAGCCGGCCCTGGGCACAAAAATGGCTCACTTCCTCGCATGGCTGCACAGTCACAGACACACACACACACACACATACACATATATACAGGAAACAACGTGCACACACACACACACACACACACACACACACAGTCAAACACACGCACTTGTCCGGTGTTGTAATTGAGTGGCAGAATCTTGCCTGAAGACAGCAGACTTCTTCTCCAAAACACTCTCTCATTAGATCCACTTCCTGTCTGCACGGCGAGCTCCAACGCAAACGTCTCTCACCCCGTCCTGAGAAATACACTGCTTCGTCTAGATGTTTGGTTTTTAATGGACTAGCGAACCTTAAATCTTGTTAAGCCTGCTTCAGAGAGACAAACAGGAAAACAGCTACACACTCGGGCTGCTCGATTACGGCAAAAATCATAATTACGAATATTTTGGTCAATATTGAGATCACGATTATTTAACATGAATACTCATTGACTTTTTCAAGAAAATGTTGTAGCCTACATTTTAAAGTTTAATGCATCGATCTGGTGCACTTTGAGAGCAAAATTAAGAGTATACATCTATGAAGAACTTTGTGTTCTTGTAAACAATTTAATCGTTTCTTGTATAGATATGAATGGTGATGACACGACAAAAAAGTCAAAGCATGGTGAACGAGACGGGCTCCGTGTTTCGAGACGGGTCGGGCGTGTTTTCCCCACAGGAAGAAAGGGCACAGCGAGGACTAAGTGGCATGGTCCGGGCGAGGGCTGCTGTAAAGCACCACCTTCAGCCCGGGCCTTTCCAAGCCGACCTAGAGCCGCTGGTGGAGCACCACCACGGAGGAAATACGAGGGCCAGTATGCATTTGTCGCACTTTATACTTTCTGGTTCATGATTATGTGTATTAAATATGAATTGATTACATGGGTTATATAGAAATTACAGTGCATAATGCATTACTTTTTCGGTATAGCTCCAAACAGCGTATGAAAACAGCCGGCTATGTTAGGTCTGTCTGGATAAACACTTGTACGTTCTTACAGAAATAAAAGTAAATTTTTTCTTGCGACGTTTGCATGAATTTGACCATCGGACAGTTTGTTCAGTCTGTGGTGATTAAGCTGCAGCGTTCTGCACACATCGGAGCGAACACTGGAAAACATGCACATGAAAACACACAACCCATTCTCATACGTCAAATTCGGCCTCTTTGTATCTGATAGATTTAAAGGGGGACTTGTGCCTTGGTATCACACGCCGAGGGGCGTGACAAAGCGGCAGTATTTGACGACCTGAACAGGCTGCACACCATGCTCGCTGTTATTGGCTGGAGGTTACACCCCCACGTGGAGAAACAGACAGCACCAAACACCTCCAGTGGCTTATCAGTGATGATCGAGATTCATTTTGTATCATTGTGTTTTTAGGGAATCCCTTCATAGTACACCTTTAATCAACTGAGGATCGTTGCTCTTTCTCAGCAACCCGACTCACACTTCGGAGTTGCCCCCCACTTGTGTTTGTTGCTATTGAGCAGATATAGGAGATGGTCAGGGAGTTGTTGTTGAGTCAAGTGTTTGGCCTGAGGCTGCTGTCACCTACTGTAACTCACTGAGTTCAGGTTATGACCCAGTAGAGCAAAGAGCTGCTGGGAGCTGAACCAGTCAGCAGCAGCTGGATGTTCTGCAGAAAACACAGTAAACATACAGTTAAAATAAGAGAAACATACCTGAAGAAGGTGACAAAGAACTGCACCAGGTCCATGATGCTGTTGTGCTGAGAGAAAGCAATCTGATGGAAAAGAGAGAGAAAATATGTTCAGTTAATACAGACTGAAAAATGTAAAATCTGCAGTCCAAAAGTCAAATTAAATAAATAAATCGCACCAAAAAATAGTTGTGAATAAGAATAACATTACACCAGTAATGTCTATAAACAGAGTGTCACAGAGCCTAACATGACGTCTTCAACGGTCCACATATTTATTTATTTTTGCTATTTTTGCCATCAATATATTGGTTACCTTTTGTGTGTATTAGGGCGGTCAATCCATTCAAATATAATGTTTTTCCTTGCAAAAAAATGTGCGTACGTTTGTAGCGTTGTAGCAACTGAAGTACTTAAATAACGCCACTTCCGTAGCTATCTTAACCCAATCCACCATCTTTTCCTAAAGCTAACTGTGTCCTGCGAAGACGGAAGTTTATTTTGAAAAGACTGTATGCATGTACGGAACAAAAATTGACACGTGTTGCTGGACATTCGTAGGAGAACGCACGAAAAACAAGGACTAACTTTTAGTAAGATATCATACGAACCGTTGTGTGAGGATATATTGGATATGAAGAGAAAAGAAAAAGTACTAAAATCTTTTGCAAAAGTTGAAATATCATAACAAACATGTACTCATTGTGAATAGGGCTGTGTACTGGCAAGAATCTGGCAATATGTACGATATGTATCATGATACAGGGGTAACAATTCAATATATTGTGATACTGTAAGTGATTTTTAAAATTTAATTTTAGGAAACTGTCATTGTATAAAGAACACACCAGGAATAAACCAATTTAGAATAAGCAAAAATAACACATTTATACTGCATACAAAAAACTGCATGTGATTATCATAAAGTGGGCATGTCTGTAATGAGGAGACTCGTGGGTACCCATAGAACCCATTTACATTCACATATCTGGAGGTCAGAGGTCAAGGGACCCCTTTGAAAATGGTCATGACAGTTGTTCCTCAACAAAATTTAGCATAAGTTTGTAGCGTTATTTAACTTCCTTCACAACATGGTTGATACCAATGGATTCATTAGGTTTCTTAGTTTCATATGATACCAGTATCTTCAGTCTAGCTTTAAAACTGAGCCCGCTACAACCTAAAAATCACAAGTTGCATTAAATAAAACAAACAAATTCCTGTTCTTCCCCTGAATAGAGAAACCTCCAGTTCAGTCTAATAACATAAATTACTAATTCTATATTTTTATTCTTTTGTACATTTTCTGTCTCACAAACAGAATAAATGAGTAATTGTGTCAGCACTTCTCAGTTTGTGTGCTCAATTATGTAACTCGACTTCCACACAACACAGAAAAGCAGAAGGCGCTAAAAGACAATTAAAATATATCTGTAATATATATTCTGTAGCAACCACAACAATAGATTCCATTAAATCCAGCGAGCTCTTATGTAACGTTGTGAAACTGATGCAATAATTGTGGAGGAACATCTCTCTCACCTAAAGCCAATGTTCAGACCTTTTACATAACGCCGACATTTTTATTTCTGCCAAATGCATTCTCCCATGCGCTCTATCTCCGTGACACACAATGCGAGCCACCGACCGTACGCTCTGTAGGTTATTATAAGATTAGCGTGTGAGAAAAGGCTGCTGGCCCTGCTGTGCTCTCCAGTATTCTGCAGCACTTGATCCCAGTCAAACCTACTGGATGCTCCATCACCAGTTAACCCACTGACGGCACCATCCATCATCCTGGTTTCTGTGCTGCGATGCTGGTGCAGTGTGTGGTCCCTCTGCTGTCCTGAGCATCACATCTGATACGTGTTGACTCAACACATCCTGCAGGATTGTTTTAAAGGGTCAATTCACCCAAATTACAAAGAAAGAAACATTTTCTTTTTAGATTTAGTCCTGTTGGTGTTTAGTTGTGCTGATTGTTTCTGTGTTTAAGTTTGAGATTTTAAGATATCTGGCTCTAAATCATGGAGGTGAATGAGAAACGTGATTTTCCAGAAACTATATCCCGCCACTCGGGATAATCCACAGAATTCCCATCAACAGAATCTTAAGATCTATTTCTTTGGTAGTTCCTAAAATGAGTTGAATTCAGTTTATTATTTTAAAAACACATTTTTGTTTAATTCTGACCGTAGACTGTATATAAGAAGTGGACGTAGTCACCGTGACGTCACCTATCGGTTTGTGGACTGCCGTTTTAAAGCCTCGAGTTCAGCATTTTGGGCGTCACCATCTTGGTTTTTAGCTGAAGCCATCTTGGTTTTTGGGTCCTGTGTAAAAGGGAGCCCACAAACTGTGACTTCTGATCTGAGATCTGCAAAAACTTGCAAAAACTCACGCAATGCTTGCTGCCCAACGACCGTTCCTAGTGACACGAGAGGGTGGAGCTCAGTCTAACCGAATGCTGAATAAGATATTTTTAGGCGACTAAAATGTTACAATTAACTTTGATGAAGTGAAAACACACTGTGAAAGGGTTAAAGTTCTATGACGAAAACACGGACAACTCCCAGACCGGACAACACCGTGGTAGCAACCTGTCAATCACAAGGTAGCCCCGCCCTAAAGCATCCCCTGCTTTATGGTCTATTTGACTCTAAATGGGACCATAATTTACTAAATGAACATCATGCTGTATTGAAGAAGACTTGAAATTTGAGATTGAGACCATAAACTCATGTTTATAATGTTTACTGAGGTAATAAATCAAGTGAGAAGTAGGCTCATTTTCTCATAGACTTCTATACAATCAGAGGAGTCGCCCCCTGTTGGCTGTTAGAGATAATGCAAGTTTAAGGCACTTCAGCTTTGGCTTTACTTCTCAGACCCGGAGGTTACCGCCTGAAAGCTCAGAGAGGAATATCTCAAAACCAAAACTAAATTATCTGCATGAACAAATACTACCAGAGCACAAAATATGTCTGTTTTATGATTTGGATGAACTAAACCTTCACTTTTTTTCCAATATATATTCAAACTACTGTACGTTGCATCATTAAAATAAAAAATAAATAAGTGTTAAACATGTTTCCACTTGTTTCATCAGCATACATGACACCCACACACTCCTATCACCTCTCACCGCATGTCATCCCTCCAAATATAAAAGTCTGTCTTCATGTACTGTATGTGTGTGTGTTGACTGTTAGTGAGTATGAAGGATCTGCTGCTGCAGAGCGTACGTTTAGCCTTCAGCTATGAAAACTCCTGAAAAGCCATTGTTGTCCATGTTTAAACTCCCACCATGTTAAGAGGATTATTTATTACAGACATAATTGATTTTCCATTCACTTTTCTGCCCTGTAGGAAGAAAACAGAGTTTTCTGTTGGAAGGATCCCAGCCTCCCGATGCCTCGTTTCTAGACAGCTGGAGGAAGATTTGCAATCCGAGATACTAGATAGAAACCAATGTTGACTGTTGGTACGAGACCGGACCAAACCATGATCTCTTGATCTCTCATTGACCCCCACTTTCGCTATATTGATGGTAATTTAAAGCTACTGCGAGGAACTTTAATGTTGATTTTGGCGGTCCCTGTGGACAAAAGCACCAGAGTACCTTTGGAAAACATCTATTTTTACTGCAGCAGGGTCTGACAGTCTGCCCCGCTCAGTCCTGGTTCTGGTTCTCCTGTGCCCCCCTTCTCTCCAGCGGGCCCAGCAAAGCGGCCTGGGCCTCCAGCAGCGTGGTGTCGGTGTCGGCTCCCAGACCAGTATAGAAATAGACAATCTTCTTGCTGATGGTCTTGTTTACTTATGTAGGTCATGTAGAGGAATCAGTATTACATTGAGACTGTTTCATAGCTAGAGCTGGGACGATACACCCATATCCTGGTTCAATACTACCACGATACTCGGGTGCCGGTGCGATAGGTATCGCGATTTTTAAGTATTACGATTCAATATTATGATTTATTGTGATTTTTGTTAACTCTTTTTATCACTAGACCATGGGAAAAAGTTGAATCATACACTTCTAAGGCGTTTTACTTTGGAAAATATCAAAATTAATACAGTAAAAATGTTTGATTTTCAGCATGTATGTAGTCAGAGATGTCCTGAAGTCAAATATATCAGTCATTGTCAGGATTTATTAATACATTTTCCTCACAAATTAGTGGTATTTTCCTTTTAATTTATAAGGGACATGTAATGTTTAATACTTCTGGTGAATATAATCCAATCAATCTTATTTCCATATATGTACTGTATTTTGTATATACTGTTCCCTTTGTTAACATTTTATTTTGAAAACTGGACGTAGTCACGCGTGTATACTTCCTCTAACTTCTCCAAGGTGGTTACTTTTGTCATTTTATGCCAGTCGTTTAAAACAAAAGTATACTTATTTCTATTTGTGAAAAAAAATACACAACAAATTGTGTAATATAACAATACTTTCAAAGCTCAATAAATTAAAAAAATGTATGTACATTTATTATTTTCATTATAATATATATTTTTTTAATGTTAAAATAGAAAAAAATACAATGAAAGACTTCAGTTTCCAGATTACTGTGGATGAGGACATCAGCTGTAACACCTTGTTGTTTACTCGGCTGTCAAGTCTTTAGTGTAAACACCAAGTTCAGGATCTAATACGTTCCTAATAATTGAACTTCAGACGCGTGTCTCAGTGAGCTGTTTCATAAGAAATCTGTCAGCCAGACCTGCACTCTTCACGTTAAGATGAAAAGTGTTATATTTCATTTTAATTGGCTTCATAAGAGACTCAAAGTCTTGCATTTTCCTTTATGAAACTGGCCACCAATGAGCAAACTAGCGTGACATCAGCTGATCCTCCTGACAGGTGGACTGTCAAAGATCTGTTTTAATAATCAGTAAAAACCCTGAGCACGGACTATAAAGTATAAAAACACTGATCACAGGCATCATGCTACATTTGACGGCAATATATTTCAAGCATGCTCGACGTGGGGATCGCTGTAAATGGCCCTAATAGCCGGAAAGGCTTCGTCTTTGTCTCTGCTGAACCCTCTGAGACCAGGAGAGAAAGAAATGGGGCAGAATGGGCTTAAGAGGTTTACTGGCATTTGTGCAGCAGGTAAAACGGCCTGACGGCGAAAAAACCCTGCAGAAAAGCTGATCTGGGTCCAGAGGGACGCGGCGTTAATACACAGGCATCAGAAAAGAGCCTGGCTTTGCATTCAGCCTTCCAATGCAGCGATTTACATCATTACCCCGGATAATACCAGGAGGTTTCATGAATGTACACACACAGGAATACAGAAAGAAAACACATACATACATGTGTAGTACATAGATGATGGATAGCATGCATTCAAGAACGAACAAATAACTGTTCATAACAGGGACAGAATCTCAAACACACACAGTGGACAGATTGTGAACATTATATAATCTAGAAAATTAATAAATAATCTAACATTCCTACTGAATTATCCCTCCCACACACACACACACACACAGACACACTCACGCACACATACACATACACACACACACACACACACACACACACACACACACACACACACACACACACACACACACACACACACACACACACACACACACACACACACACACACACACAAACACACAGACCAACTCCAGCCAACAGCCATCATTTAAATTTACAACAACTGCAGTCGTTAAACACGACTGTGATCAATAAGCTGTTTAGACCACACCCTCTTCTTCCTCACCCACACACCACTGCAGAGACACAAACACACAACTTAATGCAGTCCAATACAATAGGCAAATATGCTACTGGTGTTGTATAATGTTCACGGTGTCATAGAGGAGGTAAATCTATTCTATGGGCATTTCAGAAGCTAATATTTTTGTTTGTTTTGTCAATGCTAGATCATGTCTCTTAACATAATTGATTTATTTTAAATAGAATATGTGCATATTTAACTGTTGTATTAACAGCGAAAATTATAGATGCCAGAGAATGTCATGATGAGGAGCTCAAAAAGTCAAAATAACACCTCCTCCTAACTGGACGTGATGTGAACAGGCTGAGTGACGTGTCGCTTGTTTGAAAAACCGCTGGCCCTGGCTCTATTTATGAAAAGTTTTGCAAACCTTCAACCTTTTTTTCACAGCTCAAAAATCGTCGCTTACAGTAACCGACAGTTAAAGGCAGGGTTGACGATGTTCTCCAGTCTACACTATCTGTTATATTGGTTGAAATGGTCCGACAGCGATCCATTACTGATGAGCTCTGAAAAAGGACCGGAAAAGAGCCGTCATCTGTAGCTGCTGTAATCCTGTAAAAACGTCTACCAATCACTGCCTCGCGGTCCGCTTGGAAAGAACCAATCAGATGCCTCCCTGCCTCCCTGCTCATTCTCTACCCTTGGCGTGCACCAGCCTGAACTCAAAGTGCGCCGCCGCCGCACGTTTACTGCCGAATGGAAGAGAAAATTCAGCCCTGCAGTAGCACTGCCGCGGTTACTCGTCATGAGGTAGCGTTGTTGAGTTGAGGTCCTCTCTCCGCTCTGTGGCAAGCTTTCCAACATCGTCGACCCGATCTTTAATCAATATCACGTTTGTGGGTCCGGTGCCCTGCTCAAGGGCACCCTGGCAGTGCCCAGGAGGTGAACTGGCGTCCACAGTCTGTACTTGGTCTGTACGGGGACTTGAACTGCAGGCCCAGGGTGAATGAATGACGTTAGCAAGAAGCTATCGTTTAGCTGCCTAGAGCTCAATCACTACTGTCTGATGAGTCCTACATCCTTTGTTTCGTGACCATCCCCGAATCCAAGCTGTTCTGTCACAATCTATCTTTACATTCTGCATTTCTGTATAGTTTTATTTCAAAGTGGATGTTTATCAGATGCCATTTTGGAAGATGATGTTTGTACGGACGGTGGCTCTGTGCGGTCAAACAAACCTCTTTTGGCTTTTGACGGATGCGAATCACAGAAAATCAAACCTGTTCTGAAAACTTCAATGACGGATGAAGGTTTTAGTGTGTTTAGTGTAAACGTGATCAACACAATGTGAGGTCGTATTTATTATCAAACGTGCGACAATTTCGGACCTAAAATACGGACTCCTTCTGTCTTCTATAAAAAGATATGAGGCATTCGTTCCAAAGCTTGTTGGAAATGCGTCTTAAGTTTAAGAAAATTCATGAGATTTTCTGACGTGTACCCTAAACTCACAGGAAATGATTGGAGTGTATCTTTCAGTCACCTCTAAGGTTTAAATGTAAGATAAATGCAGATAAATGTTACCGATGTAACGAAACTAGAAGAAATACTGCAGGGAAGAAGAGGTCAGAAAAATGCCTCTCAGAAATATAAACAGTGAAATAATGTGCATATTATGGTGGGAACACAGAAACAGCAGCTTCCTGTTCTATAGAATCTAATTGTTTGGAGATCAGGAGGTCAGCTGACTGTTCAGGGGGAATATTTCTGTAATCTTGAAGCTAGAACTGTAATTACCAGCGGAGAGAGTGTGAGGATAAGAGGACGGTACTGAGGTGAAAGATGAGAGGAACAGGAAGGATGTAAAGAAAGAGGACTCCAAGGACCCGGTCCTCCAGTCCAGTCATTACTGAGGGTCTACGGAGGGCCCTCTGGGTACAGAACCCAGGAGCTGTGACAGCAGTGGGCTGCCTTTTATTTCCCTAACCCTGACCCGAGGGCCGCTTGTTAAAAAACCTGGAATGAAAGAAAGTGTTTGGCTAATCAATAAGAGAAGAGAGAGGAAACAAAAAGAAAGTAGGACCCAGGTGAGAGAGAGAAGCTGAGGCAGAAGATCAATGGAAGAGTGGGGGATGATGGTGGGTAAAGATAATCAGTTCATTTACTCTTCTAGCTTAATGACGAGCTCGAAAAATCACTGGGGCAGCACTCATAGCTACAACAGTGTTTCCTAGTGCCCTTAACACTACACGCAGCGTATCGTTGCAGCTGGGCAGCTTGTTAGGCACTACAAACCTCAGCACCGCTGCATGCAATGCACTAATCTTATCAGTTAACGGTCAATAATCGGTTAATGAGGGTCGGTTATCAGTCAGAGAAAACTCTAAATCAGCATCCTTAGTTGAAACACTAAATGATGCTATCACACTAGTTCATTTTCCTCCTCACTTCACTGTTATGAAAGAAAACAACATGCCTTCAATAAGGGATTTCAGCCAAAACCTGCAGAAGGGAATATGTTCAGATGACTTATTACACGGCTTTGTTAAATACTTGATTCTGATTGGTCAATCCCGACGTTCTATGGTCCGTTATTTCTTTATAACAGACCGTTGCTATGGGTGCAGTTCTGATGTCGGACTCTGTTGTTGTCCCTTACTTATCCTGCTTCTTATTGTGGATGTTCTTCTGTGATACAGTGAGTATCAGCATTCACATCTGTTGGTTTTACTCCTACAATAAGTCATAATGTTTAGGACACATCAGCGTGTTAACACGTGTACATGTGGATGCTCCTGGGACCAGAATTTGTTTACCACACGCACACTCTTCCTCAGTATTTACATATTCATGAGGACCTAATGACCAAAAAGAGGCGGTTGCCAAGTGCCGCCTCCACCTCCACCGTATGCAAATGAGCCCGGCTCTGCCATATGTGTGCACTTGTTAGGAGGGCTCACAGATGCAGCTCCTGTTAACAGGTGCTTAAGACCCACTTGTGCATCGATGTGCAGCTCAAACACCGGTTAACAAACGGCAGTGAATACACGACACGATGTGATCCCAGAACGCTCACAGTGGCTTTACACTCGGCATGTAATAGGTGGATTTCTGTTTGTTTTGTTCACTGTGGAAAGTCATCTCCCATGTTGTCATGTACAGTTAGAGTTATAACTGCAAATAACAAAATGTCTTGTGAGAATATACGTCTGTTTAAATGAGCTCAAAGTGTGAATAACGTCTTTATGCAGTATATTGCTGGATAATATCAAAACATCATTTTACATTAAGATTGTAAACAAATTATGTAATTAATATATTTGAGATTTATGTGATAACGTGAAATTAGACTAATTTACTGCTCTGCATAATTGGTCAAACAATTACTACTGAAACATTTATACTTGACCCATTATCATGTAACAATGACCAGGTATAACAAGGTTCAATGTTAATGTTTTTTTGGGCCAGAAATCGACTTGCCCAAAGTAAATTTGTACTTGCCCCTTTACAAATTGTTTTATTTGTTAGCGGTTGTCAAATAACAACAAAGACTAAAGTTAATTGTCATGTTTAATCTAGATTTAAGTAAATTAATCTGGAATTTTGCCCACATCCTATGACCTGCCCCAAACTGCATGTGATTATCATAAAGTTGGCATGTCTGTAAAGGGGAGATTCGTGGGTACCCATAGAACCCATTTTCATTCACACATCTGGAGGTCAGAGGTCAAGGGACCCCTTTGAAAATGGACATGACAGTTTTTCCTTGACAAAATTTACAAAAAGTTTGGAGCGTTATTTAGCCTCCTTTCTGACAAGCTACTATGACATGGTTGGTACCGATGGATTCATTAGTTTTTTTTAGTTTACATATGATACCAGTATCTTCACTATAGCTTTAAAACTGAATTGCCAGTTTTTGAAAAAATTAGTGGCGTTAAAATGTATTTGCGTTAACGCGTTATTATAGCGATAACTTTGACATCCCTAATTCAAAGCTTCTATTGAGGTTTTAAGACAAAGCTTTGAATGTTGTCTTTTTTTATTAAATAAACTTTCTTTAATGAATATAACGCGTCAGTTTTGTTGATTGCTTTCGTTGCGTTCTTGGTGTGTGGCGAGTGGGAGAGCAAACAGTGAAAGTTGTTGTTCTTGAAAGGCTAAACGCCAACAAATATGGATTGAAGCAGCATATTTCGTTAGATAAAAAACATGTTTCACGCGACACAGTAAATTGATTACTTATTTGAGCCACTCTAATTTGTGCACCGTGAACCCGAACCAGACCCAAAAGTATAAATGCTTGTGAAAGTGCCCTGAAAGACCTATTTGTACAATGAACTCCTGCTTTGCGACTGCAGATGATCTCTTCTGTGGAGCAGAGAAGGGCAACAAAAAGCTCTACATTTCCTTAAAGGTCACCACCATCAACGTGCAACTGGTCTGATTTATGTCAAAGTTCACCCGAGTTGAGCACAAACTTCAAGCTCTGCACAGAGTTACTCTGAATCCACTGATCATTGAAACATTTTGGTCCCAGACTTCACTGTTATAAATGCTAGTGTCATTACAACCAGCCTCATTTGTACTGCCGCTGACTTCCTGTCTGGTTAAATGGGCAGCACTCAGCCTCCCCTCTCCTCTTCCAGCCTATGAAACATAATACATCCTCAATGAGATGCGTCAGATAGACGCTGCTCCTCTTCTGTGTGTGTCAGATATCTGATTAGGAGAGGCATCCTATTTAATGATGCCAGGCGCAGAGGATAATAAGTGACTGAGCGCTGAGCGGCAAATCAAATCAACCGACCAATCACGCCGGCCCCGAGTTCGCCTGCAACAAAAATGGCCGCTCACCTCTGACAGAAGGCTTTTAATCAGCGGACCTATAGGCTGTGATGCATGCTGGGACGTAGAGAGAGAAAGAAGATGCATGAGAAGAGCCGTGTTGTTCAGCAAACATTACAAATGAGGATTAAAAAGAGCAGAAGCAAGTTAATTTTTTTACACCAAAGTGTGCTTTGTTCCCTGCTGTCGATTTTGATTCAGCGTTTCGGAAACATAAAGAAATGTTCAACACTGTTGTCACAGGCTTTTCTTGTTGAGATTACATTTTTCTGCTAAATTACAAACAGAGATGTTCAAATTAGAAACAGCTACGCTCTCAAGTTACACAATTTCTGGCTAAATTAACAGAAAGATGGAGAAAGAAACTGGGTCGTGTTCCCATAATGTTTGTGGGCTCAATCAATAAAACATGAGTTTGTATGATTAGAAACGAATCCAGGCCAGTCCCAGTTTCTGGAAAAATGGTGTCAAGATGAATAAATACAGTGGTGATCTATATTTGTCTGTGACATATCTTGATATTGGAAACACTTTATAATAACCATCATTTATTATTTGAAGTAAACAGCTCAAGGGATCCTGAATAACGTCTGGGCCTGACGCTGTATCTCCCCCCGACATACATCTACACCAGGAACGTTCTGGTAAATGTTATGTCATGACGGTGAGCGTGGGAGAGCGAGGACGAAGGTGCAAGGTCAGCGTGACAGAACCAATCAACATCTGTTCCAGCAGAACGACCGATTCCAACACCTCCCGCTGCCTTACAACCAACCCTCGACTCTCAGGCTGACGTCAGGACGCCGCCAGGGAAACACTCACAGGTCACATCAGTGTGTGCGTGTGTGTGTGTGTGTGTGTGTGTGTGTGTGTGTGTGTGTGTGTGTGTGAATATACTGTATGTGTGTGGTTTCACAGATTTCTACCTTTCTGAGGGCAGATCTCAGTTTTCAACCTGCCAGGTGAGGATGTCCATGTGGTAATTTTCACTTTTTCTCCCAACGAACAGTGTTGCGTTATAATTTAGATTCTACATATAAGACTTCCCACTCATTCTGGGAGACAGTTTTCTTGTCTCAATCACTAGTTTCAAGTCTTCTTCAATACAGCATGATGTTCATTTAGTAAATGATGGTCCCATTTAGAGTCAAATAGACCATAAAGCAGGGGATGCTTTAGGGCGGGGCTACTTTGTGATTGACAGGTTGCTACCACGGTGTTGTCTGTGTTTTCGTCTTAGAACTTTAACCCTTTCACAGTGTGTTCTCAGTTCATCAGAGTTGGTTATAAGATTTTGGTCGCCTAAAAATGTCTTATTCAGCGTTCAGTTGTATTTAGCTCCACACTTTCGTGTCACTTCTGGTTGCAAAAAAACAACATGGCGACAGCCAAAAACCAAGATGGTGACGGCCAAAAACCAAGATGGCGACAACCAAAAACCAAGATGATGACGGCCAAAAACCAAGATGGCGACGGCCAAAAACCAAGATGGCGACAGCCAAAAACCAAGATGGCGACGGACAAAAATCAAGATGGAGACAACCAAAAACTAAGATTGAAATGGCAAAAAAACATTTTGGCTACGGCCAAAAACCAAGATGGTGACAGACAAAATGCCACTCTCTTTGTAGATATGAAGGACTCATTCTCAGGAGAAAACATAGTTATGAATATCATATTCCATCTCTGCTAATAGATCCCCCAAAATGTTACACACTGCTCCTTTAACTATATATTCGTCACATAAAAGACACATTTCCTTACTACTGGCCCCGAAAGGCTGAATGTTCATTACTACCCACAATACTGGTGTTGACGGAAGAAACAACCTCACGAGTAGAAATAATACAAATGTTGTTTTGATGGTGAAGTCAGAGAAAAAGTCACAGCGTCATTAAAAGAAATAGAGGTTGGAAACAATTGCGATGATCAGAAGTCACTACTTGTCTTTTAGATCACAAAAACACAGATCCTACAAAAGGTGATATTGTGTGAGGGTGGCCCAAAGAGGAAAGCCAATAATGTCATGGCAACCTGTCTATTCAATGTTGGTATTTTCTATGAATAATTAAGAATGTTTGGCTGATGGTGACACTTAAGGGAAATGTCACAGACCTCCAGTCATTCTTAGTTTATTGGTGAAGGAGGAAATTTGACCTGAGTGTGTTGGAAGGTCAGCGAGGCTATTGGATAACTATTCCACATGTCCTGACATCTGGCCTGTATGTGGAGATCTGTTGCTGTGAGGTGTTTGTGCTCCGTCTCTTCCTCTTTGTCTTTCATGTTTGTGTTCGTGTGTATATGGATGCTATTTCACCTGTATGTGTGTGTGCAGGTCTATTAGATCAAATATATCAGGGCGGGTCATTACCAGTCCTCAGGACGATTCCTCATCCTCGCCCTGTTCTGGCGTCGGAAGCCACCAAGGTCACAGGACCGAGTGCTTCTCGCGTTACACGCGGCGGCGAGATAGGCCCCGTCGTGGTAATTATCATATCACCTTTCAACCAGCAGATATATGGAGCTCTGATAATGTAGCATTAATGGGAAATGCATATGAGGGGGAGCGATCGATGGACAAATGACCCGTGACGAGGAGCAGGACACTCGGCAATAAACGCTAACATTTATACACACCGAACCGCTGGGATCATACACCGTGATGGGGATTATGTTTACAGATTGTGTTTCCTGTTGAAATGATGTGCAGAGCTTTAATATATTATGTCTATTATGTATGAAACATTTCACTAAGTGAATGGTTGCATGCAAGCTAATCTTTCCCCATTCAATCAGTTCCAAGTTTGACCTTGTTTGTCAGTGACGTTTAATGACGTCTGTGATGGACAACTAACACATAAATCAACAAAAAGGATTCAAACACTTCTTGATCATCCATTTCTTCCTCATCACAGGCCAACATATTCTCAAAAAAACATATCGTATGACGTGTTAATTTTCACTCGTTGGTTTCACATGTATACAGTCTGTTCAAAATAAACTTCAGTCTTCACAGAATACTTGGTTATGTTTAGGAAAAGATTGTAGTTTGGGTTAAAATAACTACGGAAGTGGCATTACTTGAGTATGGAAGTTACGTGACAAATAGTCAACGTTTGGGTTAAAACAACTTAGAAAATGGCGTTACTTAAGTACGGAAGTTACGTAAAAAAAAAATGCAACGTTTAGGTTAAAATAACTGAAGTGGCGTTACTTAAGTACGGAAGTTACTTGACAAATAAATCAACATTCGGGTTAAACTAACTACAAAAAAGGCCTTATTTAAGTACGGAAGTTACGTGACAAATTAATCAACGTTGACATCTGGTTTCACACGGAACAGCGATCTCCTGGTGAAGGTTTGGTGTTTTTTGACCAACTCATCCATCCCGACCTCGCAGCGTTTGTTGCTCTTTATACTTCCTGGTTCACGATTACTTGGATTATATATGCATTGATTTTGTGGGCTATAAACGAATTAGCTACGAATTATAGTTACAAACAGTGGAGGAGAACAGTATACTATAAATACTGCTAGTATTTAATTTGTTTAAAACTGGAATAAACAATTCACAAAACTTTTTTTTTTTTTTTTTCTTTTCCACTACCTGGTAACTTCGCACGGCAGCTGGAATCTCGCAATGTCACGAGATCACGCGAGATTCACAGGATCAAATGTCAAACGTATATCCATCTTAGTAAAGCCTTTGTGTCCTGGGAGCCAAAGCACGGACCAATCAGTGAGGAGCTACTGGCAGCTAGGGGCGTGGCTTAGATGTGACGTGACGACACAGAGAGGCGACTGTTGGTTCTAAACAACAATGGCGGCTCCTGAAGTGTAGCCGCATTAGCATCAGTTATATCAGAACTGGAGAGTATTTCTTCATTGAAAGAAGAGCAGAGAACGACACTGAAGGCTTTTCTAGATGTCTTCGATTAGTTTTGTTTTCATTAGTTTGATTGACAGATGGTTCATCCAATCACATGCCCTTTCCCAAACAGTTTCCAATGACTAATGAATAATGAATAATCCTCCCTGTTGAGGCGGGGATTGTTGAGGCAATGCATTTCACCCTCGAGTCTCTTCGCAGGATTTGTTGATAAAAATAAAAAAGATAAAATAAGTGTGAGCCTTATGTTTTAAATATCATTCATAAATCTAAATAAACCTCAGAGTGAAGGATCATTTCATGTCTCCAAGATGATTTTAAATCTGTATTTTTCGTTTAACTTTTACCTGAATGCTACAGTAACCGAGCAGCTACTGTAGTTTATCATCCCCCCCATCATTCATCACTCCATCCATACATCCATCCTCTGCTTTACGTCTTTATCCGTCTCCAGACCCGCTGTCCCTCAATCTGTCAATCAGGCCGTCTCCATTTTCCTCAACACTGGACATTTTGACTGTACGACCGTCTCAACATCGGTCTTTAACTCTCTTCTAATTCCTCCACTTCTTGACTCCATCCATCAGCACACAGCCGGCTCCCCCGCATCATGACAGTCATCTTAAAATATCGCTGCTAAAGTCTACTTCAATTTAATGGATCATAAGGCGGCGGCGGGCGGCGTGAATATTTAGTGTGTGCGGCTGCCGCCTGGAGATTTAATCCGGTGCTGCATAATTGATGGAGAGACATTGGGAAACTCACAGATCATTAAATGTGATAGCAGCTTCGCCAAACACATGTTGCAGAATAGTTTATGCTCAACGTCCTGTCAGGGCTGTATGTTTAGCAGAGAGACAGCTCCTGAAACCTGGAGATGATGATGACGATGATGATGATGATGATGGTGCTTTACCTCTTTCATCACCTAAACTGACTCACTTAGGTCGATGATTCAATTTAACGGCTGTTCGTCCCCTTGCAGAAGTTTTTCTGTTTTAGTTTCTGCAGATCACAACATAATAAAACAGTTATATTAAACTATAATCATTTTAACACCAAATATTTTAAGCCTTGGAACTTGCAGAATTAAAAGCATAAACTGTGCGTCTTAAAAATATATTTTTTTCTGATTTAGATTATTTTATTATCATTTATTTGTATTATTTTATTATAAGTCTATTTAACCCAACATTAAGATATTAGTGACTATGATGTCTACTTAAAATATGTGTTAAGTGTTCATATTTTAGCACTTTCATTCAAACTGTTTGGTCCACTTATTTATTTATTTATCTATTTTATGATAGCTTAAAATAAATTGATAACAAAATAAATTGATAATAAAAACAAATCTAAATCAGAAGAAATATATATATTTTCAAGATGCAAAGTTTATGCCTTTAAATACAGTATGTAAGTTTACAAATATTTAGTGTTAAACTGATTAAAGTTTAATATAACTGTTTTATGTTCAGAACATTAGTCGATTCCAGAACGGTTCCAGCTCCTCAATGTGAGGCTTTGCTGCTTCTTTTCTGCTTTAGTTGACTATAAAATGATTCAAAACTTTGATTGTGGACTCTTGGTGTTAAAAAACAATCATGTGAAGACGTCACCTTGGACACAGGGAACTTGCGATGAGCATTTTTATCACTGTTCTATATAAAACAGTCAATCAATAACGATAAATAATCATTATTTGCCGCCATAATAGCCGCCGATCAACGGTCAGCTTTGGTCTCAATGAAGTGAAATGATGTCATTATCCTTCGTCCTCCTCACAACCAATCCCCATGAACCCCTCCCCCCTTACCTGGATCTTGATTGGCCAGCTGAAGTTGGACACGTAGACGTAGAATGTGATGTTGTGGTGAAGTCTGAAGTTGAACTTTTCACAGGAGAAACTGTCGCGGTGCTCCTTGATGTTGGTCCTCGCTATGATGGGCATCTCTTCCCCTGAGATGGTGCCAGCTGAGAGACACAACAGAGAAAAAATACAGAGGAACGAAGTGGAAAATTAGAACACAAAGGGTCACTTTACATACATGTCAGTCCAAAATGGCATCACGTCATCATTTTATCATCATTTTATCATAATTAGCATATGAATTCTTGAGTTATGGCCAAAAAGGTGTACTTAAGTAACGCCAATTCCGTAGTTATTTTAACCCAAACATTGACTTATTTGTCAAGTCAAGTATGACATATTACTATATTACAATAAAAAAAATGCATATATTTTGATAGAGACACAAATACTGACATAATACTGAACATGCGGCAAAACTAAATTATTGAGACTCAATTGTGAGTAATTGAGTGACGGATTTAGGATGGTTTAATGGTGCATTCACACTAAGAGCAAATCGAACTTTACATACAAACTAGTCCATGCAAAGAGGCGCCGGGCGACACAAATGGTGCAAATTCACATCAAAATCCGAACTCCATTCAAAAGACAAGCAATTTTAAAGTTGTTTTCTTGTCGTCTTGCGGACAGACCTGCAAAAGCATGAATTCAAACTTTTTACAAATCAGCATCATTATGTAGTTACTTCGGCATCCTTTTGATCCGTTTACAACAACGTCGCTGCCATATTTATGCCTAGATGACTTTATGTTGAGCGTTGATGGAGCAGCTGCATAGCGTGGCACTGATCCATCCAAACTCCATTCAGAAAACAAGCATTTTTAAAGTTGTTTGCTTGTCGTCTTGTGGACAGACCTGACAGAGCATGAATTCATACTTTTTACAAATCAGCATCATTATGTAGTTATTTCAGCATCCTTTTGATGTGTTTATTACAATTAAATCACAGCACGATCTGTTTATTTTGGGTTCATACCGCAGTAGCGACGCATGGCTTGCTAGATACAGTCAGTGTAATGGCGCTGTATGTGAATACAGCTTGCTGCCGGGTGACGTTATGAGCCCAGACACGACGGCGTTTGGTTTTCTGACATATCTGGGACTTCCACAACATGTACAAAGCAGCAGCAGAGGTTATTTCTTCCAAATGGCGGACAGAAAAGTTGTTGGTTTCTATGGAGACAAGCTCTTTCTGCTCTCCGGCGCGTGTAGAGCGAATGAACACAAATGATACCGGCGGCCCAACTCGCGCGAGTAAATGTCTGCAGCCAAATGAGAGTCAAACAGAGTGACCCATCAGCCTAGCTGCTTTCACTGTGAACGTCCTTGGGAAGATGAAAGTGGTTAAGAGAGCAGCAGGTTGAGTGAGAATATTTTAAAACGTCAACGTGGTGCTTTTCAAACGGTTTTGGCGACACCTCGCAGTAACTCAGAGCGAGCTGGAAAATGTCTCTCAGCGCTGAAGTGGTCTGATTTCAGTTTCCCTCTGAGCTCCATCAGCACTTCTTTCAAACGTTGTGAATAACATATTTCCACCTCCTGCTTTATCAGGGCTATTAAACACTCTGTAATAGTCTGCACACACACTCACACACACGGCCCAGAGTCCCACGCTGAAGAGGCTCTGGGCCCCCAGACACCGAGGAGTGCTTTTATCTTAATTGAAATCAGGAGGGAAAATGTATAAAACAGCCTAATGCCAAAAATTCAAAAACAGCGTCTGATGTGTTTTGTCAGGAGGAGGGGGGGGGAATCCCCGGGAGGCGAGCAGGAAGTGGATCTGACCATTTCACTTAAGGACACTTGGCCACCAATGAAAGATAGCGACTGTGGGATATCTCTGCAGAGAGACGGCTAAATGACAGACTAAACAATTAACCACTGGATCACGTTTTAAATGTTATATCACAGCTCTCTTTCTGTTTCATTAGATAGCACTGAACATGTCCTATTAGAAAGACTGATGGCTTTTCACTGCTTTTAGTAACGTTATGTTCTTTATTAATTTACCTTTGACAAGATCCTAGATGTAATATGTCTTTAATGAAATAAGGGAGGAAGCGTCAATTTAAGTGTTTCTAAGAAAATGATAATGTACAGCTAGCAGGTCATTGTTGTGTAATAAACCCAGACAGGGCGATGACGCATCCCGAAGGAGTTTATTTCACAACAACGACCCGCTAGCCGTACATTATCCCGGTTATTACACGGCTACTTACTGAAGAAATCAATATTTTGACACAAAAATGGTCCACCAGAGTTCGACATCACAATTACGCCCATAGCAACGGTCTGTTATACATAGCAACGGTCTGTTATAAAGTAATAACAGACTATATAACACTGTGATTGACCAATCAGAATTGAGTATTCAACAAAGCCGTGTAATAATTATGGACATTGCCTTTACTAGAACTATTAAAAGCCCCATGAATCCAGGTGTTTCCAGGTATTCTGGCTAGGGTTATCCTCCACTAAAGAAAGTCTTAGTCGACTAACATTCATACGACAGATCTGTGAAACTGAGTTTCTCCACAAAGAATCACACACAAGCACCTCTTTAAAGCCCCTCTCTAGTGTATTTTGGCATTTCTATGATATCTCATATTTATTTGAGTCATTTCCTGACTTCCACCTGGAAAAGTACCCAGATCTTCTGATGATCTTTCACATCCATTGGGCCCATCGGACATGCGCATGCGTAGCGTACGCTCGGTCACATGACTCGGACACGGGGTTCCAACGTCACGCCTCGTCACGGCTTGCGCTGTCGTCGCGGTCTGGGTCTCATTCACATGAACGGAGGAGGAGAAATAACTCTGTATTCAACTATTAGTGCTTTTTACAACTTTAAGGACCTAATGATTTAAATAAGGGCTATTAGAGTGTTCGTACTCGGTAATTGATTTACCTAAAAAAAAAATTATCCTCTGAGTTACAGA
Source organism: Sebastes umbrosus (assembly GCF_015220745.1). Classification (NCBI taxonomy): domain Eukaryota; kingdom Metazoa; phylum Chordata; class Actinopteri; order Perciformes; family Sebastidae; genus Sebastes; species Sebastes umbrosus. Next base: position 4,080,297 of record NC_051278.1, read on the forward strand.
TGACTCTTTCCCAATGTAAGTCTATGGGAAAAAGTCTTTTTGGGCCCAATGGCATCACGTGACGGACACGGAAGTTGTAGTACCGCCGTTTTGTTCGCTATGAAAATTGGGATCAACGACCGGCGCTCTTCCTGGGGGCTTGTCTGAATGTCCCAGCTGTGTGCATCACTATTACTGTCCCCCTATTGTGTTGTGAGCTTCATGCAGCACTTTTGTTTGTCATCAAATTGGTGAAAAAGTGTCTTCATTTCCTTGTGTTGTGTCTATCTGGACAATCTGGATAATTAAATACTTGACAGATCTCCCTTTAAGGTGTGTCATTAATTTAAATACATGAGGATGTTCTCTACCTGTCGAGCTCAAGGACCACGTGATGTTGAGGTCGAAGTTGTTGGAGGCATTGATGGACATGTCCAAGTTCTTGTTGGCCTGCACAACAATAAACACAGAAACACACAAGGTTAGGTTATTGAGCTGGACATTAAAAACAACACTTGTGGACAGACTGGTTTTGATCTAAAGTGGATGGAAGTGGAGCCCTGGTGGGGAAATATTTGTTTTTCTTGGGTTATTTATTGAGTGCTGTGGTTCATGTTGTTGTTGTTGGACAGCTGCCTCACACAGTTTTACTTATTTTCCTTCCGGTGTGCCGACCTTTTGCACTTTTTTGCACATTCATGAAGTCCAAACAGGCGAATACATTTTTTAACTTCAGCCTCTGCGTCTCCAACTCATGTCACCTCGGGCGTATTTGAATGTATTGGCCTCTTTTCGTGTCGTTCCATTGATTTTGTCTGCAACGCTGCCTCGAATCTCCAACTTTAAGTTGTATCTGAACACACCTTCAGGCTCCGAGAGGGAGAAACAGGTCCGATAAAACTCAAGAGTTTAGACGTCTCTCACAGTTGACAGCAGATTCTTATATTTGGAGAATAAATGCATTTAAAAAACTAACTTTTCGAAACCTGTTGTTAAGGTAACCGTGACAACTCCTGTTCACTTTTGGCTGCAGGTCTTTGTGTCATGTCATCACGACGTCTCTGTCCTAGATTTCTGTCTTTATTGTCTTTACTGTCTTTATTGTCCACTATCTAATAAAAGCAAAACAATTGACAATTTTTAATAGAAAAATAAGTTCAACCATTTAGTTGTTTGATGTTTAGATCATAAAAGAGTAGGGATGGGTACCAAAACCCACTACTAAATGAGCCCCATCCACCATCATCACATTATAGTTTATAAATGTGATTTGCTCAAAACATGACCGTTTCTTCTAATAAAAATATGTTTATTTTATTTATTTTACATCTTAATTATCACATTATAATAATATAAATTATATTTCTTCAAAACATGACCATTTGTTCTCTTATAAATAAGTGTTTATTTGATTTATGTCACATTATAATTATTGCATTATCAGTGATTTATCTAAAACATGATAATTTCTTCTACTCTAAATAATTATTTTATTTATTCTACATTTTAATTATCACCTTATAAGTGATTTGTTCAAAACATGATCGTTTCTTCAACTGTAAATAAATGTTAATTTATTTATTTTACATTTTAATTATCACATTATAAGTGATTTGATCAAAACAATGCTGTTTCAGTTGCTACTCGAATGTTTATTTATATACAGTATATATGACAAGATAAAGCAATGTTAATTATGTTATTAATTTGTTTAATTTTGTCTCTTAAAAAACAACAATAACAACAGTTAGGAGTACCGTTAAAGTACCGGATCAATAAGCAGTATCGGTAAGAGTAGTAGTATTGTTAAAATCTTACCCATCCCCATAAGAGAGTGTCACAATTACATAAAAAATAATCTATAAATACTTCCTGTTTACATCCTAAATTAAAAGCAGAAGTGAACGTATCAACCCACCCTGCTGTGTGTTACCTGTTCAGGTGTAGCCATGAAGTTGATGCTGGTGTAGTGGCGGTCGTCTTCCTGCAGCAGACTGAAGGTGAACTGGTAATCGATCAGCAGGTTGTCTAGGCAACGGCGAGAAAGACAAAGACAGGAAGAGGGAGATGTTAGCGGTGGTACATTAATGCTTTATTTCCACAATAAACAAACAGTCAAACTTTGTGTTTCAGTCATAATGAACTTCGTATATATTGTGTGTATTTCGTCAGAATGACAGTTACAAATAACTTCCTCTCATTTTATTGACAACGCCATGAAGCACGGACAGATTTATGACAGTAAAAACACGGAGAACGCCAACCGTGAGTTGATCTTAATCTAAAAAAAAAAAAAAAAAAAACTTAAACTTAACTTAAAAAACAAACTTAAACTTAAATTAACTTAAAAAACTTAAAAAAAAACAACTTTATTATATTTGTCACATACATTCAGGTACATACTGTACATGAAATTTGACCTCTGCATTTAATCCATCCTGTGACAAAATAAAAAAAGAGAACATACGTGTGCACGATCACATACATGTTTTATAAATATGAACACGAACGCTGACGATGAGGACGCCGTTTTCTTCAACGAGCTAACGGTTCAATCAATAGAACGTGAGTGATAGTCTGAATAATCATGTTCTATCAGACGGTTAATCATTTCTGAAAGATCTCCTATTGAGCCTCTGGAAGCAGCTCTTTGTCACAGAGACAATGACCAACGTATAGACGGGGAACCACAGCGATTCAACATCTGGACGGACAGCAGGAGACACACTGGGTCACCTTGTCTGCCCGCTGGACGGGGGGGAGGAGTGGGAGGAGGAGATAAAAAAACACTGAGTAAGAGGAGGAGGAGAGAGAAGAGAGAGAATGAGGAGAGAAAGCAGCTTTGTAACGAGCTGAGAGGATATTTATTAACTTCATCAGCGTGACTGCTGAGTGTGAAACCTTCAGGCCAATCCAGGTGTGTGTGATGTTGGCAACACTTTTATTTTCATCTCACAAAAAAGTTGATGTTTTCAACTTCTGGGTCTATTTCCATACAGTCGTGGCCATCAATCAAACCAGTTATTGTAATATTGACAGTAAATGTTGCTTGTTTATATATTTAACCTTCTGCTAAGCGGCGCCGTGAGCCGTTGGCTGCGGTTAGCAGAAGTCTAAACTATTAGCAGCCCTTTCTCTCCGTCTCTGAAACGCTTCTCCGATATTGTCCAACTCTCTTTCTGACTGACTTTACTGAAGGATCGTTAACTATAGGCATCCAAAGATTTATACGTCCTCAATTTACGGAAAATGAGCCCAACAGCGGAGAGCGCTGGGTCACGGTCCCTCTGCCTCACTCCTCGCCGCCAGGAGACGACTTCACCAGGAGGAGGGCAGGCGGTAGCTAGCTAGTTGGTCAGTCTCCGGACAATCTAGCTAGCTGACTAACGTTAGCCGGCCGTCTGCTCCTCCTGCAGTAGTCTCCAGCGGCGTAGCGGTCGGCTAATCTGGTCCCATCGGTTAATGTTAACTTTCTAAACTAACACTCGGGATCCTGCGGAGTGGGTGAAACTAGGATTTTCTTCTGCCATTGTTAAAAAATTAAACTTAAATTTAACTTGAAACTTAACTTAAACTTAAAACTAATAAAAACACTTAAAACTTAACTTAACTTAAAAAGAAAACAAGGAAAAAAAATTAAAAAAAACAAACATAAAATTAACTTGAAAAACTAAACAAAACTAAAAAATAAAACTTAACAAACTTGAACTTAACTTAAAAAAACAAACTTAAATTTAACTTAAACTTAAAAAAAAAAAATAATAACTTAAAATTGAACTTACTAAAACAACTTTAACTTAACCTAAAACTTAAACTTAAAAAAAAAAAAAAAAAAAAAAAAGGACACTTATAGCTTAACTTAAAAAAACAAACAAAGAAACAAACAAACTTAGACTTAAGTTAAACTTAATTATATTCGTGATGAAATTTGACCTCTGCATTTAATCTCGTGAGTGACAATAGGCTACATATTGAGGGAAACTAGTATTTTCTTCAGTCATTGTTAAAAAAAAAAACAAGCCAACTATACTTGCTAGTGATAACTAACATTTTCAGAGAATTATTCTGCCTCAACTTAACGCTCATCCAACAAAATACATCATCATGTTTACTAACAGAAAAAAAGGGTCTATAGAAGGCGATGGCAATCCAGTGTATCTCTCTCTCTCTCTTTTCCGGCTGTGTCAGGCAGACAATCAGTCATGTCATAAACTGTATGAATGTTCCTGTAAAAGCACATCCAGCGCTGCTACAGGTGATCTGCTGCTGTCTAACACTGAGTGGCAGCAGTCAGCGGAGACACATTCAGCTTTTATTTAACTCTCAGAGCAGAAAAAAGCTTGAGATGTTTTATCACCTTCCTTTCAGCTCTACAATCCCGGGGCGTCACCAAGACGAAAGCAAATTATGTTTGACAAACACCCCTTGTTTTGTTCAGCCTTCATGGCGAGTTAGCCCGAACGGCAGATATCATCACATCAAAGACATCCCTCTCTCCCTCCCAGGCAGACGAGCACTGCTGCTGCTGCTGCTCACTTGTTTATCCCAAAAGGGTCGGCAGTGCGACTTCACAGTATTTGGGTTTCTGTAGAAGTGCATGTGTTTACCTCTCAATGCATCCGGTATCTGCACATGTAGCTGCTAGTGAGAGTATCTACAGGTGTCTGCGTACAGTCGTTAACCAAACAAATGACAGTACAGCAGAAAAAGAGAGTCCCTCTGTGTGTTTCCTAATATGTTTGATTTCAAGGCTGTTAGGAACAAGAGCAGCAGCCAGGTTTAAAAGTTCATCTCAGCTAATTACAAATCCCATCTGAGAAATCTGACAGCAGTTTCACTTAGGCAAACTCAATTACACGAGCACATGTGAGAATTCTCACTGCGGATGAATCGTATCAAGGTATCACTAAAGGTATTAACGATCCCCACAAGAGCTGAAATAGAAACAGTCCATGCCAATTTCTCAGGTTCACAGATGGATGATCTTATTACCATAATGTGTAAGCTGATTCAGCCTATATGAAACAAAACACCGATGATGCGGGAATGAGAAAGTAGAAGAGAAAAAGCCCCTCATCTGGAACGTAATTTGATATTCCGGCTTCGGATAGAAAAAAAAAAAAAAAAAAAAAACTCACCTGCGATGTCAGTTTGTCACAATCTCTTGCTGAGGTTTCATTTAATGCTTGTTAACAACTCATTATTTCCCATTTGCAACACCTGCCTGGCGCAGCGCGGCGCAGGCCAGACAACGTCTCAGTGAGGAAACAGGGTAGAACCAGCGGAGTAAACACAAGGACAACACGGATTCACCATCACGCCTAAACGGAGGTCAAGGTAACCTGGAGGTAATGTATGCATGAGGTCAGGTGACCCCGATTTATTAGAAACTGACTGTTCTTTAACCCTCTAAGACCCACTGGATCGCAGACTGACTTTACTGTCTTTCAGAGGCTGTAGCAGGTCAGTTTTAGGGCTAGAGTAAAGCTACAGGTATCATATGAAACTAGAAAACCTAAGGAATTCAGGACAATCTCTGTCATTGTTTTGTGTTGTTAATTGATTTCCAATAATAAATATATACATACATTTTGCATAAAGCAGCATATTTGTCCACTCCCATGTCAATAAGAGTATTAAATACTTGACAAATCTTCCTTTAAGGTACATTTTGAACAGTGCAATTAATTTGTGATTAATCACAATTAAATATTTGAATCGACTGACAGCCCTAATTTGAATATTTAGTATGGAACTGAGTCAATGTGTACATTTCTTCTCAAAATGCCAAACACACTGGAAGTGTATCAAACTCTTAGTGATCTAAAATCAGTCAGAATATTTAATAGCCTGTCAAAGCAAAGGGTAACTATTGGATTGCAAAAAAAAAAAAGAAGTTTTTTTTGGCCTGATAGGACCAATTAATCCATGTTGGAACGGCTTCCAGACAGACCGCCTGTCAGCAGATACCGAGGCACCCTGGACGGACGCCAGACCCCGGTCTAATGAACGGCTTCGGGCCACGAACGTTGTTGATTGCTGATCACCGCCGTGCAGCTACTTTGAGGTCTGAATTGGCCCCCACTAGATTACATTTCATTTGTCTTTGATATTATTTTAGCACTATGAGAGGAAATCTGGGACGAATCAAGTCTCTTTATTTCTCTGCATCCAGATTGTTGGACATTAAATCATCAATCAGTGATATTTGTGCTGGTTGTCTCTAATTGTCATTTTAATTGGGTTTGTGAGGCTGTCAGTAAATATTGGAGCCACTGTTGTTCGGCTTGAATGAGCTTTTCCAAGCAGGCCTGAGGGCGGTAAGACTGCGGACTGACTGGTGTTAGCTGGTCTTTCCAGTATAGACGTGGTGGGACACTTTGGTGGCCGTCCCTAATTAGACGTCCCCTCGTAGCTGACTGAGATAGAATATGACAGCAGTTCATTAAAGCATTGTCCTGGTGATGCCTGCTCATAAATGCTAGCCTGACTGGGGGCAAACTCATTAAAATAGCAAAGTTGCTTTTCATCAATTGACTGGTGGTTAAATATGACAGCGTTAACTGAACCAAAGCATCGCTCGCCTGCATTTAATCCCCGAGTGAGATGAGAAACACAGCCGTCAATATATGGACGCTCACATTCATCAGTCTGACGAAAACATTTCATCAACATGAATTTATGAACAAGTTTCTGCAAGAAAACGCAACTTTATTCTGTGTTCTTGTTCAACTGCAGTATTTCCAAATGTTAACGTCCACTCAGCCGTTAGCTGGAAGCAGTGACGTAGGTTACCACAGTAATCAATAAGGTTATGAATGTTGTGAACACTAGCACTAGCTGAGTCAACGTCAGTGTTAGTTTGTATTTTTTGTAGTGGGGTTGTGTGTAGGCCAGCAACTCCGTTAGCTGTGCTAAGTTTGGAAATAACTAAAAGGGTTTGTTCAGATTTTTTGAAGTAGGGTTGTATGTATACTCCCCTGTGATAAAATGACTGGTTTTGTGAATGGAGTCTGGTGGCTTTCCCGTCATAAAGCGGCTGTCTGAAGGCGAGGTGAAGCGGCTGTGGACGGGAGCAGCAGAAAAACGGATTTAAAAAAAAAACTAAACGTGTCATGAAAGCATGGATGACCATTTCTAGATTCTTAGGAGATAAAAAAAGATCTAATTTTCGAGATTATCCGAAGGTGTAAAAAACCTGATTGAATGATGGACTTCACCTGTTGGTCAATGTTTAGTTTGTTATCAAAGATAACACCAAGGTTTTGACGCAGCAGGACAGAGAACCTACGTGAGGGAGGAAGTGCTCGCTAGAGGAGTCTGGATCCGTTATAAAGGCTTCAGGTTTATCTGAGTTTAGCTGAAGAAAATGTTGTGAAAGCCAGTTTTTAATATCAGTAAGACAGGATTGTATTTTGGCCAGTTGTGTTGTGTCGTTGGAGTCAAACCAGAAATAGATCTGGGAGTCATCTGCATAAAAATAGAAACTAATAAAGATAAAATAACACCAGCTTGATCACTTAATGTCTGAAATCTGACCAGAAACACTGTTATATCAGATGTTTCTGGGATAAATAATGTGCTTCTCTACAGCATGTGAGGCTTGAATCCAAACAAGCTGCTGCCACAGTGTGATTGAATACACATAAACTACACATACTGAGTTCACGTCCAACGAGTCGGCTTACTACTGACTTTGAAACAGCGCCGCTATACAAATGGGTTAAGAGACAGGAGAGGCAGGCAGACAGAGAGAGAGGGGAGTAGACTACTAAACATGTCTGATTCAGAGCAGATGTCAAAGGGGGGGCTGGACTTCTGATGTTCAGCTCTTCAACCTTGAGTGGTTGTTTGGTTTAGATAATGGTCTTCTGTTCACCTTTAAGGGGTTTCAGTCAAGTGCTTCACCTCTGCTCCTGGTCTCTCGGTCCCCTGTAAGTGATTTGGTGTCACGGCTTTCTAAAGCAGACAAGCCTGTCGGTTACTGCCACATGGACGGAACAAATCCAGCCTCATGTACTCTCCGGGGAGAGGAGAGATATTATTTTACAGAGGCCATAACCATACGCATTGATAATGTCACTTAAAGGACAAAGCTTACGGAAGGTGTGACCTCCAGAGGAATACAGGTTAGTAGGCTGAACCTGTATCATTGCAAGTTGCTGCAACATATCCTCAAGCAACACTTCATGTAATATGTTATGAAAAAGTTATTCCTCCTTCTTTGTTTGTATTCCTACGAATGTCCAGCAACACATGTTAATTTCCACTCTTTAAATGCATACAGTCTTTTCAAAATAAACTTCCGTCTTCACAGGAAACAACTTCCTTAGGTTTAGGCAATAAAACGACTTAGTTAAGTTTAGAAAAAGATGGTGGTTTTGCTTAAGATAACTCTGAAAGTGGCGTTACTAAAGTACGTAAATTACGTGACAAATAAATCAACGTTGACTTCTGGTTTCACACGGGACACGAACGCCACTCTCCTGGGCGAAAGTCTGGTGTTTTTAGACCCACCTATCCACCCCGACCTCCTCCGTACACGCCGTTTGACGCTCTTTATACTTCCTGGTTCAGCATTACGTGGATTAAATATGAATTGATTTCGTGGGATACACACGGATTACAGTGTATCACTTTTCGTAGGTACAGGTATGAACAGTGTATGAGCTTGTGGCCCTTTAAAGTGAAGCAATGTTTGCTCTTGTCTCCTGGTTGCAGGTTGCCCACAGTATCAATTTCCAATCGAAAAACAACTAACCATCCCTTGTCAGATTGCTTCATTTGATTAGTTTAAGGAGGCCTGAAGGACTGTCAAAGTTAACGCAATAATAACACAATAACGCCATTCATTTCTTTAACGCATTAATGCAAATTATGATTTTTAGGTTTTAGCGGCCTAAGCAAGTGAAGATACTGGTATCATATGAAACTAGAAAACCTGATGAATCCATCGGTACCAACCATGTCATACTAGCTTGTCATGAAGGAGGTTAAATAATGTTACAAACTTACACTTTATATTGGCAAGGAAAAACTGTCATGGCCATTTTCAAAAGGGGTCCCTTGACCTCTGACCTCCAGATATGTGAATGTAAATGGGTTCTATGGGTACCCACGAGTCTCCCCTTTACAGACATGCCCACTTTATGATCATCACATGCAGTTTGGGGCAAGTCATAGTCAAGTCAGCACACTGACACACTGACAGCTGTTGTTGCCTGTTGGGCTGCAGTTTGCCATGTTATGATTGGAGCATATTGTTTTATGCTAGATGCAGTACCTGTGAGGGTTTCTGGACAATATCTGTCATTGTTTTGTGTTGTTAATTGATTTCCAATAATAAATATATACATACATTTTGAATAAAGCAGCATATTTGTCTACTCCCATGTTGATAAGAGTATTAAATACTTAAATCCCCCTTTAAGGTACATTTTGAACAGACGTTGCCTCTCATAGACTCTACATGTAATTCTACCTGATAGAGATAAAAGCTTTTTATCACCACCTTCCTTCCAGTGACATTTAAGACTAATATTGACCTCAACCACAGTTGCGGCTGCTCTCCTTAGAGCACAAGGAAACGGACGGCTTTTAAATGTGTAATTTAAACACACACTATCTCTCTGCCTGTGTGTGTGTGCATTAATGTGTGTACTCCTGAGTGTGGTCGCTCCTATTCAAACAAAACTAACCCGGTTTCATAGACGACAGCAAAGATAACGTCACATTAACGACAGAACACAATGTCGTCAAATGCATCTGAGAACACACACCACTTCAGCTGCAGCCATGGAGATATGGAGGCCTTTAGGAGCCATTAAAACCTGTGTTTGTGTGTTTACATGTCTGAGTCTATACATTATCTAAAAAGCCCTTCATGATACTGGACAACCGTATTGCATTGGTGCCATCTAGTGCCCTCAAACCTCAGTCCTGAATCCAGCAGACGGAGTAAAACCATATCATCGCTGGACTGTAAATTAACTCTCTCCAGATGATAGCACAGGTTCATGTTTAGAGGAAGCTGTTTATGTTCCCAAAATGTTAGCTGAATTATTACGGGTTAGAATATCAAATATGATGTTGTTTTAAAAGGTGTAGGATGTGGGCAGAATGTTAGTTTAAAACATTCAAAAGACGAATGTGAAGAGGTTACAGAGGTTACGTCTATGTTAAAATGTCTGATTCTAAATGTGATTTAAAGATAAAAGCTGTGCAGCAGTAAAGGTGAACCCGTGTACCCTCCTCCGTCCTGAACAGAAGTTGTTTTTGTGATCAAAGACATATCTGAGGTGACCACTGACTGACTCCTCTGATTGCTGGATCCTCTCGAGCCTCCCTCATTCAAACAATGATAGACCCACTCAAGCTACAGAGGGCTATTGACATTGACAGCACTTGAACTTTATTCTACTGTGTTATAACATTAAAACTGATGATGGCAATCCATAGACTGGATGTGTGTGTGTGTGTGTGTGTGTGTGTTAGTGTACTAGAGAGACGAGGGTGCGTGTGCTCCTCAAAACATCTGTTTTGACTGCAGCATTCCTCCTCCGTCTGCCCTTTAAAACCAAGACCAGCAATTTGTTGCAAATGAGCTAAGTCAATGTGATCCCTGCAAGCATCTGGAAACAGGAAAACAAAGTCCTGGACAGAAACTCTCTCTCTCTCTCTCTCTCCTCTTTCATGCTGGACCTGGATAAGTGGTAGTAATGATAACCCTGTCCTCCTCGTTGTCTGTTGGCTTAAAACCTTTCAAAGTGTTTCCAAGGTCAAGAATGAACTTTAAACCTCAAAATCATCTAAAAAGCAAAGCCAGAAGTAGTGAGACGCTGTTATTAGAGCAGAAAGACCTATTAAGGAGGAGGGTGAGGTGGAAGCTGGAGAATAGGGTTTGCAATTCGTCTCCTACTTACAGTTGATGTTGGTTTACTTTAAACCATGACAACATCTTTCCCTAAAATTAACCAAGAAGTCCAATGGAACGTCTCTCGAATCCATCGACCCCGACTTCACCAAGAAGCAGTCGTCTGGCGTCACACAACAACTGAAGCTCACATTGTAAATGGTAAACCAACAACTAAAAGGCAACGTAAAGTATATTTACCTGTATTTAATTAAAAAATATACATACTATCATGCAGTAAATATGTTGCCAACGTTATTAGGTAACTGATTACAGTAAAGAATCTCTGAATGTTATCTTCTCTGCACCAAAACTATTCGGGAAAAAATGTGGAGGTTGCACTGCTAAGAGTTCAGCCTCGAGTCATTTATTTATTGATTGATTGATTTTTCATTTTGGCATAAAGAGCATAAAGAAATAAATGCATACATCTAAAAATAAATATAAAATAAATTTTAAATAAATTAATAATTAATTAACTAAAAAGTTAATAAAAAAGATAAATGAAAGGGAAAATTAAACAGAAGGGTTAATAAATAAGGGAATTAATACAAAAAATAATAAGAAATAAATAAAGAAGCAAATTAAACAGGAATGTCAATTTATATCACATTTTATCAATTAATTAATAGCTACATTTATTTTTAATATTATTTTGCAACATCTAATGACACATTTATTCATTTATCGAGTCATTTATTTAGTTATTTTTGAAAATTGTGCATAAATAAATAAATGCATGCATACATTTAAAAATAAATATAAAGTAAAAAAATAATAATATGAATAAATAAAGGGGAAATTAAATTATTGCTACATTTAATGACATATTTATTTATTTAACGAGTTATCAAGTTAATTTATTATTATTTATTTTGGCAGGTTCTGCCTCCATACTGGAACGCTTGGAGGTCAGAAGTTTGAAATTTCAAGTGGGAAAATTCCTAGTTGTCTTGAACGCATCATAAAATCACTGCGTTGGCGTGATACCCTCCTCGAAGCTCCTAAACCAGTGGTCTCAAACTCAGTTTACCTGGGGGCCGCTGGAGGCAGAGTCTGGGTGAGGCTGGGCCGCATCAGGTATTCCACAAAAAAAGCTTTGTTAAAAAAAAAAAACAATCTTCTCAAACGTCATTATTAACAGTTCTTTAACTTGAATGGGTTCTTCTGAACATGAGTGGAACATTGAAGAACATGAACGGTTCTTCTGAACATGGCCTCTATTGCGTCTCCCACTTTTCCTGAAATTGTCTGTGCTCGTCACCAGCCTTTCTCTTCACTGCAGGCTTTGAAAAAGACATGATATATATTCATTCCACTTGGTGTCACTCCGCAGTAAAGCTGTGCCTGCTGTGTTTGTGTTGTTCTGCAGTTACACCACCAAGCCGCTAGTTGGCGGCGTCTCTATGAGTTTCTTCTTCTTCTTGTACTCCAAACAGAAACTGAGCGCAGTTGGAGCTAATAACTGTTGAACCACAGAACTTTTACTGACATTACTGCAACGCCGAGAAGAGAACATATGTGTGAGTGGATCTGTGTGAACAAACATTGAACAGATGGAGGCAGAGAGAAGTAGAACTTGGTCCTGGCCGCTCAGCATCGCTGAGAGACTGGACCAATCACAGCTGTTGCGGTCTGCGCCGCCGCGACGTGTAGTTCCATGTCTGGAGAGGTGGAGTCAGGCTGCGGCGTCGATTCAACGCAGAAGTATAAATCAAGCTTTAATCAAGCTTATGCGATGTTACACGGGCCGCCATAGCTGTTGTGAAATGTTTCTCTGCTTGCATCAAGCCCGGCCGATTGCCCGCCCCCGAGAGGCATATACCCCGCTGTGATTGGCCCGCCCCCGGAGGTCACATACCCCGCTGTGATTGGCCCGCCCCGGGAGCCACATACCCCGCTGTGATTGGTAGGTTCGTTCAGCTCGGGCTCGCGCAACAAAGGGACCTTCCACATAAAGCTCGCGGGCCGAGGGCGCGTGGTTAGCTCAGTTGGTAGAGCGGGCGCCCATGTAACAAGACTTGGTCCTGACCGCGGCGGCCCGGGTTCGAATCCGGCCTGTGGCCCTTTCCGCATCCACTCTCTCTCTCCCCCCTTTCAAGACTCTATCCACTGTCCTCAATAAAAATGAAAAAATGCCCCCAAAAAAATAACTTTATAAAAAAAAAAAAAAAAAAACTTTGCGGCCGCACTAACATTAAACTTTCATATCAAGGTGAGGGCCACAAAATATCGTCTTGCGGGCCGCGAGTTTGAGACCCCTGCTTTAAACCATGACAACAATCTTTCCCTAAAATTAACCAAGAAGTCCAATGGAACGTCTCTCAAATCCATCGACCCCGACTTCACCAAGAAGCAGTCGTCTGGCGTCACACAACAACTGAAGCTCACATTGTAAACTGTAAACCAACAACTAAAAGGCAACGTAAAGTATATTTGCCTGTATTTAATTAAAAAAATATACATACTATCATGCAGTAAATATGTTGCCAACGTTATTAGGTAACTGATTACAGTAAAGAATCTCTGAATGTTATCTTCTCTGCACCAAAACTATTCGGGAAAAAATGTGGAGGTTGCACTGCTAAGAGTTCAGCCTCGAGTCATTTATTTATTGATTGATTTATTTTTCATTTTGGCATAAAGAGCATAAAGAAATAAATGCATACATCTAAAAATAAATATAAAATAAATTTTAAATAAATTAATAATTAATTAATTAAAAAGTTAATAAAAAGTGATTACATAAATAAATGAAAGGGAAAATTAAACAGAAGGGTTAATAAATAAGGGAATTAATACAAAAAATAATAAGAAATAAACAAAGAAGCAAATTAAACAGGAATGTCAATTTATATCTCATTTTATCAATTAATTAATAGCTACATTTATTTTTAATATTATTTTGCAACATCTAATGACACATTTATTCATTTATCGAGTCATTTATTTAGTTATTTTTGAAAATTGTGCATAAATAAATAAATGCATGCATACATTTAAAAATAAATATAAAGTAAAAAAATAAAAAAATTAAAAAAAATAAAAAAATAATAATATGAATAAATAAAAGGGATAATTAAATTATTGCTACATTTAATGACATATTTATTTATTTAACGAGTTATCAAGTTAATTTATTATTATTTATTTTGGCAGGTTCTGCCTCCATACTGGAACACTTGGAGGTCAGAAGTTTGAAATTTCAAGTGGGAAAATTCCTAGTTGTCTTGAACGCATCATAAAATCACTGCGTTGGCGTGACACCCTCCTCGAAGCTCCTAAACTGTGCTGGATGTTTGTTTTAGACGTGGATTACACTGCAGGAGAGATTTAAAAAGTTTCTATTGACATTTTGACAGTTTTTTTTTCCCACATTGAGCGGTTGTTACTCTGCACAAACCCTCTGGCTCCTGAACTATCTGTCAGGGTTACTGGTCAACACAGTTTGACAGATTATATCTATATTATATAAATATATATACTGTAAGTTCAGCAAGTCAGTGGAAGTAAGGCTATTTGAACTGAGGGAGGCCTCCGCAGGTTTCTGGGTTCCTTCCTTCCTGATGATCACTGACTTCAGTTTGTGTTTGTGAGTGTGAGAGGTGAAGGAGACTCAGGTGTATATTGATGGAAGGATACTTACAGTAGCATGTTCCTCGGAGAGGGTTACCAAGGTAACGGTTCTCTGAGTCACATCTGGAACGACACAGGAAAGGAGAGGGAAAGAAGAACAAGAAGAAGAAGAAGAAGAAAAAGAGAGAGAGACAAGAGAGGTGTTAGCATTCAATAAGGGTTTAGTTTTTACAAAGACACATCTTTGTGTTAGAAGTGTCTCATGTTGCTGCAGGTGTTGTCGTCGTCCTCCAGCTCTTTGTGGACGAGGTGATTTCCCTCGACAGCCCTGTCTAGTCAGAGCTGTCCCCTTTTTACCCAGCGGACACACACCATTAGGAGAGAGAGCATCTAACCTCTTGATGCTCAAAAACAGATTTCATGCATCTTGCAGGAGCATCAGAGGGTCACCAGCTTAGATATGTGGACTGGCTGAATAATGTTGATGAATTTGTATGAAGAGGAAATCTGGATATCAAACACTGTTACCTTGAACTTAGGTTGGACTAGCTCTGGGTGGCCACAGACACAAACAAGATTTATTTGCTCCATTTCTGATTCAACATCGCCGGTGACAACAGCAGGAGAATCTCAAAGCTGATAGGCTTTTGCGCCATTCGCCTCACCGTGCACAAACTCGCATCTATTCCTCTATTCTTTTGCATTGACTTTATATGTAATCACGCCATGTGAAAAGGTCGCTTTGCGTTTGGTGTGAATGCAGCGTAACACTGGAAACACAATAATGGAAAACAAATAAATATATATGCATAAATTCCTGAAGCATAATCTTCTCTCCTCTAAAGCTGATCCATATGCTCAGTATGTTCCAAAACAATATATTACTAAATACAAGGAGCTAGGTGGAGAGATTATATCTCTACTCTGGCCTGGGAACGCCTCGGGATCCCCCAGTCAGAGCTGGTTAATGTGGCCCGGGAAAGGGAAGTTTGGGGTCCCCTGCTGGAGCTGTTGCCCCCACGACCCGATCCCGGATAAGCGGTTGAAGATGGATGGATGGATGGAGGAGCTACATGAGTGGGCGATAGTGCAACACAAAATAGTATATTTAGTGGGGCTTTCAAAGCTAATGTGATAATAAAGGCGTTAAAGCAATTTCTTTTTTTTAACGCCACTAATTGATCTAACGCATTATTGGGTTTTTAAGCTAGAGTGAAGATACTGGTATCATATGAAACTACAAAACATAAGGAATCCATCGATACCTTGGTACCATGTCATACTAGCTTGTCATGAAGGAGGTTTAATAACGCTCCAAAGTGGCCTCAAATGTTTGGTGAGGAAAAACTGTCATGTCCATTTTCAAAGGGGTCCCTTGACCTCTGACCTCCAGATAAGTGAATGTAAATGGGTTCTATGGGTACCCACGAGTCTCCCCTTTACAGACATGCCCACTTTATGATGATCACATGCAGTTTGGCGGCAAGTTATGTCAAGTCAGCAAACTGACACACTGACAGCTGTTGTTGCCTGTTGGGCTGCAGTTTGCCATGTTATGATTTGAGCATATTTTTTTATGCTAAATGCAGTACCTGTGAGGGTTTCTGGACAATATCTGTCATTGATTTATGTTGTTAATTGATTTCCAATAATAAATATATACATACATTTGCATGAAGCAGCATATTTGTCCACTCCCATGTTGATAAGAGTATTAAATACTTGACAAATCTCCCTTTAAGGTACATTAAGGTACCCTTTTTGCAACCATTCAAGAGCATAGAGATACTTTTATATACTGCGATATTCCTTTATGGTAGCTAGTTGTAGCAGCTTTTTAAATCCAAGTGAAAAAGGTTTGTTTTGTATTTGTCTCTTTCATTCAGATTTCTGTCTTTAGATTGGCATTAACCACGGCCACAAAATGGGAAACATACTTGACATACTTTTGACGATGGAAATAGAAAAACACCCTGACATTTCAGTTTATACATCAACCGCTGTCATTATGGACATTTGTTCCCTTCACAAAAAAAACACTGTGGAGAAAAACAGTTTATCGGGCCGTGCCAGTCACTTGTCGAACAAGAATCTACTTTTCATTTGCATTTCATTTTGACATTTCAGCCCTTTCTCTCAGTTCTTCGCTGTGACCAGATAGACGCTGACCGTCTCTTCAAAAGACACACATTTGTTGATGGACGGTAATTGGCTGCGGTTGAAAGTTGTGACCTTTAGGTTAAGGGGAAGTCTCTAATGATCAGTGAGCTCCGCCGCCATACAATTAAGTGAAAAAAGGAAATATATAGATTTTTCCAGTAGAACTCTAATGAATTTCTTTAAATACATAATGGGATTTGCAGAAGGGCCACGTGGTCCAGGAACAGAAGGGCTCTTAACGATAATGTAAACGTTAACACTCGGCAAAAGTAATTAAAGAAAAATATCAGGGTTAAAGGTTTTTTTTTTTTTTTTAAGTTATCATGAAGAAATGATGAACATGCTGTTGAGGCCATTAAAGTGTCAAGATGGATGACATGTACCTGAAGTACAGATAGGAAAATTATTGCCTGGCAGTGGAGAACAAAAGCCACAGTTATTTAACTTCCACTGGCAAGAAATGTTAAAAAACGTGGACCAAATGTGATTGTTATTATAATGTCGAGGCTTTTAAGAGTGTGACGGAGTGGCATGCATCTTTCTTTTTCATCTGGAAGACTTTAAAAAGAAAAACAAACGGATGTTTATTGACATTGCGACAGCTAAACTGAAGTTCTGTATCGTGGCCATTTGGAAAAGAGAAAACTAATCAAATCCATGTGCAGATATTTGACAAGCGTTACTAAATATAGAGAGTAAATCATCCAAGAGAGAGAGAGAGAGAGCATAAAAACAAACATACAGGGAAAGAACGACAGAGGAAAACAGAGGACTAAGTGAAGAAGAACGAAGAGGGCAGGTTTACGTTTACAGCCTGACTGTTTGTGGATTCGTCTGTAGTGCTGCAGCAGGTCACAGAGCAGCGCTGAATACTGAATATTTCCAAGGACGCGGCCTTGAACCACGACTGCTTCACTGAGCTCACATCCTGAATCAGGAGTTTAGAGCCACAAATAAAAAACAGTAAAGAAGCTGAATGATGATTCTGGCCTCTAATAGTAGCGCCTGAATCAGTTTAACCCATTTGTGCCTGCAGTTCCTTTGGTGGAAGTGTTCTCTGGGCTCGTCTATAACCACAAATGTGATTTTCCGTTTGGCTGAAAAGTGAGTTTTTTCTCATCATATTATATCTAGTCTTTGGACATATGATAGAACTACTTTACTAGTTTTTGCAATAAACTCCAGGGGTGGGAAAAAAAAAATGATTCACCTGTGTATCACAATTGTTTTATACAATTTTAAATATTTTTTTTAATGCCAGAATCGATATATTTGCTTCATTTGAGTCTATGTGGAGGTAGAGGGAAGTTACCGCTTTTATTGTTGTAGTCTGAGTAATGTGACGGTATCCTTTCCGTATCTGTCAACCAAAACAAACCGCAACGACCAACCAACCAACCAACCAACCGATGAACCAACAGACGAACCAACAAACCAACCAACCAACCAAGCAACAAACGAACCAACCAACCAACCAACCAACCAACCAACCGATGAACCAACAGACGAACCAACAAACCAACCAACCAACCAAGCAACAGACGAACCAACCAACCAACCAACCAACCAACCAACCAACCAACCAACCAACCAACCGATGAACCAACAGACGAACCTAATGAGAAGTGAAACTAATAAGAAGGTGAGAGATGTTCATGAAAGAACAGTTCCAGATCCAGAGAGTATCGTCCTCTCAAGAGGACTCTGTGAAGTTCTGGATCCAGAGAGTATCGTCCTCTCAAGAGGACTCTGTGAAGTTCTGGATCCAGAGAGTATCGTCCTCTCAAGAGGACTCTGTGAAGTTCTGGATCCAGAGAGTATCGCCCTCTCAAGAGGACTTTGTGAAGTTCTGGATCCAGAGAGGAGACTTGGACAGAGAGCAGTGTCCTCTCAAGAGGACTCTGTGTTTAAACTCTTTGGAGTTGCTTCCAGGCGACTGACACAAAGGAGCACTTTGAGGACTAAAACTATTTCAGCACAACACAATTTATTGTGATAAATGTGATGTCATAAATTGCCTCTGGCTCCCTTCAGAGCCAAATATGATCCATAAAATACTTCTATCACATATTTGAATCACTAAATATACAACATTTATTTAAGCTGGAGCCAAATATTAGACAGAAATCTGCTCTGCCTCCCCCCAGAGGAGGTTAGACATCAGGTTCAGCTTCTGATAAAGATAAGTGTTAGAAGAGATTTCAGCAGAGTGGAAGCTGGCTGACTCTGCTGATAATACATTAACTCTTCAGAAATAGACTCAGTAGAGACCAATCGCAAGTCAAATTTTATGATATTTTTCACAACAAAGACAATGAGATGATGCTTTAGGTTAATGTTATGGTCATCAGTTTTATATATTTCAATTTTGGTTCTGAGAAATTAATTTTTTATTAGTTTAGTATCATTATTGGCTAAATATTAGGATACCCATGAACCTCAGCATGGAGCGGTCAGTTCTGTCCTGTACCATCACAATAAAGTTTATTCAAACAAGGAAACCACTTCCAAACAACATAAAAAATTACTATTTAACTAAAGAAATCTCAGTCGACTAAGACCAAAACGACCGATTAGTCGACTAATCGACTAAGAGACGGCAGCCCTACTAGCAAGCGAGCTACCGGTATCAAGCCAAAGCCAGTAATAGACCCGCCTGTCCACCAGAGGACAGCGTGTCAGTGTCACGTTTTGCCTCGCCGAGGCGTGAATATCACACGTCTGTAGTAACGTGAATACCAGCAGGGGGCGATAAAACCACTTTGTTTGTTTAGGAAAAAAGGCAAAATTGGGCTTAAAATAAATACGTAAACTAAGTAAAAAGTAGGAAAAGCATGTCACAAACATCACTAAAGAACTTGAAAGTCCTGTGTTTGTTGGACCCATCCACCACCATCATCAGTAGTGTCTCTCTTTTTATTCTACGTCACTAGCTCTGACTGTAGCATATTCACACAGATGTGTTTACATTGCAGTCAGTACAGACTACATGGTGTATAAATGAGGCGTCAAAAGCAAGAACGGCGTTCTTATTGAATGCTTTAGCCTTGAGCATTATCGTGTCATTTATACGCCATTTCGTGTGACCTGGCTAAACAAGCTCACCCTGCTGTTAGTTAACTATTGAGGCCTGGAAGTCCCTTTAAGATAATAATCTATTTTATATTCCATCTGTAAAACAATAGAAGACTTGCCAAATTATACGTGAACTTCTGGTACTGCCTGACAATGTCCTGAGGCTGATACTGGACAAATATACATCCATGTATGTGTTCAGAGAAGAAGGACGAGCAGACTTGCAGGCTAAGTAGGTGGGGGGGGGGGGGGGGGGGGGTGGGAGGGGGAGGACGAGCTATTTTCTCTCTTGGGGGACACTAAAGTCCTGGACGCAGAGCTTCAACAAAAAGGGGACGGACACTTAAGCTGCTTACAACAGCCTAATGGGGACGAGATAAGGGCCACCCAGGACCCGGCTGCCTCATCACTTAAAACACACTCTGACTCAGCTACACACACACACACACACACACATACACACACACACACATACATACAAGTGACAAGTATTTCTGCTCTGCTTGCTGTTCCTGTAAAACCCCTGCTACGATACACAAATTGGAGATTAAAGGTCACGATGATATTGGTCCTGCTTGTGTGTGTGTGTAAGATTTTGGTAGGCATAAAATTCACACGCACAAACACACAGGGACACTCTCTCTCTGTCCAGTCAAGTACAGTAAAAGATGCTAATTAGCAGTCAATTAGAGGAGTTGTCTACATTTGGAGAGGAGGCCAATTAAAGAAGCTACGACAACACAATCAAACAATCAGTCAGACAACCAAACGAGAGAGAAAACAGGAAGAAACAGAGTGGAGACGTCAGTAGAGTGAATGTTAAAGTCTCATACTCACACAGTAAAAACAAGATAAACGTCCATGCAGGTTAGATGTTAAATAGACTGCTCATGAATGTTGTAAAAACAGCAGGAGAACATCTGGTTCCAGAGAGGATCTGTAGCTCCAACACTGTCTCACGGCAGTTCATGAAATAGTCACGAAATGTAATCTATTTGATTCGTGTACATAGACAAAAATTTCCCCTTTATTCGTGACTCTCAGCACGACAAACCAACAGACCAACAGACCAACCAAAATCAACCGACCAACAAAAAGACGAACCAACAGACTAACCAACCAACCAACCAACCAATAGACAAACCAACCGACCAACCAACCAACCTACGAACCAACAGACGAACCAACCGACCAACCAACCAACCAACCAACCAACCAACCAACAGACAAACCAACCAGTCAACCGACGAACCAACGGACCGACCGACCAATCAACCAACCAACCAACCAACTAACCAACCGACTGACGAACCAACCGACAAACCAATCACAATCACGTTAATGATGTTAATATCATGTTCATTTCGTTAACGAAAACTATGACGAAATATATTCATCCATTACCTTTATTTTAAGACGAGACGATGACAAGACGGCATATACGGAATATAATCCAATAAATAAAAAGGGACATTTTAATCAATTAAAACATAGCTGACAAATTTAAGAGGGAAAACATTTTGACTAAAACTTGACTCAAATGTTTTGAGTTGTCGTTGACTAAAACTATGAAGGATAAAATCGACTAAAATATGACTAAAACTAATAAGCACTTAACATTACCACTGATTGAGGCTCTGAGCTTCCTGTAACAGCTGTTCCTGTTCACACCAGCCCTGTAAACACGTGGTGCTTTCACAGACACAGTGTACACTGGATGTAGCTGTGATACGAGCATGTTTACTCTGCTGGTGGCTGAAAACTGAGGATGCTGTCCAACACTAATATATCTTGACAGCTACTATTGATGAGACATCTAGCTTTTAATGTTCACTGTCCCCAGAGGAGGACGTTTAAGGACTCTGGTGACCGTCAGTTTGCCATCAGGTCAAAATATCAGCAGGTCCTAATGTGTGATTATGGTTGATGTGGGACGAAAAATATTGCGAGGCTTTAATGGAGCAAAAGGACAAACAGTGAAAGAAACACTTAAGCATATACACACAAACACAAACAAGAAAACCCTAATGGGTCCATTATTTGTGACTCAACATGCTCTCTAACATGCATCCACACACCTGATGTAACCCGGCGACACTCGCCGTCCGCCTCCCCCCCCCCCCAGGGGGAAATTGGTCGTTCATAATCAAAACAACAAACAAATGGCCCTCGACTCGGCACGCCATGTTGGAGTGACTCGAGCAAAACATACAGGTGAACACACACAAACACACCTCTTCTGCTGTCAGACCTCAGGCTGTGTTTCCTCACTCAGTGACAGACAGTAACTTATCAGACATCTATTTAAAATAACATCTCAGAGATTATCACTTTCATTTGATTTGTGTTTATTGAAATAGGGTTTGACTATGAAATATTATTTTGGGTTTGTCAGGAAGATAGAAAGAACAATGATGAACACGTTTGTGTGTATACACAGTGTGTGTGTGTGTGTGTGTGTGTGTGTGTGTGTGTGTGTGTGTGCGTGCTCTCCTGACTGTGCCAGACTTTTAACCGCTGCAGCACTACAATATCATAAATGGCTCGGCCGACCAACACACCACAGAGACAGACTGAAAACTGCTGCATCGATAAATCTAGCGGGCGAGGAAGCAGAGACACACACACAGAGTACACAGTGTGTGTGTGTGTGTGTGTGTGGTTTGCCATGTCCAGGAAGAGGAAAATACAGTATGACGAGACGTCTGTTGTCTTTATTTAAAGCATGTCTCAGGTATTATTGATTATACATATTACAGAACGTACTGTGTGTGTGTGTGTGTGTGTGCGTGTGTGTGCGTGTGTGTGTGTGTGTGTGTGTGTGTGTGTATAAACTTTGTCCCATCATGTGACAGTAGAGTTGGTAATGTGTTTATTTAGAGTCCGATGTGGTTCTGACTGCAGTGTTACAGTTCACTTTATTACAGCTAATTATTTATTGGTTGTAGGGATGCTAATTTACATTTGTATCTTTTATAACCAATAACCGACAAGATTAGTGTGTCTCATGTAGCGGTGCACCAGCTGCAGTGCATGAGCACAACAGACAACTGAGTCCTCAGGTAACTCGTCCAGGAGCTTTACTGTAGCAGCCACGCTGCTGCGTGTAGCATCGCAGACACTTTCCCTGTAAAAGTCCACCACAACCGCATCATTTAGTTTAGTTTAGCAGATTGTCAGCTGTGTGTCAGCGCGGCGTAACGTTAACAAGTGTCCGACAGACGGTGTGTGTGGTGGCGGTGGGTGTGAGGTTGTCGGAGGCGTTGTAGCTGTGACTGTAGCTGTAGCAGACAGTGTGTGTACACTTTATTTGTCTGTAAATTAATAATACAACTCCTCAGCTCAAGGCCGGAGCCAACTTCCTGTATCTTGCAACGCCAGCTCAGACTCTCTTAAGGTGGACTGTTAAGGTGGACCAGCTTTTCTCCTTAAAGTGACGTGCTGCTCCTCTGAGGTTTGCTCAGCTTTTTATTTAATTTGTAATATTTCTTTTGACCCTTTAACCGATTTCACCAATAATTATAATAATTACCGCTAATCGGTTAAAATTCTTCATGTTGGTTGAAAGGTTTAGTTTCTTTCATCTACAGGACAATCAAACGATATTAATATTATTTCTGATGGATAAACTAGTGGTATACAGTAGTGTGGATTTAATCTGTAAACCTTGTGTAGATTTAATGATATATTTCACTTTAACAAAGAGGCATGTTGAGACTGATAAAGACTGTCAGATTCCTTCAAACCATGAAACGGATTCGTCATTGAGAGTTAAAAACAGCTTCCAGATTTAAAATACTACTATAGCCATAAACCATACACAGACACACACAGAAACATCCTGAATCATACCTGCTAGCGATTATGTCCATTGCCTGACCCTTAACTTCAACTTCAACTTTCACCTCTCGTTGCGTTACGTTCACCTCAACGTAACCTCTGAATGATCCTCCCAGCTCCTGACAGCAACATGACCTCAAACTGAGAGACTCTCCACATGTTTACTGTCGACTTTAATCAGTGTTTTAGTTTCTTTGTAGAGTATTCCTTTAAGACGAAGCTGAACACCGATTCATTGGAGAAATTTCACTTATTTTTTGTACAGTGAACATGAATAAAAAGGTAACTAAGGGCTGTTTCCATTGTACTATATACACATATACATACATATATGTATCACCTAACATAGTAGTCCTGTTTTGTTTTGTTGTTAACCATGTGTTTGAAACCGTTTAAAACTGCGACCGTAATCCTGGAGAAAATACATTTCCCTCTAAACTAAATGAAAACACAGTTTAGTTGTATTTTGTGTTACGTAATTTTTAGGAGACAGGGTTGCTTGAACTTATCCATAATTATTAATTAAACTGTTTCCATATCCAAAGTGTGACTTTGTGCCATAGTTGAAAATCAGGCCGTTTTCTGAAGTATCTGCTCAGTGATCAGTAGATCTTTAGTGATCAGATCTCTACATTTCTAGTAAATGTAAATCAACTTTTATTGTCACACATTGTAGACCTACACAGCACACATGTAAACAAAACATCTTCCTTTAACGTTTTCGTATTTTATAAACTTTTATTTTCATAAATTGCTCTGAAAAGCGTCATCCTGTTTTGGATTTGTGCATGTTATAATATTGCCTTGTTTTTTACTTACGAAGATGATATTTTACTCGCTGTTCACTTTAACTTTGGTGTACTCCGGTTCTTTTGAAACGTGCTCTACAAATAAACTTGACTTGACCTCGGCATCGCCCAGGAGGAGAACTGGCTCCTCTCCAGCTACCAGTCAACACTGGGTCCGTGCGTGGGACTTGAACCGGCGACCCTCCAGTTCTCAAGCCAAGTCCCAACGGGCTGAACTACTATACAGTATATTTGGTTTTATTTACTTGTGTTACCTAATGATGGAGGGTCAGACAGATGGAGGTTATACGAGCGTATACTCACAGCTGACACTGGTCTCCCTTGATGCCCTTCGTGGTGCAGAAGCACTTCCCCGTGTTGACGTGGCACACGTTGGCGTGGCTGTTACACTTACATGCTGCAAGGAAAAAGACAACAGAAGAAGAGACACGTGTTAAGATGTTACATCTGAAATCTCCGAATTTGGAGACAGTTTTCAAGCCAACATCTTCTCAAACTTCAGCATCCAGCACTAAAACCTGCACCGAATAACCCTTTAACATTGTGTTGACCTATATAATACTCTATACTTTGTATGCATGGTGATCTTTTGACCCAACTTGAGTAAACTGTGGCACCAAGAAGTCATGATATTGAGTAGATTAGACATAGAAAAATTATGGCAACAAAGTGACTTTCAATATTATTGAAATGATTGAAAGTACTGCGATACCGAGTTAATATAATTTATTTTATTTAGTGAATCCAAATCCAATTATCCAGATATTTATTAATCTTATATCAATTTCACCCAGATAATTAGTAAATATAAATGAAGTTCACTCAGATAATTCTTAAATATAAATAAATTGCCTTCAGATAATTATTAAATATAAGTAAATTTCACCCAGATAATTAATAAATATAAATTCAGTTCACTTAGATAATTAGTAAATATTAATCAATTTCAAACAGGTAATTAGTAAATATAAATCAATTTCAACCAGACAATTTTTAAATATAAATCAAGTTCACCCAGATAATTATAAAAATATAAATACATTTCACCCAGATAATTAGTAATTATAAATCAATTTCAATTACAATACATAAAAGTAAAAATAATTAATAAATAAATAAATAAATAAATAAATAAATAAATAAATATTAATACTAATCTAAATTAATTTTGCTCAGATCCTTAGTAATTATAATTCAGTTTTCCTTCTGAAATTAACTTGGATTTACTATTTTTGTTTGAATTTAGTTAATTTATTCAATATTTTCTAATCAAAATTGTAGCACATAAAATCAATTCAATTACACTACGGTGGTGTTGTGGGAGGACAGGAGGAGAATGATGAGAGTGAGTAAGGAAGGGTGGAGGAGAGAAGGAAGGTAGTGAATAGGTGGAGAAAGCAGAGATAAAGAGAAAGAGGAGTGTAATGAGACAAAGAAAGGGGGAGTTAGAAAGATAGAAAAGGACAAATCAATCCCTTTCTGAGAAACACTAAAGCATCGTGAGTCATTCTCACTCTGCACGTCTGGAATGTTTTCTCTTGTTTTCCTGTTGACTGAACTACATTTAACACCTTAAAAAATCAGTACTTTCACAATGTGATGTATTTCTTTACAAAACTGTTTAAAAGAAAAAATGTTGCCATGCAACAACAGGTCACCAGTGAACTATTTTACAGCACCTAATGGATGACGAGTTAATGGATATGAGGGAAGAGTTCACGTTTCTTTCGAAGCATCTCTTAATGAGTGAACATTGAAAGAGTTATGTGTCGCTGTGAATGTTCCTCTTGTCCATACTGTCCATGAAGAGATCCCAGTGTAAGACGAGTTATTGTGATTTGGTCGTATCCACGCTGACCCTCCAACGTTTTCTACTTTCTCGTTTCAGCTCGCTGCGGTTTGTTTTGGTTGATGGATACGGAACGGATATGACGTCACGTTACACAGACTACAACAATAACTTCCTTTTACCTCCACATAGACTCAAATGAAGCAAATATATTGATTCTTGCATTAAAAAAAAATCTATTTAAAAATCATAAAAACAAAAATCTATATACATAGGTGAATCGATTTTTTTTCCCACCCGTGCTTTGTAGTCCACCAGGGAGAGGAAATAAGATAATATGGTAACAAAATGTTTATCAAAGTCAGATTTGAGGTTAATTCAGCGTAGAAAAATCCCCCTGTGGAAAACTTGTGGAACATGTTGAGCTGCATGAGGTAACATCCTGGATGGTGAAATTTGGAAGCTATTTATCGTAGGTAGTCGGCGTTTGATCAGAGCCACGAGATGGGACTAATCTTTTTTAATCGTTTTGTTATGCAAAAAAGCAGAGCATGATGCAGCCGGATGATTCACGTGGAGCCGAGCCTGTAATTTAGACACTAAATCACTTCTGCATGGAGTGACTAATGGCAGAGACAAACAGGAACGGTCGCCATACCCTTGTGTTACGGTGTGTGTGTGTGTGTGTGTGTGTGTGTGTGTGTGTGTGCTCACATCCGCACAAGGCCACCGTTTCCTGTGTCCCTCTCCAGCTGAATTGACTTTGTGCTTTGTTCTTATTCTCTCCAATTGGCACCGAGACAGGCCCCGTAATAAAACAGTGGTGCGCTCGGGTCAAGGTAAATCCAAGGCAGCGCCGGATAATGAGAGGAAAACAACCTCCTCTATCGCCTCTCCTTCCTCTGCCTGCTCAGATCGCTTACACCGAACAAAATCAAGGCAGCACACCTAAAACGCTGCTTTAAATATTTAGATTTTAAACCCACACAGAAAAACAAGGTTGCTCAGTGGGGCGTTTTAAATGTCAGCGGGCCGAAAGTCAAATTGACACTTGAAAAAACAAGAGGCGCTGACAGCGGAGGCGGCGACAATAACAAACTACAATCTCAATCTATTACTTGGGATTACATTGACCCGTCACAAAGACATGATGCACACTGAGCTGTAAGAGTTCGGGAGATAACAGACAAGAAGTGGCTTTTACATTTTGAGATAATAAGACAAATCACAGGTGTGTTAGCGCCGGCTTCGGGTCGCCCTGCTGTTCATACAATATTGATTTAGCAGGCAGTCAACAAAGGACACAGCTAGCAGACATGTGCGTTCATGAACTCACACAGATTTTGCCAAAGGGGCACTTAGAGGGACTGTTTGTAACTTCTTACAGGTATAAATCATTGCGGGTCGGTGTCCCATGCGCGCTCGCGTGTGGCTACGCTGTTCCAACACAAACTACACGGAAGCACCAAAACCGCAAAGTTATATCTAGTGAAGTCCGTCTTGCAAAACAGTGTCAACTCATCCTGCTTCGGCCTCCCGACTCTGGTCAGAAGACACAGGGGAGACCGTAGCTTTGGTCTCCAGGGCCGGAGTCGATGAAAAAATGGGCCAGCGTAAGGATGTGAGCGACTTTGACAAAGGCCAAACTGTGCTGGCTAGACGACTGGGTCAGAGCATCTCCACAACTGCAGCTCTTGTGGGATGTTCCCGGTCTGCAGTGGTCAGGACCAACCAAAAGTGGTCCAAGGAAGGAAAGCCGGTGAACCGGCGACAGGGTCAGACCCGAGGCTCATTGATGAACGTTGGGAGCGAAGGCTGGCCCGTGTTGTCCGATCCAATAGAAGAGCTACTGGAGCTGCTGAAACAGTTAATGCTGGTTTCCGATAGAAAGGTGTCAGAACACACAGTGAGGAGCAGTTTGTTGCGTACGGGGCTGCGTAGCCGCAGACCGGTCAGGGTGCCGCCTGCTGACCCGTGTCCACCGTCCAAAAGCGCCTACAATGGGCACGTTGTGAGCATCAGAACTGGACCACGGAGCAACGGAAGAAGGTGGCCCGGTCTGATGAATCACGTTTTCTTTTACATCATGTGGATGACAACGAGTTCGAGGTGTCGACACGGCCTCTAAATTCTCCAGATCTCGATCCGATCGAGCATCTGTGGGATGTGCCCGACAAACAAGTCCGGGTCACGGAGGCCCCACCTCGCAACTTACAGGACTTAAAGGATCTGCTACTGACGGCTTGGTGCCAGACACCACAACAGACCTTCAGAGGTCTAGTGGAGTCCATGCCTCGACGGGTCAGGGCTGTTTTGGCGGCAAGAGGGGGACCTACTCAATATCAGGCAGGTGGTCATAATGTTATGGCTGATCGGTGTATTTTTTAATATATCATACATGTTACGTACTGGCTTTCATCATACTACAAATCCATTCATTCAGTCATTCAGTCATTCAGTCAGTCTCTCTCACTAAACATGAATGAATGAATGAATGAAATAGACGGAGGAGGTAGAACATCACGCACCGCACTCTGCTGACAACACAGAACTGAGCCGCGATACAAAGAAACCTGGTCTCTTAGCAAAAAAAGGCTGATTTGATATAAATCATATTTTCCCATGACTTGTGCGAGCCCCCTGAAGAGAGTACAATTTCTCACCCCGCTGCCTCCGCATACATACACACACACACACACACACACACACACACACACATACACACACAATACAATACAATAGAAAAGACGCCTGCTGTCTGAATGTGTGTGTAGGCGGGAACTGGGGTTTGACTCTATCTGTGTGAGTCAGACAGGTAGAGACGAGGAAGTAAGTCGGTGAGGGAAACATTACAGAACAATCCCTCGCTCTGCTCCGTCTTACTCCCAACGGGGCCGAGCAGTTATAAAACTAAAGAGAACGTAATGGGAAGAAACTTAAAATCAAAGGATTTTTTTTGTGCATTTTTTGTGGATCTTTCTCTGCTGCTGCTAAATATCTCTCTGTGGATATTTCAACAGATTCTCCACCTCCTCTGCTCTGAGCTCTGACAGAAAGTGACGAGTTCACAGCATGAATAAAATAAATGAATTAGAGCCAGCTGGTTTTTACCCCTGTAACCATGTGAGTTATGACTGGACGTTCTTTCCTCTTCTGCTCTTTAAGAATCGCTCTATCAGAATTATTTGCCATTAGAATAAAGAAAAGAGAAAACAGGATAACCAAATAGTGTGAGAGGAAGCGGTGTTGACCAAAACATTTCCATAATTCATGTGCGACTACTCAAACAAGATGAATCCAAACAAGCAGACAAACCGATGCAACAACTGTCCGGGTTAGAAGAAGCTGCATAAACAAGACACATAATACGTATCAACAACATTCAACATGTCGTTCTTTGAGCCGCCGCGTGAGCTCGTCTTCTCATGATCACAGTGTGGACTCTGTATTAATGCTATCTGTTACCTTTCAATAACTCTTAATATGTTTTTTCACAGGTCTTATTGTTGGGTGCAGCAATGGCACTGAAGATCATTAGTTTGGGTTTTTATAATAAAATACAAATAAACTACTGCAAAAAACAAATCATAGAAAAATATGTGTAAAGATACCAACATACCATTTGAAACTAGAAAACCTAAAGAATCCATCCATTGGTACCAACTATGTTGCCAACCATGCCGCTTAATTTTGGCGAGGAAAAACTGTCATAGCCGTTTTCAAAGGGGTCCCTTGACCTCTGACCTCCAGATAAGTGAATGTAAATGGGTTCTGTGGGTACCCACGAGTCTCCCCTTTACAGACATGCCCACTTTATGATAATCACATGCAGTTTGGGGCAAGTCATAGTCAAGTCAGCACACTGACACACTGACAGCTGTTGTTGCCTGTTGGGCTGCAGTTTGACATGTTATGATTTGAGCATATTTTTTTATGCTAAATGCAGTACCTGTGAGGGTTTCTGGACAATATTTGACATTGTTTTGTGTTGTTAATTGATTTCCAATAATAAATATATACATACATTTACATAAAGCAGCATATTTGCCCACTCCCATGTTGATAAGAGTATTAAATACTTAACAAATCTCCCTTTAAGGTACATTTTGAACAGATAAAAAATGTGCGATTAATCACAATTAAATACTTTAATCGATTGAAAGCTTTACTAAAAACCCATCCAAAAAAAACTCATCGACTTCGAGACGAAGGAACCGGAAGTCAAAGAACGTTTATTGCCAAGAAGTGAAAGTCAATTGCATCAGAGCTACGCTTCCACCATTTTGCACTGAAAGCGACTACCGGACGCCAGTAAAACGTCCGCCTACAAAGTGCCGTACAAAAGTAAAACTAAATGATTTCTATTCTATTGTCATATTCTACCAAAATGGCCTGTGTTGAATAATACAGTATTATAACTATAATAAGCGTTTTCAGTCCAAAATGGTGGCAGCAGCTGTTTGAGACGAGACAACACGTCTCTTTGCTTCTATACTCTTTACCGGAAGTGCTTTGTTAGTATTTTAGGACTCACTCCTGCAGCTCTCTATAGATGATAACAACCTTCTGAACCTATTAGTAGGTGTAGCAGGCCCATTCTAACCCATATGTATGAGGCTGATTACTACTGATAATGTCCATTCAATCGGCTGATAAGATTTGAAGTGGGGGAAACTGCAGAGATCAGCGTCTTCTTGCAGGAGAAAACATAATCTGCTCCTTGACAACTAGAAAGTGCAAAACAAAAAAAAAGTATGGCTAACATGAGTCGCATGGCCCTCCCCCAACCTCTCGAGTCACTTCTAAAGAAAGCAACTTGACTTGTCGGACTGAAAACAGTGAAATGTAATTATTCTGCTTCAGGTTGAAACATGTGTTAGACTCATACCGGGTCACCTGTGCAGGCCGCTATCGTGCGAACGTTCATGACAATTTAATTAGAGGTCACCAACCCAATCCAATACGTCAGCCCTAACATCAACAGCTCTCTAATCCCTGGTGCATTTCCTGAAAATATGGCATTGTGCCACATGTTCACACCGACCAGAGGTGTTGATTGGATCTATATGGAAATAATCTATACAGCGGAACATGTGTGTATGCCCATGGTTGTCACGTCTCTGGCCTTGACTCCAGTAGTTTTTCAGTGTTCTGCTTCCCCTGGGTCTCCCCCTCCCCTGCCTGTGGATGTGGCAGGGGCGCGGCTTCCTCATCAAGCACCTGGTCTCACTCTCCACTCTGCACCTGTCAACAATCACCTAATCAACCCACAGTACAAGAACACCAGCTTTCCTGCCAGTCCTCGCCAGATTGTTCTGCCTACCAGTTGGTATTTTCTCGGCCGCTCTGTATGATAATTACCAGAGTTATTCCTGTGTTTCCTAGTGCTTCTGTTATCTAACATTGTGTTCTCCTGTCTTCTGGATTCCAGTGCCAGCCTCCTATCGAGCCATCCTCACGCCGCCGCAGCTCATTCCTCCAGCTACTCCACCCTGCTCAACAGCCTGCCTGTCCCCTGCCTTCTCCAGCGCCCTCACCACCTTTATTACAATAAATCCACCTGACTTTCAACCACCATCCAGCTGTGTCTGTGTCTGCTTCTGGGTCCTAAACCAAAGCCCTCACAGAACAATCTGGCCACCATGGACCCAGCAGACACAGATTCACTCCGCCATGCTTTAGCCTCCCAGGGTTCGCTGGTTGGACAACATGACAAGATCCTCCGTGAATTGGTGGAGAATCTGCGAGCCCTTTCCTCCAATGTCATCCAACTCGGCAGCCAAATGGACCAGGTCAACGCCCATCTCACAGCTTCATCTGCCACAGCAACTTCACCAGCTGACCCCCCACCAGCGCTCCCAACGCCTCCACAAGGGCATGCCACCCCAGCCCCACTAGCCCGTGAGCCTTTCATTCCGACTCCAGAACGCTACTCTGGGGATTTGGGGGCTTGTGGGCGGTTCCTTCTCCAGTGTTCTCTCGTGTTCCAGCAGCAACCTACCACCTATGTTTCAGATAAGTCACGCATAGCATTTATTTTGGGTTTACTTACTGGTAAAGCTTCTCAGTGGGCTACAGCTTTGTGGGAGAGGCAGTCTCCTATTTGTAATTCTTACCCGGTATTCATAGCTGAATTGAGAAAAGTTTTTGATCATCCTGTTCAGGGTAAAGAGGCTGCTAACCGTCTCCTCTCCCTCCGTCAGGGCTCTGGATCAGTTGCAGAGTATGCAGTTGAGTTTAGGATCCTGGCAGCAGAGAGTGGGTGGGATGAAGTGTCTTTACAAGGAGTGTTTGTTCATGGGTTAGCTGAGAATATTAAGGATGAGTTGGCTGCAAGGGATGAGACTGATAGTTTAGACTCCCTTATTTCCCTGTCCATACGCTTAGACAACCGTCTTCGTGAACGCCGTAGGGAGAGAGCCAGCCGCCCGCATGCCTCCACTTCTCCTTTCCAGTCCAAACCTGCCCCCCGGGTGATCCCTGACAGCCAGTTCTTCACCAGCCAGCCCCTCAGTTCCTCAGCATCACCCTCAATGGAGGAGCCCATGCAGTTGGGACGAGCTCGTCTCTCACCCTCAGAGCGCCAACGGCGAGTCAAGGCTGGTGTGTGTGTCTATTGTGGCAAGGCTGGCCACTTCCTCGCTTCTTGTCCTCACCTGCCAAAAGATTAGGCTCATCCGGAACTGGAGAGGCCCTGATGAGCCACACCTCCACCTCTCCATCAGCCCCTCACCCCCGTATGCAATTTAATGCATCCCTTGTGTGCCAGGGTGACTCTATCCCCCTTCTTGCTCTGGTTGATTCTGGGGCTGATGATAATTTCATTGACTCCACCCTCGTTACCCAAGCTGGGATCCCTGTTGAAGCCCTTCCTGCTCCTAAGGATGTCAATGCGCTGGATGGAAGGCTCCTGGCCCGCATTACTCATCACACTGTTCCCCTGAGTCTCATCCTGTCAGGTAATCATCACGAATCTATAAAACTGCTAGTTATTCCCTCACCTCATGCTCCTGTGGTCCTAGGTCAGCCCTGGCTTAAACTCCATAACCCCCATATTGATTGGTCCACCGCATCTATTGCTAGTTGGAGCACCTTTTGCCACTCCCACTGTCTCCAGTCAGCCCTAGCTCCCTCTCAGTTAACTGCTGCTCCTACTTTTGAGCCCCCTGACCTCTCTTCAGTCCCTCCTGTGTACCATGACTTAGGTGAGGTGTTTAGTAAGCAGCGGGCCCAAACCTTGCCCCCACATAGGCCCTATGATTGTGCTATAGACCTGCACCATGGTGCCCCCCTTCCCTCGAGCCGTCTCTATAAACTCTCCCGTCCCGAAAGGGAGGCTATGGAGAAGTACATCAACGACTCACTAGTTGCTGGTTTTATTCGACCCTCCTCTTCTCCTGTTGGTGCCGGCTTCTTCTTTGTTGCAAAGAAAGATCACACCCTACGCCCCTGTATTGATTTCCGTGGCCTCAACGACATAACCATTAAAAACAAGTATCCACTACCCCTCATCGACCCCTCTTTCGAGCCCCTGCACAAGGCCACTGTTTTCTCAAAGCTGGACCTCCGGAACGCTTACCATCTGATCCGAGTCAGAGAAGGAGATGAGTGGAAGACTGCATTTAACACTCCCCTGGGCCATTTTGAGTATCAAGTCATGCCCTTTGGCCTCACCAACGCCCCTGCAGTTTTCCAGGCCTTGGTTAATGACATCCTCCGTGACATGCTGAACCACTTCATTTTTGTTTATCTAGATGATATACTCATCTTCTCCCGGAACATGGAAGAACATGTTCAACATGTGAGGTTAGTGCTCCGTCGTCTTCTGGAAAACAAGCTGTTTGTAAAAGCTGAAAAATGTGACTTCCACGTGACTTCTGTGAGTTTTCTGGGCTTCATCATCGAGCAGGGGCAGGTGAAGACGGACCCAGCAAAGGTTCAGGCGGTGGCTGAGTGGCCCAAACCCACTACACGGAAACAGTTGCAGCGATTCTTAGGATTCGCCAACTTCTACAGACGGTTCATTCGAGACTACAGTAGAGTGGCGGCCCCTCTCACACAACTCACCTCCCCAGCCATCCCCTTTACTTGGACGCCGGAGGTTGACATAGCATTTGACACTCTGAAACAGTTATTCACTAGTGCTCCAATTCTAACTCACTCTGATCCCTCTTTGCAGTTTGTTGTGGAGGTGGATGCCTCTGATTCAGGTGTGGGGGCCGTCCTCTCTCAGCGGTCTCCTAAGGATCACAAGCTGCACCCCTGTGCCTTCTTCTCCCGGCGCCTTTCTCCGGCAGAGCGCAACTACGATGTGGGAAACCGTGAGCTGTTGGCGGTGGTCCTGGCACTTGAGGAATGGAGGCACATGCTGGAAGGGGCTGAGCAGCCATTTGTAGTTTGGACAGACCACAAAAACCTCTCTTACCTCCGCTCTGCTAAACGGCTAAATTCCCGCCAGGCTCGGTGGGCTCTGTTCCTGGGAAGGTTTAACTTCAGTCTCACTTACCGTCCTGGCTCACGCAACACCAAACCTGATGCCCTCTCCCGCCAGTCTGTCCCAGAGAAATCCTGCTCTGAGCCAGAAACCATTCTACCTCATTCCTGTGTGGTGGCCGCAGCTACATGGGAGATTGAGACCCGCATACGGGAGGCACAGCGCTCTCATCCAGAGACAGGTAATGGCCCTCCTAACTGTCTGTTTGTGCCTGATTCAGCCAGATCTCAAGTTCTACAATGGGGCCATTCATCTAAGCTCACCTGCCACCCTGGTTTCCACCGCACCCTCTCCTTCATCAAACGGCGGTTCTGGTGGCCATCCATGACCCGCGACACCCGTGCCTTCGTGTCCGCCTGCTCCGTCTGTGCCCGCAGCAAGGCCTCCCATCAACCCCCAGCTGGTCTCCTGCGCCCTCTGCCCGTCCCCAGCCGACCCTGGTCCCACATAGCTGTGGACTTTGTCACCGGTTTACCCCCGTCAGAAGGTAACACAATCATATTGACTGTGGTAGACCGTTTTTCCAAGGCTGTGCATTTTGTCCCTCTCCCTAAATTACCCTCAGCCACAGAGACTGCGGACCTCCTGGTCCTCCATGTGTTTCGTCTTCATGGCATCCCCCAGGACATCGTCTCTGACCGGGGACCACAGTTCTCTTCCCAGGTCTGGAAGGCCTTTTGCCAGGCTCTGGGTGCCACAGCTAGTCTCTCCTCTGGGTACCACCCTCAAACGAATGGGCAGACGGAGCGGGCAAACCAAGATCTCGGGGCAGCCCTGCGTTGTGTCACTGCTCACCATCCGTCCTCCTGGAGTAGACAGTTACCCTGGGTTGAGTATGCCCATAACTCACTCACCAGCGCCGCCACAGGTATGTCCCCCTTCATGGCCTCTCTAGGCTATCAACCTCCCCTCTTCTCAGTCCAGGAGGAGGCTGTGGCGGTGCCATCGGTCCAAGCCAACATCCAAAGGTGTCGGCGGATTTGGAGAGAGGTCCGGTCTGCCCTTCTCCGTTCAGCTGTCCGGAATCAACGCCTTGCTGACCGCCATCGATCCCCTGCACCCACTTACCAACCCGGTCAAAAGGTATGGCTTTCCTCCCGTGACTTGCCCCTTCAGGTGGAGTCCCATAAATTGGCTCCCCGATACATTGGACCTTTTGAAGTTGACAAGATCATTAATCCCACTGTTATCAAGTTAAAGTTGCCTTCATCTCTGAGAGTCCACCCCACGTTCCATGTTTCGCTGCTTAAGCCTGTGTCTTCCAGCCCCTTGTGCCCTCCAGCCGAACCCCCTCCACCCCCCCGGATCATCGACAATCACCCTGCCTTCACTGTTCGGCGGATTCTGGACGTCCGTCGCCGAGGCCGGGGGTTCCGGTTCCTGGTTGACTGGGAGGGTTATGGCCCAGAGGAACGCTCATGGATCCCGCGCAGCTTCTTTCTGGATGCCTCCCTCATTCGGGACTTTTATCGGGAGCATCCAGACAAGCCTGGGGCGCCCGGAGGCGCCCGTTGAGGGGGGGGTCCTGTCACGTCTCTGGCCTTGACTCCAGTAGTTTTTCAGTGTTCTGCTTCCCCTGGGTCTCCCCCTCCCCTGCCTGTGGATGTGGCAGGGGCGCGGCTTCCTCATCAAGCACCTGGTCTCACTCTCCACTCTGCACTCTGCACCTGTCAACAATCACCTAATCAACCCACAGTACAAGAACACCAGCTTTCCTGCCAGTCCTCGCCAGATTGTTCTGCCTACCAGTTGGTATTTTCTCGGCCGCTCTGTATGATAATTACCAGAGTTATTCCTGTGTTTCCTAGTGCTTCTGTTATCTAACATTGTGTTCTCCTGTCTTCTGGATTCCAGTGCCAGCCTCCTATCGAGCCATCCTCACGCCGCCGCAGCTCATTCCTCCAGCTACTCCACCCTGCTCAACAGCCTGCCTGTCCCCCTGCCTTCTCCAGCGCCCTCACCACCTTTATTACAATAAATCCACCTGACTTTCAACCACCATCCAGCTGTGTCTGTGTCTGCTTCTGGGTCCTAAACCAAAGCCCTCACAATGGTGACTGTGTGCACATCTGTATTAGAGTGACACCATTAAGTGTTGGCACATCCTAATATTAGTCATGCTGTATATCACAGTGACACTCACAGGGACGGAGACGGCTCTCACAGTGTAAGCAGCTAATTAACAAATCTGTGTTTCTTTCCATTGTTTTTCGACATATATTCATCAACTTTTTCTCTAAATGCAACAGCCTATTTTCACCGCTTTAATTCGCCATAAGACGGCCCTTTCTGGCAGGAAACTGAATCCGTTATATTGCTGTCTTCAAAGCCACCAGACTCCATTCACAAAAACAGTAATTTTACCTCTCAAAACACTGGAGTTGCTGGTCTACCGCTGCATCGATCGGTTGGTTTAATTGTCTTATTGTGTGACTTTGGTGAATCCGAACTATTCAAAGTCACATAATAACGCAAACAAACTAACTGATCGATGCAGCGGTAGACCACAAACTCCCATGTTCTGAGAGAAAAAAATACTGTTTTTGTGAATGGAGTCTGGTGGCTTTGGTGAAAGCACAGATAACGGCTTCAGTTCCCCGTCGGAAACATACAGTGCCTTCAAATGAAACTCGTTAACTCGTGTTTACAACATGGGAAGTCGTGTACACAATATGCTTGGCGTTCAAGTGGTTAAGTCGTGAGAAAACCCTGCTACGCAACAGCAATATTAACGTTACTGTTGGTGTCTAGAAGCCACAGAGGCTAACAATGAAAAATATATTTTACATACTATAAAACTACCAAAAAAAATTAATATACAACTAAAATTACAATATGTTCATATACTGTATATATATATATATATATACTATATGTAGTATCTTTAACTCACTAATGAAAGGAGGATTGTAAAGTGGTGTTGTTGGTCCGTCCTTCACATAGTCAACTTTTTCCCATCAAAATTCCCTCTTCTTCACTGAACTCTACTGTATTCTCCAGATTATGATCAATCACTTGCTCATCTCCATGAATACTTTTTCATCATCTTCATCATCATCAATGTCACCTTCCACTGCAGCTGACTGCTGCTCTTCTCTTTGTCCGGTTCCACCGACGCGGCGGTTTGGTTTGATAAGAGAGGACAGGGCTTTATACTGTGTTTAATGAAGGGATGGTTGGGAAGGGTCGAAGGCAAACATGAAGTAAAGAGATGTAGGGAGTCTGTAAAATATGTGGGAGCACACACACTCGTATATATTCGCACACAAAGAGAAAAAAAATGGTTTTCATGTCTTAGTGGCGTCAAAGAGCCCTTGAATATAGTTTCCTTCCCTCAGCAGATCTGATAAGTGAACCGTCGACCTTTAAATGTGAACATTTCAAAGTTCCCATCATTTTACTCCAAGTGTCAGTTCTCTTTTAGGCCAATTTACTACACAAAGTATTATTAATACAATAATGTCTCTGAAAAATAACCAATTGTTTGATTTAAGGCAGATTTCAAATGGAGTTTCAACAATTATAAACCACAGATACATTTAAAACATTGATATATATGAGAATATGTATGCCACGGCCAAAAACAAAGATGGCGATGGCCAAAAACAAAGATGGCGACGACTAAACCACCAACATGGCTACGGCCAGAAACTAAGAAAGCGACGACCAAAAACCAAGATCGTGACAGCCAAAAACCAAGATGGCGACGGCCAAAAACCAAGATGGCGAGGGCCAAAAACCAAGATGGCGAGGGCCAAAAACCAAGATGGCGAAGGCCAAAAACCAAGATAGCGACGACCAAAAACCAAGATGGCGACGACCAAAAACCAAGATGGCGAAGGCCAAAAACCAAGATGGCGACGGCCAAAAACCAAGATAGCGACGACCAAAAACCAAGATAGCGACGGCCAAAAACCAAGATGGCGAAGACCAAAAACCAACATGGCGACGGCCAAAAACCAAGATGGCGAAGACCAAAAACCAAGATGGCGAGGGCCAAAAACCAAGATGGCGACGGCCAAAAACCAAGATGGCGAAGACCAAAAACCAAGATGGCGAGGGCCAAAAACCAAGATGGCGAGGGCCAAAAACCAAGATGGCGAAGGCCAAAAACCAAGATAGCGACGACCAAAAACCAAGATGACGACGACCAAAAACCAAGATGGCGAAGGCCAAAAACCAAGATAGCGACGACCAAAAACCAAGATGGCGACGACCAAAAACCAAGATGGCGAAGGCCAAAAACCAAGATGGCGACGGCCAAAAACCAAGATAGCGACGACCAAAAACCAAGATAGCGACGACCAAAAACCAAGATGGCGACGGCCAAAAACCAAGATGACGACGGCCAAAAACCAAGATGGCGATGACCAAAAACCAAGATGGCGAAGGCCAAAAACCAAGATGACGAAGATCAAAAACCAAGATGGCGAGGGCCAAAAAACTAAGATGAAGACAACCAAAAACCAAAATAGTGAAGGCCAAAAACCAAGATGCCGACGGCCAAAAACCAAGATGGCAACAACCAAAATGCCCTACTAGAGGCATCAAAGCTCTAGTCCCCAAAACCATGGGTGACGCCACCGTGACTAAGTCCACTTCTTTTATACAGTCCATAGTCGTAACAAGTACAAATAGTCATCTGTGAGTGGATCGATGCTCTCTGGTTGACAAATTGTCCAAATTCAGTGGGACATTTTTCAGAAATATAATAAGTTCTGTCATCCACAGGACAATCAGTGATGTAGAAACTGAGCGGCTACACTTAATTTAAAAGCCACTAATGCAGGTTACTCATCCTCATCAGGCCTGTGACCCCATGTTGAGGATAAAAGTTCCATGAGGTAGTTGTCATGTTAGTCTAAATATGGCTTCTTGTCCCGCATGACAGCATAGGAGCCAGCTATATTAGGAGCCAGCTATATTAATTTAATGCTGGTTAATGTTA
Organism: Sebastes umbrosus; assembly: GCF_015220745.1. Taxonomy (NCBI): domain Eukaryota; kingdom Metazoa; phylum Chordata; class Actinopteri; order Perciformes; family Sebastidae; genus Sebastes; species Sebastes umbrosus. The sequence goes on from NC_051278.1 coordinate 4,119,879, forward strand.
GTGTGAGCTGCAAGCCATGAATGAAAAGCACCCGGTCTCAAAGAAAGCAGCTTATTGTAGAGAAAACATGAGTCAGAGCCGCAGCTGACGGGAGATCAAAAAGGATTCAAAAGACGTTTAAAAACCAGACAACCAGTTGGACGTGTGTGGTGTCGGTACGTATGTTGACCAGGCAGACGCCAGGAATAGAGCTGCCAGAGGGGAGATGACTGGATCCCGCTAAGAATGCTGGGTACATGTTTAAAAGCACAAATATACACAGTGGATATTGCTTATAGTGATCACGGTTACAGTGATCAACCGCTTATATGGATCAAAAAGCTTGGGACAGAATCATTCCTGTACAAACGCTGTTTAAATAATTTGCTTATAGTAATCAAGTAGTCCGCTTACAGTGTTAACATACGGAAAAAAAACATTTTAAAACTACTTTAGACTAATGTTTATTGAATTTCCGTTTTGTTTTTTACTTCACTCCCATGATGCTTTGGTGAGAGAACGAGGAGTCCCGTCAAATTGGCGCCATTCTGCATGCAAGCTCCCGCTGCAGAGCCGGCCAAAAAATGTCAATGCCTCACCCCTCGGTGAGGGAAAAGACAGAAGAATTGACAGAAAGCCAGTAAATAGCGAACTGTCTGTGGCAAAAAACAAGAACTTTTAGTGGCCGTATCGTTATATTGACGCTCCTTTTTTGCAGCTGCCGGTTACAGCATTCTCCCTCAATACTGAACCACTTTCATAAATTGTTGTCCCCATTAGTCAGTTAGACACAAAAACATGGGAGAATTAGAGTTGAGAAATAGTGAAGTCACCCTTTAAGACAGCAGGTGAGAGTGGATTTGGCAGCTTCTCCACAGAGAAGACTGAATGGAGCGACTCTGCAGGCAGCATCCCCTCGTCTCAACAACAGCTGGTTCTGTCTGATCCATCACAAACCACGCACGCACACACACACACACACACGCACGCACGCACGCACACACACACACACACACACACACACACACACACACACACACACACACACACACACACACACACACACACACACACACACACTACCACCCTGCTGTCCTGTCTGTGCCAGTCTCTCTGGTTGATGCTGCTGGGTTGCCAGTTTCTTGCAGAGACAGCACTCAACATCTCTGTAGCTGCTGCTCTGAACACAAATTTACAAAGAGTTCCCGCTGCTGCTCCCTGCTCAGAGACTGTACATTAAAACCACTAAATTAGGGACAGAGAGAGAGAGAGACAGAGAGAGAGAGAGAGAGGGGGAGACGAGGGTCGTTTGTTTAGGAGTAGGAAAAAAATTGATTCACCTTTTTTATTCACATTTTTTTAAGATTTTGGAATAGATGTTTTAATGCCAGAATCGATATATTTGCTTCATTTGAGTCTATGTGGAGGTAGAAGGAAGTTACCGCTTTTATTGTTGTAGTCTGAGTAACGTGACGTCATATCCGTTCCGTATCCGTAAATCAAAACAAACCACAGCGAGCCGAAACGACAAAGCAAAAAACGGCGGAGGGTCAGCGTGGATATGACCTGCACCCTCACAATTGAAATCCAGCGTGGTAAACACTACACATCCAGTAAAGGATGGAAACACTTTGGGTTTCACATATTGACAGGAAAAGCAGAGCTAGACATCACATGCTAACTCTGTCACGGACAGGAAACGTGATGGTATCACGGTAACGTGCGGTCAAATGGGCCGACACTACAACTGTAGAGCAGCCATATATTGACATTTATGTTAAATGCATCCAAACGGCCCCGATGGAGCTGAACATGGATGGATAAAGAGAACGGAGCTGACGGGAGAGCTAGAGACGTCCGGTTTTCAAAATAAGGTGTTAACAAAGGGAACTGTATATACAAAATACATATATCGAAATAAGATTGATTGGATTATATTCACCAGAAATATAAAACATTACATGTCCCTTATAAATTCAAAAGAAAATACCACTAATTTATGAGGGAAACATCTTTATTCTTTGATTTTTGTAAATAAAAATGTAATAAATAATTCCTGACAATGACTGATATATTTGACTTCAGGGCATCTCTGACTACATACATGCTGAAAATCAAACATTTTTACCGTATTAATTTATATATTTCCCAATGTAAAAGTCCCTAGAAGTGTATGATTCAACTTTTCCCCATGGTCTAGTGTTAAAAAGTTAACAAAAATCAAAAACATTATTAATATCCAAAAACCTGTTGATATCCAAATGTTTCATTATGTTTCAAAATAGGTGTGTTTCTTCTCCTTTTCTTTCTTTCGACTTGTTTTTTCCAGACATTTTTCTGACTGTTTTTCGTCGGCTAGTTGGTTTATTCACGTCAAAGAGAGCTGGCCATTCAGAATAAGGCCTAATTCAGAATATCCAAAAAGAATATGCTATTTACATAACCCGTATCATATTCACTATACATGTAAGTCCTGTGTTAAGCCACAAGAAACCAGCCCTGAAACCCGTAAGGGAAGATGAAACCTGGACCGAGCAGCAACCTCTGACTGGTGTTTCTACGTATCACAGGACCATCATGTCTGAGAGTCCTCGCTGACGGCTGCAGAGAGCAGGTGAGGTAGAGCACACACAGAGATAGACTATCGGAGCGAGATGGAGACAGGCAGCTACTGATGTGAATCATGCAAAATTTATGGAAGCAATAAAACTGTTGAGCGTGAGATGCCGACGGCAGACGAGCGTTATAGGCTCAAGCGCCGGGTAGCAAAAGATAACAAGCACGAGGAAGAAGTAATACAAGCTGAAGCCTCGGCTGGGAGACGACCTCGGTAAACCTCAGTAAACAGAAAGATGCTTCATTCAGTCAGGAAGAGACCAGATGACGTGTTGTGTTTTTAATTTCCCATACGGTATGAATTTTTCATATATCGCCACACTGAAGCACAAAGAGCGCTACAACAAACAACTAATTCTCTTTAAATGGCGGGTCTATATGCGTTATTTTCCATTTTTTTTCAAGTAAACGTCCACTCAACCGTGGCAGGAAGCCGTGACGTAGGTAACACAGTAAGCTAATCAATAAGGTTATGAATAATGAAAACACTAGCACTAGCTGAGTCAACGTTAGATGTGCCAAGTTTGGAAATAACTGAAAGGGTTAGTTTAGATTTTTTGCGGTGGGGTTGTATGTATACTCCTGTGTTACTGTTTTTGTGAATGGAGTCTGGTGGCTTTGAAGACAGCGATAAACAGATCACAGCTCACAGCTGGCGGTACCGTGAGGTGGTCGGCTTGTTATTAACACGGTATGTTTCCGTGTAACGTATCGGCGGATGCCTCTCTCATTCAGCAGCCTTGTTATGTCTGTATAACGTTACACTACGTTGTCTCTCATCCAGTCATCTACCTCTTTGTTCGTTCTCAACGTGGACGGCCAGCAGCTTCCGCACACACGTCCACACACGTATCTCTCTGCTCGAAGGAGGAAGGAGGCGGGGTCACGCCTCGTCAACACGTCATCAGTTACACTACGCATGTGTTTTTTTGTTTTATTGCGTGGCTTAAAAGTGACACGTGAATAGAGGCGTTAAACTGACATGCGGAATGTCCTTGTAATGTCATGCTATTTACACACCTTCCCATGAGATCAGGTTGATCAACAACCTTCAGAACTAACTAAACACAAGCAGCACACGCTGACCACTATGTCCAGGAGGTATGTGTGATGGCAGAGCTTCTGTAACACCTTGATAGATAGAGATGCAGGAATCCACCGCATCTCTCTCCGTATCCTCAAGCACTGCCGTTAATGTGCCATTAAGCAAACCTCACAACCACTCAGTGACACAAACTGTGTCTGCACAATGCTTCCACGTGTGGATGTTTCTATCTGCAAGGCATGCTGGTACAACCCTTCCACTGATAAATGTGATTAAAAAATGTTTAGAAAACATCATTCTGTCTCTGTGCCATAATAAAAACCAGACAAGAACTCAACAGAACAAAGACTCCCAGGATGAGCATAAAAACATGCAGCTTTCCCGTCAGCCTCTCCGAAATTCATGTTGTCCTCTGAGGGACTGAACGTCTAAACAGACATCCAGCATGTTGTCAGCTGCAGCTCTGTGGAGGTGCGTTTGATTTCGTATGTGTGCAGCACAAGGTGAACGCCACATTCAGAGAAAATGCCCTGCACACACACACACACACAATGAGACATGCACACTTCATCCAGATTTGACAAGGTTAGTTAATCATCTGTCACGGGGACGGGGGGACGGGAGGACGGACAGACTCCCCTCTCCTCTGTCTGTCCTCCATCTCTTCCTCTCTTTTTATCCCTCCATCGTCTCTCTATCCAAGGGCAGCTGTCCTTTTCCACCGATATTAACCTTGGATATCTCACCACATGGTTTCATCTGTTTCTCTTTCTCTGTCTGCCCGTCGTCGTCTCCGTTTCCTCCTCTCTCACCCCTCCATCCTCTTTACTATTCTCCTCCTCTCTCACCCCTCCATCCTCTTTACTATGAGCCCAGGCTTCTCATCCTCTCTCACCCCTCCATCCTCTTTACTATGAGCCCAGGCCTCTCCTCCTCCTCCCCGTCTCTCCATCCTCTTTACTATGAGCCCAGGCCTCTCCTCCTCCTCCCCGTCTCTCCATCACTCGTTCCTCTAATCGGCCACACATCATCGCCTCCCAGGCCATTTAGCCCAAGGTAAACCTAGTGGTCCTTTTTATAAAGAGAGGAGGAGATAGAAAGGAGGATGAATGGACTGATGGACGCATGAACAGAGGGGAGACATTTCAGACAGAAGTGAAGAGGAAGTAAAAGAAGGAAAAATGAAGGGGTAAGTGTAAGGAGGTGGATGGATGAGTGTGAGGTCAGTGGAGCCAATAAAGAAGAACAAGAAGAAGAAGAAGAAGAAGAAGAAGAAGAAAAGTAAAAAGGGGGAAAGAGGACAGAAAGGGACAGGGGATGAGAGAAGGGGTGATGAGAAAAGAAGAGAAGAGAGGACAGAAGAGAAGAGGGGGGGGGGAGATGAACCAAGAGGAGAGGAAGGACATGTGGAGGAGGTGGACTAAAGGAAAATAAAGGAGGAGAAATGAAAGGAAGAAAAAAAGAGATGAGTCAGGAATTGAGGAGAGGAAACCAAAGTATATGAAACAAGGAAAAGAGAGGAGAAAAGAAGAAAGGAAGAGAGGGGAATGAAGAAGAGAGATGGGGGGAGGAAAGCAAACGAAACATAAGAGAAGAAGAAAAGTAATAATAAAGGGAAAGAAGATGAGAGGTAAGAAAAGGAAAGGGGTGATGAGAAGAGATGACAAGAGAAGGAAGGAAAGGAAGGAGGGAAATGGATGGATACATTGAACAAATATAGCCTGAACCATGAAAGGAAAGGAGCCATAAAAGAGGTGTGAAGGATGGAAGATGTGAGGAGAGAAACAAGAAAATGTGACCAGAAGAAAAAGACAGAGAGATGGAGGAGGACGGAGTGAAAAGAGAAATATAGAAGAGAAGAGTGCATCAGAGGCCGTCCTGTACGGAGGCGACGAGCGGCGTGCATCTATCAGCGCCGTGCTCTCTGTGAGACGCCGCCAGGGACGGAGACACCAGTCAACTCAGGAAATAAGAAAATGATTAAGAGCGATTTAATGTCACGCCGCTGCTGCCGCCGCCGCCGCCGCCAAGCCAAAACGCACATCTGTCACAGCGAGACTGATGTTACTGCACCTCCCTCCTCCACCTCCTCCTCCTCACTCATTCATTACACTCTCCCATCTCCAGGCCCGTATCATAGAGCTTCTCTAACCCAGCCCTCCTGAGCCTTCACATCACCCAGCTTCTGCTTTCTATTATCTAACTCGCACACATAATCTGTTGTTAACAATTTCAGCGATGGGATTCACTGTGATTACTTCCATGTGAAGCAACAAGAAGCTGCTGACGGGCGCAGAAAAAACAGGGATACACATGAAGCACCTCTGTGAGCCTTCATCAGCACCATCTTTCAACAAATGGAAGCAGAGACTCGACCGCCGCTCCCTCACTGTCTGCAGACCACAATCTTGTCCAAACTACACATGTAGTTTCCCTTTACTCTGCTCCGCTGGTCACCACAAGCCCACAGCTTTTAAACACTGCCCCCGTCAGGTGGTTGGTGTCTATTACAGTGTTGTTAGACCGTCTGCAGCAGTTTATACATGTTTATTAATGGCTCATTATATCTATAAAAGCAATTCAGATCAAAAAGTGAAGGTGACGCACTGAAAAAATCTCTAACTTTAGTTACTTCTGCCCTTAATTGATCTCTACAAACTGTATTTTCTTACAGCAAACTTTCTAGATTTCATATTTATATGAGTTATTCCAGACTTTTTTTTGACAAATAACTTAATTTTGTGCTCAAAGTTTAAAAAAGAAGGTTGTTGGTAAAATGTGAACATGACGTCTGACTATAGTAGAAACTGCAGGTCAAAGGTCATCCTCCAAGCTGCAGGAGCACTCATGCTTTCTAGTTAGCTAGGTGTAGTTAGCTAACCCAACTTGTTGCATTAGCTAACTGAGGGGTTTCCACACAACACAACACACTGACTGTCCCTCTCACTCCGCTCTCTTCTTTACCGTTTCCTCTTGCTGGAGATAAATTAACGGAAAGCAGCCGATACCGGAGGTTTGCAGGCCTCTAACAGGTCTGAACGACGGGGAGCAAACAACTTTCAATCCAAAGAAAACCAGAGAAAGTCCCTCTAAAGAAATAAACGGATCACAGTGCAGCCCGGTGTGGCGTCGGTGCTGGAGCGTTGGCAAGAGCAGCTGGTGCTGGTGGACGGTGCTCCACCAAAACGTCCTGAAACTACGTTTTAAACGGCGGAAATCTGCAACATGTCAAACCGTCCTCCGGTGCACTGTGGCCGGCGTGCGGCGGTGTGGCTCCTCGGTGCAGCAGCAGCCAGGCGGCCGCCTCGCCAGGAGGAGACGGTGAAGAAGAGAGCGAGCGAGAGAGTTGGCGTGTTGAGATAATTCTTGTCTCATTTGTGGTTCAATAAGCAGTAAATTCATCTAAACTGGGTTGAAAAAATGATGCAATCTGGTTGCCATGGTGATTAATTACTGTACGTTTAACCATTAACCGCCCCCCCCCCCCCCCCACCATTCTCTGTTTGAGAAAGAACCATATAACAGGAAGTAAAACTGGCCTGAGGGAACTTTAAGGACTGAAATTACAGACCATAATAATAAAGAACTCACCGTTACACTTCCCACCGTTGGTGGGGTCGCCATAGTAACCGGGCATGCAGCTCTGGCAGTGCATCCCCGCTGTCAGGTTCCCACAGTGCTCGCACACGCTGCCGTTCACACACCTGCTGTGGCCGTTACACTGACACGCTGGGAGGAAATTACACACACACAAACACAAGATACACTCGTTATTATTAGATATATATCCTACCTTAATGGTAATTATGTTAAAATTTTAGTTAAAAGTGAAGAACATAACAGAAAAGGTAAACATTAGAACCGTTAAAACAAAAGAAAATGATAAAAGAATCCAAAGACAGTAATGGATGAACAGTTGGAATAGTTCATGTCATATGTCTGTTCCAGCGCTCCACTCACCGGGACATTGGATGAAGGCCCAGTTGTAGCCTCTATCAGACGAACAGAGACTCTGATCCAGTACCATGTCCCTGTCTCGTAGCCGGTCCAGGTCTCGGGTCCCGGCCCTGGCGATAGCGGGCTTCATGGGGCCTCGGTAGGACCCCTCCATGCAAACACCCCTACCGGTGTTACTGGGATCACCGCACCAACCGCACTCCGTCCTCTCCAAACACTCTGAACACGTCCTCAGACCTGAACAGTTCTGGGCTGCAAGACAAGGAGAGAGAGGGGAGGAAACAAGGAGAGGAGATAAGGACACAACATTTCCAGACTTCTCATCAGAAACGCACGTTGAAAGTAAAGCATCTTTAAGGTGTATTCTGGCCACAGTCTGTCCTTCACACTGTACTATAGTTAATCCAAACCGCTTCCAGCTGAGCATAAACACAATAAAAACCCTCCTCTAATACATTTAGCTTGTTCTCACCTTTTCTCTGACCCTCCACATTTATAAAGAAATTGACTTTTTGTTTCCTCCACATCGTTCCACATGTTGAGAAATACATTTGTATTCATAAAGTGGATGTGACATTCAAAAAACACTTCACTGGTGCAAATTAAAAATGACACTTTTCTTTTACGGTATGGCATTCAATACGTGTAAAAGAAAACAAAATCTCCATACTGAAGCCTGTCTTTTTGTTCGCTGAACGTGGCGATAAGTGACAAGAATAAGAAATCACATGTTTTTTTTCCTGGGCCTTCCAAAGTTAACTTCTCGTTTTGAATCTTTCGCTCTTGTTTTGCTCTCGACATCAACACGTCTTCCCGTCATGATACATTTTAAGTCTGCAAAGCGAGGGTGGGAATACACACTCGCACAGAAAGTATCCTGGCGTGTACACAAGAAAAACCAAAAGGTTGAGGAGGAGTTATCCGAGGTGTTGTTTCTTATAGCCCGGCGAGGTGATTCAAATGCAGCGTCAAGTGAAATTAGCATTTTCACCAGAAGTTGTTTCTCTTTTGAACACGAGCCATTTCCATAAGCCACAGATGTTCTAGCTGAACATGGATCTCTCTCTGAGTCCCTGCTCAGCTTGAAATACACCTCCCTGTCCTCTCGGTATGTGTGTTTGCAAGCTCCTCCGTTGCATTATTCAGCTGTAGCGATGCTGATTCATTTGTTCTCTCTGTTCCTTTATAATTACAAACTTCTTCTTCTCTCCCTCTCTCAGATTCACTCTTTAACTCCTCTCTGCCACACTTTTATCCTCCTCTTTTGCATCTGTTTTTCGCTGTGTCTATTCACTAAGCCATCTTCCCCTCTTGTGCTCTTTAAAGGGATAGTTCAGGTGTTTCTCAGTGTGGTTGTATGAGGTACTTCTACATAGTCAGTTACCTACAGTAGATGAGGTTTGGAGAAACAGACAGGAGTACCATTATGGGAGCAAAGCAAAACGTATTTAAGCCATTTCCTTTTGGGCGGGGCTGCCTTGTGATTGTCAGGTCGCTACCACGGCGTTGTCCGGTCTGGGAGTTGTCCGTGTTTTTGTCTTTGAACTTTAACTCTTTCACAGTGTGTTTTCAGTCATGAAAGTTGACTGTAACATTTTGGTCGCCTAAAAAAGTCAGCGCTCGGTTGTACTTAGCTCCACCCTCTCGTGTTTCTGTTGTGTCGAAAAAAAACAGGATGGTGACGGCTGAAAACCAAGATGGCGACGGTCGGAAACAAAGATGGCGACGGTCGAAAACCAAGATGGCGATTGCCGAAAACCAAGGTGGCGATGGCCGAAAACCAAAATGGCGACGGTCGAAAACCAAGATGGCGATGGCCGAAAACCGAGATGGCGACGGTCGAAAACCAAGATGGCGATTGCCAAAAACCAAGATGGCGATTGCCGAAAACCAAGATGGCGATGGCCGAGAACCGAGATGGCGATGGCCTAAAACCGAGATGGCGATGGCCGAAAACCGAGATGGCGATGGCCTAAAACCGAGATGGCGATGGCCGAAAACCGAGATGGCGATGGCCGAAAACCGAGATGGCGATGGCCTAAAACCGAGATGGCGACGGTCGAAAACCAAGATGGCGATTGCTGAAAAAAACAGGATGGCGACGGTGGAAAACCAAGACTATTAAAACCTAAAAAAGCTATACAACTCCTGTGTTCTGAGAGTTTTTGTCAATGGAGTCTGGTGGCTTTGAAGACATCGATATAGCAGCATCAGTTTCTGTCAGACACAGACTGTATATCCGTCTCATTGCGAGGTAAACCAGCAAAATATATAGCATATACTTTCTCCAAAGCCGTCTACTGTCGGTAATACACTGTCTACTGTCAGTAATACATTGACTCTGGAGAAGAACCTCATTCAACCACACTGAGAAACACCTGAACTATCCCTTTAAACTCTGCCTTCTTCACCCTCTTCTCCCTCGTTTCCTGCCACTTTGATTTCATTTGATATTTCTCTGGATGACGTTAACGCACGTTAAGCGTGAATGAAATCACAAAGAAAGGAACTTTTTTCTTCATCTTCTCTCTTCGTCGCTCCCCGACTGTTCCTGCCTCCGGTTTTTACTTCCACCTCCCCGTATTTCCTTCCTCCTTTTACTTCTCCTCTGACAAACACCCTGGATCTCCACTACAGTCGACGGTTCAAAGAGAGGCAGTTCAACAGAATATCCCTAATCCACCACACCGCAGGGTTTCCTCTGCTAGAAAAGCACTTATTTACATACCCAAGAGCAGACTTTAATATCCAATAAATATACCAGGCCTGTTTATCCGTTTCAAATACCATTCAAATTGCAGAAAATTGGTAGCCGCTCTTTGTAAGCCCCACGCTGTTCATGTGCCAAACCTTAACAATTTAATATCACGAAATTTGCTGCTCCTCTTTGATTTAATAGATCCAATTTGTGGCAGCCATTTTGCATCCCCCCAGGTCAGGTTATTAGACTCACAGTGGCAGCGCAAATTTTGCTTCACTCATAATAATGGAGTGATGCTCAAAAAGCAACGGCTTGACAGTTCTTCCCTTCATATTAAGAGGAGAAACCCGCATGTGAATGGGGTGAAAATGTGTGTTTAAATATGGAAATGAGGCATTATCTTATCAAATATGTGCTAATTTCATAAATCTCCAGAACAGAAATGTGAACATTAGATAAAACCAGGTTCAAGATTCTTAATTTTGTTGACATATTAGAGTCAAAGGTTTTTACAGAGGGGATTATGGATATCGGATATATGGAAAATACCATGAAAAAATATATTTTCTCCATGTTTTTAAGAGTAAAATGTTTTATAAATCAGGTTATGAAGGATGAATGTTTAGTGGATATAAGTGCTACTGAAGTGGAGATTTCTTCTTATGTTTTGTATTACAAGTTTTGTGAAATGTTATGTTTGAATATGCAAATGAGGCATTATCTAATGCATCATTTTGATGAATTTAGGAGGAATTTAGAGACGTAGTAAAATCAGGGCTGTCAAAGTTAACGCTAAAATGACACGTTAACGTATTTTGTTTTAATGCCACCTACACCCTCAACACCTTATAACTCATTAAAGTAACTTGTGATTTTCAAAAACCAAGATGGTGACAGCTGAAAAAAACAATAACGCGTTAATGCAATTTCTTTAAACCATTGACGCAATTTGCAATCTTTAGGTTGTAGCGGGCTCAGTTTTAAAGCTAGAGTGAAGATACTGGTATCATATGAACCTAGTAAACCTAAACAATCCATTGGTCCAAACCATGTCATACTAGCTTGTCATGAAGGAGGTTAAATAACGCTCCAAACTTACACTTAATTCTGGCGAGGAAAAACTGACATAACCATTTTCAAAGGGGTCTCTTGACCTCTGACCTCCAGATGTGTGAATGTAAATGGGTTCTATGGGTACCCACGAGTCTCCCCTTTACAGACATGCCCACTTTATGATAATCACATGCAGTTTGGGGCAAGTCATAGTCAAGTCAGCACACTGACACACTGACAGCTGTTGTTGCCTGTTGGGCTGCAGTTTGCCATGTTATGATTGGAGCATATTGTTTTATGCTAAATGCAGTACCTGTGAGGGTTTCTGGACAATATCTGTCATTGTTTTGTGTTGTTGATTGATTTCCAATAATAAATATATACATACATTTGCATAAAGCAGCATATTTGTCCACTCCCATGTCGATAAGAGTATTAAATACTTGACAAATCTCCCTTTAAGGTACATTTTGAACAGATACAAAAATGTGTGATTAATGTGTGATTAATTATGGACTATCATGCTATCGATCCTACTTATTGCATGCAAAACTCCTTGCGCATTATGGTGGCATTTATACGGCAGGGAGTACTGCACGACTGCTCTCGTACTTTAACATATACTCTGATGCAGAGTTAATCTCTCCACACAGACAGCCTCCCTAAACGCACACTCAGAGGTACATTTTCAGCTCTCGACTGCAATTCATTTGTGAAACGTGTCAGAATCAGTGACAGCGAATGGATCAAATATTTCACACATCTGCCTGCATGTCACAAATATGATGAAAGGGGCCCCGAGGACGCCGCGCCACACGAGTACAAGCAGCTCACATAGAAGTAGAGAGACTCCTGCGTGGATAGAAAAACATATAATTTACCTGCTATGTTCTTCATGCATGAGGCTATATTTAATAACTATCTGGTTCCACGTGGACAGAATTAAGAGAGGTTATTGCTTGGTGTAGTCTTGTGGACTCGGGGTATAGATGAGGATAAGAGAGAGAGAACAGTACCCTCAGGGTTTACAGGCTTTAGTTTTAGTTAACAGCACCACAGATGTAGCTGTACTTGCTGCTGTTACATGACACTAGCTGCAGGCTACTTCCAGAGTAAATGTCCTTTTGGACGGTGCCTGTATTTCCCATGAGAGTGGAGAACATATTTCATGATTAAAAACCAAACATGTGATCTAATCATGTCCGTTGACTCCCGGCTATTTTGTGGATAAAAATAGGAGAAGCTGATTTATGCACTTCAGACTGCTTAAATGTTCCTCTAATTTCTTGGAGAGAAAAAAAAGGGTGATTATTCTCTCCTCACTCCTCACTCTGTGTTTGTGTCCACAGCTCAGCAGCAAAGTAAACACTCTCCTGTACTGCCGACAGAAGACGCATAACTGTAATTTAATTTTCCATTTATTGCACTTTACTGTAATTGAAGTTTGAGTTATGGGCTAGTGAATTTAACATGTGTACAAAGAAGAACGCTGATTCATTCCTGAGGCATTTTAAAGACTAATGAACTTAAGATGGAAAGTGAAAATTCAACCGATAAAACGAGTTGAGTTTAAAAGAACAAAGCTTTGATATACAGAATTATACAACAGATCAACTCAGCTTTCATAATATCTTTGATCAATGTCAGGGAACATCATACCTGTTGGGTTTTATATCAACTTCATGGGAACGAGAATGAACATAAATGTTGTAGGGGGTTAACGCGATAACACGTTAACGTAAATTTCTTTAACACATTAACGCGGTCGATCTTTTGGAGGTTGTAGCGGGCTCAGTTTTAAAGCTAGAGTAAAGATACTGGTATCATATGAAACTAAAAACCTAAAGAATACATCGGTACCAACCATGTCATACTAGCTTGTAGTGAAGGAGGTAAAATAACGCTCCAAACATACGCACAATTTTGGTGATGAAAAACTTGCATGTTATGATTTGAGCACATTTTTTATGCTAAATGCAGTACCTGTGAGGATTTCTGGACAATATTTGTCATTGTTTAGTGTTGTTAATTGATTTCCAATAATAAATATATACATACATTTGCATAAATGTATAAATATGCATTCGTCCATGTTGATAAGAGTATTAAATACTTGACAAATCTCCCTTTAAGGTACATTTGGAACAGATAAAAAATGTGTGATTAATTTGCGATTAATATATATAGATATATAGATATATAGATATATAGATATATATTTATTTATATTTTATCTTCAGACATTAATTCATATTGAACAAGGCAAAATAATGATTTCCTTTTACCTTCTTGTCCTAGGTCTACAGTGAATATGGCTATTTTTAGGACAGAGTTAAAGAATGAAATATAAATATCTACTAGGTTTGTTTTAGTTTTTTTGTTTGTTCTTTTCTCTTCTTTCTTTTATTTTACTACTGTTTATGCTTACTTGTGAGTTTTGTGTATATAGATTTTTTGTGTTTTTTCATTTGCTGTTTTATTTGTTTTGTTTCACTTTTGATGAGTAATAATGTAATTTTAAAAATGTTTAAATATTCAGGACTTCTCTTCCTTCTTCTCCTGCATTAAAATGTGTTTCCTATTGTATGCATTTTGTATCCAAATAACGTGCAATATAAACTAAATAAACTAAACTAAATGTAGTAACTAGGTCAAATCCAGAAAGACGTGTTTGCATCTCAGTTGGCGCCACAAAAAACATCACTCGCTGGAAACTTTCACAAGCTGCTGTCGCCACTTGGAGACTTAATGCCTTTAAAGTTCTGTCAACAAGAAACACGAACATCCCTCCAACGTCGGCTGCTGTACAGCAAACATCCACCACGCGCTTCATGTGATACCAATAAAAAACTCTACTTCCTTTTCCAAATCCTTCCCCTAAATATACGGCTCTACTGAAATCAGGATATTAGTCATTGACAGAGACAACCTGGAGGATACCTGAACACAACAAACGTCACATGTTCTCGTTGTAACAAAGAAGGATCGCTTGTTCCTGCCAGGAGAGTTTTCATCTTATCAAAAATTCTGTCGGCACGATAACGTCGTTGGCGCCCCATCCTGTTCATCAAGGGGCTGGTTTGATATCTGCCGTCCCTGGGTAGCATACGTATCGCCTGGCTTCATCTGGTCTCATCCATTCGCTCCTACAGTAGCTGACAGTTAGCGTCGCTGAAGCCAGTAGATCATATTATACATAATACATCAAGTATAGGAGCCATAAGCTGCCTCCTCCATCGCTCCTCTTGTAGCACGGAGGAGCCGAAAACCAGCTGACAGATGTCATGTGTCTCGGGCGTCTTGTGAGGATTTCCTCGGAGAAAAAAAAGCCATTTTCTGTGAGCAGTAAAACCAATATCAGCTACAACAACATAACCATCACCTGGCTTCTACCTCTCTCTGAGTGAAGAGTTGAAAGCACTCAAATCACTGACCTGTTGTAGTCACCTGTCTAAACAAAGTACAGAAGATTTTTCTGGAGTTCACTGATATTTCTGTGCAAAATGGACCGTAGATTCAGACACATTTCCTCCACAAATCTGTGGAGGAGGAACAGTTTCCTGCAATGGCATTAGCTGAATACTAGTTTCGGCTCTTCAGCTGCTGATATCTCCTTTATAAATGCATCAGAATTGATTCATTGGGCGTTCTTTGGTATGTTCATTAGGACTTTTTGATGCAGCTGTTGCTGTTATGATCTACTGTAAGACTCCATCCCCAAAAGCAGTAGTTTGTTAAAGTCAGCAGGTCTTTCTGCATCCTTCTATCAACTGAACAACAACGAACAATCAGCTGCCAGTAGCAGGATAAACGTCTCAATGTGGGCGTCCGCACTGAACGAAATCCACCAGAAGCAAACACTGACCTGACGAGCTACGCAGAGAGGAGAACTGAGCTGACAGCATCCAGAATAAAAGTTTAATTTACAGACTATCAATCATATCCACGGCCATAAAGCTGCAGGTGCAAGACCTTTAGGGACCAGATGCGTGAAGTAGAGCTACAACGATTAATCTATTAATTAACAATTATTAAATTAAACACCAATTATTTTGAAAAAAAAAATCTAAATTCTCTGATTCCAGCTGCTACATCAGCGATGTGCGATATCATTGTTCAATATTGGGATGACGATATGACTAACAATAAATAAACAAATATTAAAGTGTACATATAAGCTGTACTAACGGTCTATTCTACATAGCAACGGCCTTTTCTACATAGCAACGGTCGGTTATACATAGCAACGGCCTGTTATACATAGCAACGGTTTGTTATACATAGCAACGGTCTGTTATACATAACAACGGTCTGCTATACATAGCATTGTTCTGCTATAAAGAAATAACAGACCGTAGAATGCCGTGATTGACCAATCAGAATCGAGTATTCAACAAAGCCGTGTAATAATAAATACGTACGTTACGGTCTTAAGCTCCGCGGCCCGTTTAATACTGGGTTTCGGCAACCATCTCTAAAAAAAATGTTTTTTTCCTAATCATCGCGTCCTTTGCAATGTGTTTATTGTGCATGTTGATATTGCGATGAAGAAAATAATACGATTTATTGGTCAGCACTATCCTCAATAACAGTAAACTGAATATCTTTGAGACATTTGAGGACGTCATTTTTGGCTTTGGGAAACACTGATCCACATTTTCCCCCATTTTCTGATATTTTATAGATCAAATAACTAATCGATTAATCGAGAAAATAATCAACACATTAATCAAAAATTAAAATAATCGTTAGTTTCAGCCCTGAGTGAAGTTCAAAAGTGTAACGTAAGCCAAAGAAAGTCCATTTTATAAGAGAAAACACAGAAGGGCACAATTAGGCTGGGATTGAACGATCTGCTGGCTCTCGAGGGAGCTCCCAACACTCCCAGATCCGAGTGCCGGGGCAAAACTGGAGCTAATTATTTCAACAGTGCTGAGGAGTGTGTAGCGAGCCTCCGGCCGACATGAAAAATGGGAATGATACACAAAGCCTTGGGCCGAATTTATCTGATAAAGAAATTACCCAGTTCAAATTGGATCCTCAGACAAGTTATTTTGTAGAAAGAAGCGGCGACCGAAGCCGAGGTCATGAATCCTTCAGCTGTAGCCGCCGGGCCTGCTCTCTCCAAAACAAGACGCCATTAATCCATAAACAAGAGAAGCAGAAAGTTAACATGACGCAAAGAGTGACGGACTGTGAAAGAGCAACCTGAGAATCTGAAATGTAGAATATGTCATGTTTTATACGCCACACTCTAAGCAACAAAGGTGGAAAAAGTAGCAGAACAAAAGCCTCCCACACACCTTCTGCCACCAAACGGAGATATGAATAATAAAAGAGAGGAGGCGACGGGGAGAAAAGGTGCCATTATGTAAGAGCTGAAGCTAAAGCGAAAGGAGGGAAAACAATCTTGGCTTGCTAACAGTAGACTGGAGAGCTGTCTGTGCTCAGACTGCTGGCACCAGCCAGGAATAATAATCACCAGTCAGTCACTACATAAAAAAAAAACATCTCCAACTTTGTGAAGCTGTTTTCTTAACTCAGAAACAAGAACACTTTCCTACAAATTGACTATTTGTCTAACAAAAGAGAGAAAACACCAATAAAAAGTTCTGCCTCGGGGGAATACTTTGACAGTTTGATTATTTCTTTAAACCAGATACTTGTTAAACTGCAGAATATAATATGCCCTGGACTTTACCTGAACTTTACCAAATGAAACGGGTTAGTTTAGTCTCCTGTCTAGGTTGGTTATCTACCCATGGCTGTAGTTGGTTAATTACATAATCATTCTTTGGGAAAAAAGTAAATTGATGTTCAAAACAAACTTAACTAAAAATGTACTTCTGCACTATTCTCATTCACCAATACATTAGTTCTTAAAGAGTGTCTGGACTAGCGGTGACATCTAGTGGTGTGGTTGCAGATTGCAACCAACTGAGTACCCCTCCCCCGCTCACTCCTCCCAAACCAGGACTGTGGTAACATGAGCCGCTGAGTGCAAAACCGTGGGAAGAGGCCATCCATACCATGATAATTAGACATTTTCCGACACACTATACTATCTGTGTAGGGATGCTAATTTTGAAAGATTTTCTAAACCGATAACCGACCCTCGTTAACCGATTATTAACCGATTATTAACCGATTATTAACCTTTAACCGACAAGATTTGTGCCTCGCATGCAGCGGTGCACCAGCTGCAGGGTGTGAACACAACAAACAACTGAGTCCCTAGTTCACCGTCCGGGAGCATTCACTTAGCTTATAAAACATGATTTAAATCATCATATGCTGTGAATCAGAAAGGTTGCAGAAGGGTCTTTTTGTCATGGTTCGTGATCTCTCTGTCTCTAAAGTACACAATCATTCCTGCACACATCTATTGAGCTCAAGGAGAAGCAGTGGTGAGGCTGAAAAACCTCCATCATCCCGGGGAGGTGTTAATATGAGAGCCATGTTCAGAGACAGCAGCAGCAGGAGGAGGACTTCATATGGAGTCAGTCGTGTGTCGTCGTAGCTGATCGATTTCCTGCTCTGTAGCTACAGGAGAGGTGGAGCTGCCTCGGTCAGAGACCTGACTGCTGATAAGAGACGGATCAATACCAGTCTATAATGACTCCATGATAAGAGACTTGAATATGTAGGGAAAAGAAAAAGTAGTAAAATCTTCAAAAAGTTGGAATAGCATAACAGAAAAGTGTTGGATGATGCAGATCCCTGTAGCTTCAACTACAGCAGTGCATCATATTATATTAAATTAATAATTTGCATGTACTATAATGTTAATCCAGAGAGTCACCTCGACCAACACCCCCACTCTCCACGTCTCACCTGCACAGTCCTGGGTCTGCCACTCCAGACACTGCCCGTAGGGGAAGGAGATGACGTACGCTGACGAGTCGACGCAGCGCTGCGTGCTGCCGCACCACATGCACTCCATGGCCTGGCTGGTGCAGTTGGCACAGCTGGTCCGCAGAGAGCACGGCGTTCTGCAGGGACGAGCAGTCTGACTCTGGGGACTCCCTGAGCAACGGGACAGACGGAGACACAAGTTATTTAGTGAAGAATCAAGTTTAGAGCTCAATAAATCGTGATCATTCAGTTGTTAACAATAAGTGAGTTAATTCTTCATATCTCTAATCTGAGTTTCATCCTGTGTCCTGAAAACTCGCTGAGTCTCACCGGCAGGTTTTTCACAGATGAGGCCGTCGGCGGTGGCCGTGCAGGGGTTGGCTTTGAGGCCGGCCGCCGGCGCCCGCTCCAGGTAGGCGCAGAAGCCCGAGTCGCTGGGCTCTCCAGTTAACCACCGCAGGCTGGTGTTGGTGAAGGGCGACGCGTCCTCCCAGCCCCAATACGACACATTGATCTTCCTCAGGCCAACCCAGGGAGACAACGTCTGCAGGGAGGAGAGACGGAGAATAAAAAGCAGGAGATATGTTAGATGTTTCATACCCAATTTACCTTTTATTTATTTACCTGTAAGTTTGAGAATTTAGAATCACTAAAACTTTATTTACACAGAACATTTCATTGCAGGTGGAAGCACAATGTGCTGCACAACGCGTGAGCAACCACAAACACTAAATTGATAAGTGTAAAGATAAAACATGAGACAAAAGTAAAGACAATTTAAAACACACACATAAACTGGGTTTCCATCAAAAGTTTATGGGACGTTTAGTCCCTGGAACTACTTTTCAAGGAACTAAAAGGTTCCTTCGGCCCCCTGTTGTCTGCGTTTCCACCGCGGTCTAAAGACCTGTGAAGATTATGCAGATTAGTCCGCTGACGTATGAAAAAGCAACATGACATGACGAGAGCTGTTGATGGTCGCAGCGGTTTGTCTCACTGCGACGATATTTACTGCTGCACGTTGGATGTAATGAATGAAATGCAGAAGAGGAAAATGAAACTAAGAGCGTCTGTCTCCACAGTAAATCATCTGCTGAGTGTTTGATGGATATTTATTTGCGCTTTAGAACGTAATCGCCGTGAATCAATCAGGAATTAACTTTTCTTTTCTCTCATTCACGGCACCGCCGCTCTGTCTCGTCTATCGCTCGCACGATATCACCAATCAGCGCCAATCATCCCTGCAAACTCCACCTGAACGTTCTGGTACTTTCAGAAAGTACTACCACCAACCAGGACCTTTTTGGGGGGGGTAAAAAGGCCCCAGAACTTAATATAGTCCCTGATCGCTGCGGTCAAAACACAATGAGTTCCTCAAAAGGTTCCTAGTTCCGGGAGAAAGTTCCTGCAGTGGAAACGGCGCTATTAATGACGCATTTAATTCTTGATGTCTAATTATCTTTTGATATGTTGAGATATATTTTCTTTTTTTCTGCACTGTTTTTTTAATGTATTTCATTGTTTTTATTGGATTGTTTTCCATTGTTTGGTTACTTTTTCTGCTCATTTTATGTCCTTGTTGTTGTTGTTTAACTTTTGTTGTATTTTTTTAAATGATGTTAGTTTAATTCTTTCTTCCTTTGTTATTGTTTATTTCTCTTGGGGTTGGGGGGAGGTCCTTTGTTTTCACTGAGTGGATTTTGTGCGATTTTATGTGTGTGCAAATAAATTAAACTTAAACATGTGAATAAAAATTATAATATTTAAGATCAGCAACCAACCAGTAAGAATTAATAAGACATGTGAATTAAAACCAAATGAATGAATTAAAACCAAATAATAGCTAAAACAAACATTTGACCAATATAAAAACAATAACTCACATGGGTTAAAACCAATAAAATAAGTCAGAATAAAATAAAATAAATGTAAAACTGTAAAAGGTTTTTGCTCAGTGTACCGTCATCAGTACTGGCGTTGACAGTCACAGTATCTAAAGAATCTAAAGTCAACTTTTCCCACAATGCTTTTGGGACTCCCAGTTCCCCAGGAGGAGATGGTTTATCCTGTTTGTTGAACTCTATAATATCAGTAGAGAGAGGATAGTCAGTCTGGAAGTGTTGAGGAAGGTTTTCAGCAGCATCTCAGAGGTGAGGTCAACCTGAGAGAAATCACAGAAATACAGAAACAGCAACCGATTTCTAGGCCAAACACGGTGGAGCTCACTTCAAACTCTCCTTCCAGGAACAACGAATAGAAAACTGTGGAGAAGATGCAGCGATTTAAGCTGCAGACCAGCCGGCAATGAACAATATGAACCCGATAAACCTCAGATACTACTCTTTTCTTGTTTTCTTAGGTTTATTTTTAAAGAAACAAAAAAATAATGAGCTGTAATTGTATGCAACACAGTGACAGTGTCCTAGACTTGCTGTCGGAAAAGAACACAACAACAGAAACAAAAACCTGCATAATAACAATAATACTACAAATTAAAAGCTAGATAGTGAAGCAAATAACAAGTAATCTCCCTTCGCCAGGAGGAGAAGTCACACGGCTGGTAACTCTGAACAACAAACATGTTTCACATGAAAGAAATCAAACCTCCTGCAAATTACTGGAACTGTTATGAAAGCAGGAACTCTTCAGATTAACTAATTCAGGAGAGATTTCCAGGAGGGGACTGTAATTATAGCCGCTGACTGAAGTGAAGCTCAGTCAACATTTGAATTATTTGCTGAGAAAACAAGTGTGAACGATTATGAGAAGAGTTTTGTTTAATAGAAATCAAAAAGTATTTTCCCACAGCTGTGATTTATTTCATAAAAAAAACATGCAAAAGCCTTATTATAGATTATTATTAAGACTCACAATAGAGAAGTTTTAGTGTTTTTTTTAGGGGGGTACAGGGGGTCTTTAGGGGGGGATAGCAGGTCAACAGTAGATGTCACATAGAAGTGGTGTACATCATCTGAAAGCTGGGAACCTGAAGATTAAGTTTGAGGTGCTGCTTTGCACTGGATGTCAAGTTGTTCTAGCCATAAATCATAAAAACCTAGTAAAAATACAGTATATAAGGGTTGAATTTGCAGAGAAAGTAAATTTATGCTGATGTGATCTCAAAAAAGATGGAATGACAACTAGGGCTGTCAATCAAGTAACATATAATCACAATAAATCGCAATTAAATGCACAATTTTTTATCTGTTCAAAATGTACCTTAAAGGGAGATTTATCAAGTATTTAATACTCTTATCAACATGGGAGTGGACAAATATGCTGCTTTATGCAAATGTATGTATATATTTATTACTGGAAATCAATTAACGACACAAAACAATGACAGATATTGTCCAGAAACCCTCACAGGTACTGCATTTAGCATAAAACAATATGCTCCAATCATAACATGGCAAACTGCAGCCCAACAGGCAACAACAGCTGTCAGTGTGTCAGTGTGCTGACTTGACTATGACTTGCCCAAACTGCATGTGATTTATCATAAAGTGGGCATGTCTGTAAAGGGGAGACTCGTGGGTACTCATAGAACCCATTTACATTCACACATCTGGAGGTCAGAGGTCAGGGACCCCATTGAAAATGGCCATGACAGTTTTTCCTCGCCAAAATTTTGCATAAGTTTAGAGTGGTTACAACCTCCGAAAGATCGAATAGCGTTAATGCATTAAGAAATTAGTGGTTTTAAAACAAATTTGCGTTAATACTTTATTATCGCGTTAACTTTGACAGCCCTAATAACAACACAAGAGACTTAGAACCACCTAAAAGCATTAAATGTAGATTAAAAGACGGTTACTCGTCTCTAGAAGACAGAAGTGAAAGTAAAGTGTGTTTCTCTTCTTCTTTTCATCAAATATTTGCTTATATTTCTGCCGACGCTGCACATTCATCAAAGAGTCTGAGTGGTCAAACATGTCAGAGTCTCAGATGACATTTCCTCCAAAAACATCACAAGACGACGGCTCTATCGTGTAAACGGCTCATTGACTCACAGACATTAAACATTCACATCCTGTCACTCCACATCTGGGTTCACTGTGAAGAAAAGTGATGATGAAGCTGATTTCTCTGCTTCAGGGCGGGCTACAGAAGGATTAGTAATGTTTATTTTATTTTTTTTATGCTTGAAAGCAGATCAGAAATATCCTGCTGCTTGAGATATTTCAACTCCTCGTGGTGCTGTGAAAATATTTTCTGACAAGTGTGAGCGTTAATATTAAATAGCTGAATATCAAATCAGCCTAAAAGCTGCGTCTTAGTCATGATGTTCACATCAAAACAGAGTTGTAATCACACGCATCAGAAGACAGATAAACCACGCTTATTTCATTCATTAAATATTGATATACACTCACGTTACATAACTCAACTTTATGATATTGAGATCACACATTCGTTGGCGTCTAATAATACAGAACTTATATTCATGATGTTAAAGGGCAGGTCCATTATTATTATTATTTTATTTATTTATTTATTTTATATCATTCTGTATCTTCCAGTGGTGTTCCTGATGTATTCTAATCGCAAAAATTCACATATTGGTCAAAGTTTATTTTAGTATCAAAATGCTATTTTCCTTCAAGTCCTTCTAAAAACTTTTTCCCACATTTATTCTCATAATATAAAAAAAAAATCTTGTAAACTTCTGACTTTATTCTCATAAAATTACAACTTTTATTCTCGTAATATTATTACTTTTATTCTCGAAATCTCTGATTTATATTATATATATATATATATATATATATAAATTAATAAATAAATAATTATATATATATATATATACATATATATATATAAAATAATAAATAAATAACTATATATATATATATATATATAAATTAATAAATAAATAATTATATATACACATATATATATAAATTAATAAATACATAATTATATATATATATATATATAAATTAATAAATAATAATTATATATATATACATATAGATATATAAATAATAAATAAATAATAATATATATTATATATATTAAATAATAAATAATTATATATACACATATATATATATATATGTATATATATATATATATAGATTATTTTGTTGTTCCTCCATGTGGCCCTGATACTCCGTCAAACATCTGTAATATGCTTTCATACTTATTTCTTAAGTTCATGTTTAATTGGATGATCTCACCATAATGTTTGTATTTATATAGGCTAAATGTCCTGCAGCACAGTGGTGGTGTAAATAACCACAGCCAGAGTGGGAAATAATATAGCTTTCACCAGCACTGTTAACATGCAGGAGTCCTGTCACATTTCCTTTATTCATGAATGTATATTTGTTTCATACCACCCACCTTGTCTTGCAGCTGGTATTTTTGTAGCTCCTCCAGAACAAAGTTGACTTGTTTGTCTGTGAGCAGTGAGGCGATGTTTCCTCCCAGGTTTTGCAGTAGTGCTGGGCGTTATCGTAGCTCTCGCTGCTGGAGTTGATCCTCAGGCAGGCCTCTCCGACGTGGTGCCAGGCCTCCCCACACAGCTGACCTGCACACACACAAACACAAACATGAATTCTTATTATTCAGTTTGATTAAAACACAGGATTACATTGAAAGTCTGTAGTCTGCTAGTAAATGTGTAGGCTAATCCTTCAATGATCTTTAAACACAGATCGCAGATGTACAAAGAGGTAGGTGAACAGTCAGGTGGACAGTCAGGTGGACAGTCAGGTGACTGGCAAAGATGGGAAACTCACTGAGGACTTGTGGACGAGAGGGGGATGACACTGGAAATTAAAGTTGATGTGGTGGGCTGGAAAATAAACTGTGCTGCCAGACTCAACATAACAGCTTTAAGAGAAATACTTCTGGTTAATTCATAACACATCTTATTGGACTGATATTAGAGGTTGATTTATAATGTTATTTTAGATCAGAGCACCACGTTCTTGCTTTGACTCATCAGGAGTTAGAAATATGTCACACATGGGATAAAGAAAAGTGATTGAGTATTCTTAACAAAGGAAGAAAAGATGCATATATGATCTCATGGTTGTTATCGGGGTCACTTGGTAGCATCTTGTGGGAGTTTATAAAGCAGAGAGGCCGTTCAATTAGCCAGGAGATGAAAGAGTCTCCTCTGAGCACGGCTGTTTATTTTGGACTCTGGGACTGATTACATTCACAGGCCCATAATGGCTTCCATCACCAACCTTTTCATGCTACAGAAGAGAAAATACCTGCTTTCTTATTTTGCCAAGCAATAGCAATAGGCAGGAGTACAAAAATAAATAGAGAGATTAGGTTACGGTCTTTGTGTAAAAAAAAAAAAAAAGCAGAGATAAACATGTCAGAGCCATTTAGCATAATTGGTCATAACATGGTGTCTGAAAGAAAAGGCCACAGCTGCCATGGTGGCGGAGCTCCATTACCCCGGCTCACACTGTTACTGTGAATGTAGCACAGAAAATCATAGACAAGACATAAAGCTTTTGTTTCTGGCGTTGTCCCACTAATGGACTCAGAAACACACACACACAGAGACGTACTAATTTCATTAGTGTGGGCCAGTGACCCGTTGAAAGGTCACGTCCTAAATGATACTTCCTGTTCACACATGCAAAGACTGGAGGAGAGACAGTACGCCCGTCATTATGTTTTGAAGTGTGGTTTGTATGAGGAACTTCTCCATCGTCAGTGTATTATTACAATAGATGGAGTTTGGAGAAACAAAGCAAAGCAATGTACTGCTGTGGATGGATTTTAGACACCTAAAATAATAAATATCAGTTTAAGTGTACACTATATTTACAGTATATTCACTGCTTCACCCTGACATAAGACAGCCCTTTCTGACGTGGAGCTGAAGCTGTTGTATTCATCTATGCCCTCACCAAAGCCACCAGACTCCATTCACAAAAACAGTAATTTAACCTCTCAGAACAGGGGAGTTTCTGGTCTACCGCTGCCTCGATCGGTTAGTTTGTGTGTGTTATTGTGTGACTTTAGTTAGATCGGATTCACCAATGTCACACAATAACACAAACAGCATAACACTAACTGATCGATGCAGCGGTAGACCAGCAACTCCTGTGTTCTGAGAGGTAAAATTACTGTTTTTGTGAATGGAGTCTGGTGGCTTTGAAGAGAGCAATATAACAGATTCAGTTCCCCGTCAGAAAGGGCTGTCTGATGGTGAGGTAAAGCGGTGAAAATATTCTAAATATAGCGTACACTTAAACTGATATTGCGATCTCCAAAATGTATTTTTCTGCTGCTCCCGTCCTCAGCTGCTTTACCTCGCCATCAGGCAGCCCTTTCTGACGGGGAACTGAAGTGTTTAAAGACTCCATTTAAATGTGACACAGGTCCAAAGTACATGTTGAAGTGTAGTTAGTTAAAGGATGTAGAAATAATGATTATATGTAGACATTGCATACCAACATTTAAATGCATAGACGCCTTTTGACCTGCAAATTACCAAAAGCATTATGTCTGGAACTACAATCCAGTGCTCCATTTTTATACAATGTTACCTCAGCTGAAGAAGAGAGCCGGCTAACAGCTCATAACAAACTGAAGGGGGAGGATACTGTATGTACCAGGCTACAGGGCCTTGATGTGGACAGAAGAGGAAGAAGAAGGGAGCAAACACAATACCAGCCTCTGCTTAAAGCTACTGCAGACTTCCAACTCATAGCAGAGCAACATAGCTAGCAGGCCCCTTAGTACAACACAACACAGCACAAAACAGCACAGCACAGAACAGGATCATTTGTGGATTCAAATAGCAAGAGTATTTCCTTTGCCCCTCAGTCATGCGAGCGCCAAAGTGAACGTGAGAGCAGCTCTAGCTGAAGGCTCCACAGCAGTGTGGAGCGGAGCACGGTGGACTATGTGAAACCATATTCAGAACATCCAGTACCTGGCCTACTTCCCTCTGCAGCTGAATGGAGAGCTGAAGGTGTGCTAATCCTCTCTGTGTGTACACGCCTGCATGGATGTGTGAGATGTATGAGACGGTTGGTTTGTGCAGCCAGTTAGTGTGGGAGCATGTAAACACTCTGGATGCTCTGCATGTTTAACAGAACACGGCACTACGGTGATGATGATCGTCAGAGAGAGTGTGAAGGTCACACTGCCAGACTCTTAGTGACGTATCAATTAACAGGATTCATCAAAAGATCCACACTGAACAGTTTATGCACGCGTGCATTTGAAAAAAACGGCATGTTTAAGTCTCTGTGTGTAGATCATCAAGGTGTTTAATTTGTGCTGCTTAATGCCTCAAAGAGCAGCTCAGGAACAAATTCACAGGTTAAGATTTACTCAATAAAATGAGCTTCGTGAATATGATTTGAGCCATGTCCACCCCCTAAAAAATGACGTTCCCATACAAACTAAACTGCATTCTCAATTATGTTTGGAGGAAACGTATTTTGTCACGGATTATGTTTGTCTTGACGTATCACAAATACGTTTGTAATGATGCAGCAAGTGACATAGTACAACGAGTGACGCGCAGAGCAGGTTACGTATATATCAATTGACCGTTAACGAAGTTACGTGGTATAATAAAAGGCTCGTTGGAGACGAACTGCGCCTCGCCTGGGAAGTAGAAGAGATCAGGCGGCAGCAGTGGGGGGGGTGGTGACTAGGATTTGCGGTCAAGTCGGACAGTTTCCAGCCGTTTCCAGCAGCCTTCAAAGAATTTAAAATCAGCTCTTTGATCAGGCGAACAGCCAGGCGTTTCCCATCATGCCCTGGGTCTTGCAGTCGGTGGAGGGCAACTGCGGCGCCTGGCTCTAAAACTGCGGCCAGCCTCAATCTCGTGAGGTTATCGTTGCCCACGTGGTTATGACGTCAGAGCATATCGGAATCAAATCCGACACAAATCTAACCGGTAAGCACTGTGTGCCGATCGCCAGTGATCGATTCTGCGCGGGTCTGGCTCATCTCCAATGAGTGACATAGTACGAGCAACGCGCAGAGCAGGAGACATCGTATATCGATTAACCGTCTCCATGTGTGTTGGATTCAATTATTACCAGGCTGATGTTGTGCATTATGACCCAGATAGAGAAATGTCTGTGTGTGTGCACGCTGCGTGCATGCTGGTTCTCTCTGAGTGGCGTCTCGTCCTCACCAGGAAGTGCTTGACACTCCTGCTGCTGCAGCTCCCACTGACAGTTTGGCGTTGAGGGAGCAGCTCCTGCAGTTGGCCAGTCTGAAACACTCCTGCTCCTCCCGCCGCTTACAGCCCGACGAGTCTCTCACCGACTGCAAACACACACAGAGAGGAAACAATATTAAACCCTCCATCACATCACCACTGTCCTCTTTTTACAGTAAACGCACTGAACTAGAAGGAATCAATGCGATGAGCAACAAAGAGGAAGATGAATGAAGTGTGATGGTTGAAGGAACCAAACAGACAAACAGAAAATGCAGAATGAAGAGGAGAGAAATCAATGTGAGGGACACAGAGATACATTATACTGAGATGAACTGTTTATTGAAGGTGTGTGTGTCTGTGAACGGAGGAAAGAACTGGCCAAAATAAATAAATAAAAGATCATATATGACCGTACATATAGTCATGCACCCTGACCCCAGGATGACACAGGCTGAGTGACAGCCTCCTCATTTACATAATGAGGCAGGAATGTATGAAGAAAAGAGTAGTGGGAAGAAATAAGGTTGTGTAATGCAAAAGGGAATATTGTGCAGAAAAAAATAAATGTATAAATAAATACACACATTTAAAAATAAATATAAAATAAATTAAAAAAAAATAAAATAAAATAAATTAAAAAAAATAGAGGCAAAAAATAAGTAAATAAATAAATAAAAAGTAAATGCAAAATAAATAAATACATGAATAAAAGTGAAAATTAAACGGGAAGAATAAATAAATAAGGGAATTAAAACAAAGATAAATTAATAAAGATGCAAATGAAAACAGAATATCAATTTATGTCAAATTTTATCAATTCACTGATGACTACATTTATTTCTAATATTATGTTTTGCTATATTTAATGACATATTTATGTATTTATTTATTTATCAAGTTCATCTATTTATTATTTTGATTTTGGCAGGTTCAGTCCTCCATATCTGTGTGTATCTCACTTACACTACATCAACTTTACAGCTTTATCTAAGATATTCATATAACGTTAGTAACTTTGAGTGTCACAAACTATTATAGATTTTTGTTTTTCATTAGAAAGTTTCCTGAAGAGTCAGTAATGTGTCAATTTTGTAATTTTATTTTACCATTGTTTTGTTCTTTTTCATTAGATTAGATTGTAATTTTATGATATGAAATAACCTCCAGTGCATCCCAAGATAATACCATTCACTGGTGCAACGAACGCTCCACCTAGATACAGTAGGACCCTCTTAACAGCATGGTGTTCTTCATATAACACCATTTTAATTCAAAGGATAAAGGACATGAATTAAATGTAAATTTGGATTTACATTCACTCTAATTTCCATATAACCTACTGGACCGCTCTGGAACCTCTGACCTCAACCTGATGCAACCCGACCTGCGGCCTAACAGGAAGTGTCAAGAGTCAGATAATACACACATGTCCCCTCCGTCTGGCTCCGTGCTTCCACAAGCTCAGCTGATGTTCAGACAACATGGTGGGTGGGCGAGACAGAGACAGAGCGCCGCCATGCTGCTGGGCCAGCTCCCAGAGTCAGCTACAGACAGAGATTCATATTTAACCCAGCCGAGCAGACAGAAACAGACAGAAGCAGCGTGCAGACACACAGACGGAGAAGACAGAGAAAGCAGGTCGGGAGTAAAAACAGACAAAGGGACAGAGAGAAAACTAAATGAGCAAAAAGTACAGAAAAAAATACAAAAACTCAAGTTATTAATATAAATAATACACACCTTTAAATCATATCTAAAAACATGTAATTATCTTCTGAATTAGCCAATACTAGCCAATCATAGCACAGTAAGGCGGACTAGGTGGAACACTTGGGGGCAAAAAAAGAACGCGTTCTAAGATGACCAGAATCATCAGGATGTTATTTGTTGGTCTAATGAACATTGCAGACTCAGGTGCCTCTGACAAGGTGATGCTATGACAGAAACCCAGCGAGGACTCACCACGGTGCAGTTACTGGACGCAGATATACACTTCCTGTCCTCACACCACTGGCAGCCCCGTGTGTTGGCGGTGCAGCTCGCACAGTCCGAAAACCGGAAGCACCGCTCGTCTGTGCTGTCTGGAGGAGGACACGACACGCAACCATTAACACACACATGCAAACAACAGATCAGGTTCTATTGTTGCTGTGTAGCAGGATCATAATGTAGTAATTAGACTGAGGAGTGAATCACAGAGAAAAGGCAGATTGAGTGCACGGTTGCAGGAGCATGAGAAGTTTCAGGGAAAATAAAGAACATGTGGAATTCAACCTTCAGTAACTTAAATTGAATTTAAAGTTAAACTAACAGACATTATGTTATTATTAGGGCTGTTCAAGTTAACGCGATAATGTGTTAATGCCATCTCGTTTCAATGTCACTAATTTCTTTACGCATTAACGCAACTTGTGATTTTCAGGTTGTAGCGTGCTCAGTTTTAAAGGTAGAGTGAAGATCCCGGTATCATATGAAACAGAGAAAAAAACCTAATAAATCCATGTTATAATGCATAATCCATGTGCATAAACATAAAAAAGAAACTGGTATGGTCCTTTAAAGCAGCCAATCCGTGTGTACTATTGTTTCCATTTAAAACTGACAGTGCACCTATTAGCATGATTGCTTTTTATTCAAACCTGCAGAGAGCTGCCTTGAAGACCTGAAAGAGCTACTGCATCTAAATCTGGCAGAGACCGATGAGGAAGGTTTGGTCTCAACCTAATTACTCCAAAATCAGGTAATGGTTTGCAGCATTGACCTTCTGCTCCCATAATTACAGCATGCAAACAAACTTCAGAAGCCAAATCCTTCAGAATGATTATTATTCCCATGAAAAAGATTGGTCTTTTGGGAGCAACACTTATGCAGGATTGTGCTGTACATCTCAGGGAAAATATTTATAGAGAAAGAAAGAAATGGCAGGCAGGATTTTAGTGTAACGTACCAGGTCGCACAGGGCAAAAGGGAGCAGGATAAAGGTGCTCGGGTGCTTTTGGCTCCCAGGGGACACATCTACTTTTGACCCAATGGCAGCGAAGGCCCGGCCCGGCGGCCGCACACAAAGCTGGGTTAGAAAAGGCCTGGCAGGACGGAGGGGTGTAGGCCAGCACATCGTTCAGGAGGAGGCCCGAAAAACCTCCAAAGATGTACAATGGAGCTGAAGACAACACAGAGAGGATTATACAGAAACATTGACATACAGCTGTGGAAGGAGGCAACATTGCAAAAGTTACAGAGAGATAGTATTAAAGAGACAAGAAACGCCTGCAGACATAAAGACAGATGAAGAAATGTTAAGACAGCAAGATATCTTTCAAAGATAAATCTGAACGTGGTTTGGGGGGAAGAAAGCTTCAGTTTCAAGCTGCCTTTTGAAGTTCAAAGCTGACTTTCTGCTGGATAAATGGTGTAAAAGGGTCAGACCATTACTTCTGAGTTCAGCTATAAGTCACTCTGCATCGTGATGGAACCAGGCGGCAACCTCTGAGTTTTTAAATGTCTTAAAACATCAATGCAGCATGATGTTCATTTAGTAAAGTATGTCCCATTTAGAGTCAAATAGATTCTAAATGGGATTGCTAGACAGGGGATGCTAGCAGGTGGCTACCTTGTGATTGACAGGTCGATCACATGGCGTTGGCCGGTCTGGGAGTTGTCCATGTTTTCGTCTTCACAGTGAGTTTTAGTTCATGAAAGTTGATTGTAACATTTTGGTCTCCTAAAAATGTCTTATTCAGCATTCGGTTTTACTTAGCTCCACCCTCTCATGTCAGTACTGCTTTCAAAAAATGAAGATGGTGACGGCCAAAAAGCCAAGATGGTGATGGCTAAAAACCAAGATGGCAAACAGCCACAAACCACTAGGACAGTTTCCGATGCCGAGTGGCGTTGACCAAACGGCGCTATTTGACGAGTTGTGAGTGAGAACGGGTTGGTATGTATAGAAGGTGTAGAGAAAGTTACTGAGAGTGAAGCAATAGAAACTCTTCTACATATAGAAACGAGGTGAGGCGGCAGACACGCAGCCCAAGTTTCTAAACAGAGAGCTTCAGAGGAGTCAGCAGAGGGAGCAGTGACGAGACAAGTGTAAACTGAAACTAAATATAACATCCAGATAAAGACATCAATCCATAAACAATCGACACAACAAAACCGCAAACTGTGAGAGGAAAAAGGCAGAGAAGAAAGTCAACCGAGACTCTCGGTGCTTCCAAAACTTGGAGGACACTGCGGGAAGACCTCAAGGGAATGTAAAAATTGTGCAGGAACGGGCGGCTGGTTAGCTCAGCTCAGGGGTTACACAGCTGAAGTGTCCTTCATAGCAAGGCAATACATCTCTAGCAAATTCTGCTGTAGTACTCAGGTATTCAATAGAGGGGAGCAGTGTTTCAAATAAGTATTTTCTTCATGGAGTTTGGCAGTGATGAACAACAGAAGACTAGTATGAAAGGACGGAGCTCACCCGTTGCTAACACACGGCAGAATGTCCAAACCGGTTGGCGTCCCGTGGCAGCGCTGGTCTGGGGAGGACGGTCCACTCATCACAAGCTGAAGAGAAGCATAAACACAAACACCACACGTCTTTAAATACAATATTTTAGCTTTGTGTGTTTATTCAGTGATTGATATTCACTCTGAGGGTTAAAATATAAGAAAATAACAGAAAAAGTAGATTTTAGATCTATTGACTGTGCCTGTATCATGGCAACTGACCAGAGAAATCAAAACAAGGATACTACAAATCACCCTCCATCTTTTAAAAAATGTTGTGGTTAAACTGATGATGAATAAACTTATTACACGGCTGTTGTTGTTGTTTGCCTTTTTTTGTAAAGGCAGAAAAATGTGATTTACCAGTAGATATCGCACTAGACATGTTTGACAAGTTGTTACAGCAGTTATGTTGTATGCACGTGAAGCGTGGGGGTTCGAAAAAATATATATATTTTAAAAACTACACCTTAAATTTCTTAAGTAGAAAATAATAATAATTTAGAGGACTCGTCCCTCCACAACGTTGGAAGCGCACTATTGTATAAATAGCGTTGTATACTGGAGCATTAAGATTTGCCCTCATTGAAAACGATGAACAACAAAAAGACGAAAAATACACATCATTCCTCCTTCTTGCTGCTTTTTCTTCACAAGGAGAACCGAAGTTATTGGTTGTGAGCAGAAAGAAGAGAGGAGGGTGACCCACAATTCAACCTCCTCCCTTAATTTCATCCCAAGGAACAAGAAGTCATTATGCTAACAACCTTTTCACATTAAATTATGGTGATATGGAGAAGATAGGGAGAACGATAATCTGGGAGATGACTTCATAAAACACACCCGATATCATCATAAAGTACCTCTCTCTCTCTCTGGTTATCGTTGAAGCTATCAGCTCTGTGTATTTTACTATTTGGGTTTTACAACTCTCTGATGTTTTAATGACCTCGACGTGCTCCATTATATTCATATGAAATAACTGTGTGTGTGTGTGTGTGTGTGTGTGTGTGTTAGTGTAAATGTGCCATTTATCCAGATGAGTCGTCCTGAACGTATAAACCGGAGAGTCGAGGACTCGGGGACGCCAGGTTGCTAACGAGCTCGTTAAGCAGTGAGCTAATTGGGAGCCTTTGTTTAAGAGCGGGGGGGAATGCGGTAGAGGACACGGTGACAGCGTAGAAGGTTGGGGTGGGGGGGTACATCACTAGCAGGGGTTAAAGGTCAGTCGTATTAATGTGCCAACTAGAGTGACGCTGATACAATCAAGCAGAACTGAAGGCATCGCTGGCTTAAAGATGAAATATGTCCATTCTTCGCTGCTGTTAAAGAAATTAAAGATCCTCTGGAGATAATCATATTCTGCTGAGAATTTGTTAAGGATAGTTTGGTATTTTGTTCTCTTTAAACAAAAGGCAGCGTGGCTAGAGCGTGACGTAACAGAATCATTGAAAAGATCTTTAATACAAGACCATAAACAAACGCTTTCTATTTGAAAATGATCTATTATTTATCGGTCGCCGTCCATTTGAGCGTACACAAAAAGTTCTGCCACGCTGAGCCGACACCATCCCGTTATTTCTAGCGCCGTAACCCTCCAACATCACAGCTCCAGTTACAGTGCTGCCTGAGGGACACAACTCACGGAACAAAAATCTAAAAATTGATGATAAAATGTCACACTGTTGTTTTTAGACTGATATGATAATTTCTCCTGAACAGAACCGGCGCTACAACAACAACGGACGCTGGATGCTATAATGAGGTTGTGAAGAAGGTAAAACAACCTGCAGATTTGGAATCTGTGATCCTCTTGTGGATACTATTTCTAGATCTGACACGAACACTGATGTTGTTTTGTCAGCTGTACTTTAACATAACCTATAAGGCGAAGTGGTAAATTCTCACCTCTGCTAAGGTGTGCTGCTGTGTGACAACTAAATCTATCTGGAGCACGTGGTGCTACAATGCTTTAACCTCTTCCACTCCTCGAGGACGCCGGCGCCCTCGGCCGACTTTACCGTCTTTCAGAGGGTGTGGCAGGGCCGTACAGTAATGAAAGTTGAAGCTGTGTTTAACCCTTTGAACTCTGCAATAGAAATGGTCTGCCAGCGGTATTTTTGCTTATTGTGAATGTCATTTCTTGGAGCAGCTTCAAATGTTTCATATACCTAACATCTGTACAACCTAAGCTAAAGGGTTATCTAAGTCAATAAACCATAATAATAAGTGTTGAAATTCTGTCATGAATAATAAATAATAATAATTAAATAAATCTGACTTTTATTTTCATAAATTGTACGAAATAACACAAGAATCGCTGCCCGACGACTTATCCTAACCTTACCTATGTGAGGGATAATGTACAGCGAGCCGGTCACTGTTGTGAAAGAAACGCCTTAAGGGCGTTGAAAGAACCCTCCGCGAAGCACATCACCCTGTCGGGGTTTCTTTCACAACAATGACCAGCTCACTGTCAAGTCAAGTCAATTGTATTTGTATAGCCCTAAATCACAAATCGCAACACAACCTCCTCTCCACGCCACATAGATAGTCAGAGTAACACAACCTCCTCTCCACGCCATATAGATAGAGCCAGAGTAACACGACCTCCTCTCCACATCAGATACAGTAGGTAGAGCAAGAGCAACACAACCTCCTCTCCACACCAACCAGATAGAGCTAGAGCAACATGACCTCCTCTCCACACCAGATAGATAGAGCTAGAGCAACACAACCTCCTCTCCACACCAGATAGATAGAGCTAGAGCAACACAACCTCCTCTCCACACCAACCAGATAGAGCTAGAGCAACACAACCTCCTCTCCACACCAACCAGATAGAGCCAGAGCAACACGACCTCCTCTCCACACCAGATAGATAGAGCCAGAGCTGTACATTATCCCGCTTATGCTCCTTACTGAAGAAATCAATAATTTGACACAAAAACGGTCCGCCAGAGTCCGACATCAGAACTGCATCCATAGCAACGATCGATGTCGGACTCTGGCGGACTGTTTTTTTGTGTCACATGATTGATTTCTTCATTAAGTAGCCGTGTAATAAGCGGGATAATGTCCAACTAGTGGGTCATTGTTGTGAAAGAATCCCTGACAGGGTGATGCTGCACCCCGACGCAAAGCATGCCGCTTGCAGCTTTTGATTCGCTCATGGTTGCGGCGGTGAAGTTTCTAAAAGAACCACCTGAACTCCAGCCAGCTATAAACGTCTACCTCTAAATTAAAAAAAGATTACAGCTTCAGTGACTTTTGATCTCATCTTCTGGTCGTACTGGACGCACACACACAAACACACACTTTAACAACCACCGTGAGATTCAGGCTCAACAGATACTCATCAGCCACAAAACACACACGGACACACACATCAACACGGATTTTAATTTCCTCTCAGGATATGAGAAAATCTGTGTTAATAATGCATGGTGGGACAGAGGGAGGAATCAAGAGAGCAGATCGAGGCGGGCAGGCGGGCTGGGCTGATTGACAGTTTGATCTGATCTGCACTAATGGAGGACTTGATGGAGGAGGAGGAGGAGGAGGAGGAGGAGGCAGCCACTGTTTTCTCCTCCAATATATCACGGCTTCCAACATCTCCCAAACAAGCTCCCAGCATGCCCTGGGCCTCTCAGCGAGCCAGGTGTGTGTGTTTGTGCACAGCAGACAGCAGTGTGTGGGTGCGGTGTGTCAAGTTTGGAGAGGACGGCGTTTTTAATCAGAGTTCATTTTCCCCCCAAATCTAATTAGAAGTGTGATGGTGGCAGAGTGGAGGGGAGGAGGAGGAGGGAGAGCTGGAGGCTGAGACGGAGAATTAAATCCAAATGAAAAGTGCCTTCCGTGTCGACCTGAATCTAATGCGTGGCAGCAGAAGAGCAGGAGAAGCTAATAACGCGGCATCGCCCCTCCAAGGTTAGCGCGGCAAAACAAAAACAAATTAGCGCTCTTGAAACCTCTCCGCTCGCCGTGAGCACCGAGGATCGGAGGAGCGAATGAAGACGAAACAAAGAAGAGACTTCCACAGGTGGAACTAATTAATTATCTCATGGAGAGACGAGGGCAGAGGAGGCGAGGAGAGGAAACGAGGAGAGGAGAGGAGGGGAGAAAAAGTAGAAAAAAGGTCCACCTTTTTCTACTTTTTGTCCGTCCCTCACCATCACCCACTGTATCGTCTTCCTGTCTCCTCCCTTCACCTCCTTCCCTTCAGTTTCTCCTCCTCCATCCCTCCCTTCCTCTCTCCAGTGTGTCCATGGCGAGCTGGAGAGACGGCTACCGGACAATAAAGTCGAGCAGATCTGCAGATACGAGCGCTGATGAATAAATGATGGTATTTATAAAGACAGAGCACAGAGTTGAGGGACATGCTAATACACACATTTATTGTGATCATTAATGGGGCGAAAATAAAGAAAAACAGCCGTCACCACTCCAACTTCTCTTTATTATCTCTTTTATTCAGAAGCTTATTACCTGCTTTAACCTGCCATACCTTTATTGTTTTTAAGGTAGTAGTCGGTGCTACTTTTCTCTCCCTAAATCCCTCCTTCATTTACTCTTTATTTCTCTCTTATTG
Source organism: Sebastes umbrosus (assembly GCF_015220745.1). Lineage (NCBI taxonomy): Eukaryota > Metazoa > Chordata > Actinopteri > Perciformes > Sebastidae > Sebastes > Sebastes umbrosus. The sequence continues at coordinate 4,156,336 of NC_051278.1, forward strand.
CTTCCTCACATTCACTGCTTTATCTCACCAATATCCTCGCTGGCATTTCTCAAGTTATTACACAGTTTACAGCAGAGTGACGAGGAAGATAAAGAAAAGAAAGAGGGGGAGGGAAGACGGATTTGGACCAACAATGGGCGGGATGATAACGCCAGACAAACCAAATCTTGATTATGATTTAAAAAAATACTTTTGCACTTTTTTATATATAAAAATGTATATAAAAAAATCAGCTTTTTTCTGCAGCTTTTAACCACATCCCAACCTAGGTTATAATAGTTTTCAATGTTCAATTAGTTTCGGTTTAGTTTTAGTTAGTTTCCAGAGAGTTTGTTTTTGTTAAGGCCAGCTATAATGACTCAGAAGTCTGAAGCTACATATACATACACAATGCAAGGTTAGAGAACTGTCGAGGGAAGGATATAATGTCTAATCTTCACGCTACTTTATGCCTACAATACACACATAGGAGACGTTGAAAAGACTTAGAAAAGACTGAAGTCTGACACCCTCTCACATCTAAAGACAATGTGTCTTAAATATCAGAGTTTTTAGTCACAGACTATAATATTTTACAAAGACTTGGGCTTCAATCATCGCTAACGTTAGCTACTGGAATGTTTGCTATTAGCCTAGAGCTCTAACTCTATCGTTGTACAAATAGGAGAACACGTCAAAGAGGTGTTCTTGTTCACTCCACAATTCCACCAGTTCCTCCGTGTTTACTTTCTACCCTGTTTGCTGCTTCCTGTTTGGTGCTGGAGAGAGAGCTGCTATTGGTTGTTGACAACGTCCACGTCATTGATGATATTAAACTTGTTTGATTTAATGTCAAGGCGAGAAAATGACAGCTTGGACTGAGTTTTATGACCACATTACATCAAACGATGGAGATCACTGGAGCGCGCCGCAACTCTAGAAAAACTCCTGATTTTGTTCCAATATTGGAAATATGTCTGCGACAGGGAAATCGCTTGAAAAGTCGTTTGGTGTGAGGTCGGCGTTAGAGAAGTAATGGCGTCATAGCGCCGTCTCCTGGAAGGTCAAGTCTGTTCAGTTTCTGTGGTTCAACGTCGCGAGAGCTGACGGAAATTCTCCCTTTTCATTTGTGATATATCAGAGCTAAAAAACTAAAACTGAAATGAATTCATGTTCATTTTTATTTTATTTCTATTAATTTTTTAACCAATATTGTTTCAGCTTAGTTTTAGTTCTTCTTAAAGGATATTGTTTTATTATTATTTTATTATTTTTCACTGCTTATTTTGGTTTGGTTTCAGTTTTAGTTTGCTATAACAGCCCTGATCTCAAGGTCTTAGAGTTTCCTCTCTTCCCATGCGATAGCTCAGCTCATCACCTCAGTTTGAAAACTTTGGTCACGACTGAAAGCTCTGGAAAAAGCTAGTTAGCGGACCTCGAGTTAAGTTCATTATAGAATACAATTAATTAAGAAACTTCTCCACAATGTTAAAAGGATGCGGTAACTCGACCCCGCTGAGCTTCTGCTCCACCTCCTGCTTCTTCCTCTCCCTCTTTTATCCACCTTTCTCCTGGCGTTTATATCCATCTTTCCTATTGTTTCCCTCCTTATGTCTCCATTCTTGTTCATCTTTATGCTCCCTGTTGTTTCTTTACTGTGATTCGTTGGTGTAATCCCTCTTTTCCTCTCCCAGAGCTCCCCTCAGCCCTCCATTTCTCTGTCCCTGTCGACGGGTGGAAACATCCTCGTGCCATCTGGTCTATGGTGCGACTGGGTCGCCTGTAATGGGATCCTTAATCATCCAAACTCTCTACCGATCCCACGGCTTCTAGATACCAACACACTCACAGACTTTTATTTCATTATTTTTAGTTTCTGTTACTATAAGTCTTTCTCTTCCTCTGACCCTCTCTTCATACAGTAAACACCATTAAGGCCATTTCATCCAACACTGCTGATTCACACAACATCTGTATGTACTGAATGTGTGTTTCTGTGTGTAAGAAAGCACTGAGAAGGACTAAAAGGAGCAAATAAAATATATTTTCTCAGAGGGTTTTCGTGAGTTGAAGATTGGTTTAGCAAGGTGTGAGTGTTATTTATAAAATGACGTTCCCATTAGGGCGCAACTTGCAATTTTGAGGTTGTAGCGGGCTCAGTTTTAAAGCTAGACATGGCATCATATGAAACATTTATACAATATACATAAAAGGGGAAATCAAACAAGAAAATGTAAAAGCCAAATGATGATCTAAGGCATGAAATAGTGCAGTTAAAATAAATATAAACATATGTAATAATGAAATAGTAATGCAAATATAAATGTAAATTTATATTAGAGCAAATTTGTGCGTAAATGAATGTCCCTGAGTTATTTTGAAGTGACGTCAGTGACGTTTCCGTACCTCTGTTACGTTGTTTCCGTACATATTTTACTTCTTTTACGTACTTATTTTAAAGCCCAACCATAAAGTTTTTCCTAAACCTAACTAAGTAGTTTTGTTGCCTAAACATACCTGCGACCGTTTTGTTACGTGGAGTAAAAATGACACGCAAAAAGGCTAAAATGCGTCCTCATGACACGTGGAATGTCCGTGTAATGTCATGCTATTTAGACGCCTTCCCGTGACACCGGGTTGTTACTTTAAGTTGTTAACGTCTGCATGACAATATTAAATGTCCGTCTTAGTTTGAGTTGTTTACTTTTGTATGGGTAGTCTCACAGACCTACATTTGTGCGGATTGCCTCCATGACGAACACAAAACGGTGTTGCACGTGGTCGGGGCAGCTGGTAAAGTCAGCATTGGGTTTTAAAGTCCACCTCCACTCCCTGCTAATTGGTTTGGGACGCCACGTAATATGGCGGACCCTCCATGAGAACGCGCAAAGGGAGTGGAAGTAGGTAGGGAGAAGGTGTGGTGGCCGGATTGGTTATTGGGCCTCTGTATGGGGTGTCAGGAAGTGGTTGGCAACATGGAGAAAAAAGTGACCCAGTTTGCAGCTTCAATATGATCCGATAGATCTATTAGAGCTATATATAACATAACATACTGTACTACCAGCCTCTCGGTGTCTGTGTGTGATTATTTAGGACTTGTTCTTACCTATATCGTACGCAAGGAAGTCAGCAGAGAAGCACTTGGCTCCGTTGCTCAGCGACGTGTCGTTGTGAGTGTTCCCACCGAAAACCAGCACCGTGCCGCTCAGGAGCGCGGCGGAGTGGAGGTACCGCGCCACGCCGCTCTCCCCGAGGATCAGCCTGCACAGGTGGAGAGAGAGAGAGGGAGACGAATCAGGAGAGCGTTAATTCGTTATGTGTCCACAGTGGCGTGTTATTGATGGCGTCTGTCGGGGTGTGTGACCTGGCCTGTGGTGACTGACCTTCATACCAACTGTTCTTTCATGGAAGCAGCACACACACACACACACACACACACACACATACGCACACACACACACACACACACATACAGATAGACTCCACACAGACATTGTAGGAGGTCTCCGTCTGCTGTGTGTGACTTCTTTTGAGGTCAAAGGTCACATATTGGAGACCAACTGTGGCTTCTTCTGTTACTGCAGCATCGCTGAGTTTCCAACAGAGACTCTGATATGTGACAGAAACTCACTGAGCCTCCTAACATGATGAACACACAGGAAGCACGGACTGCTCTGTGTTGAGAGGTCTAACTAACACTGTCACTGTCACCATAGCTAAACTATTTTTGTCTAAGGTATCCTAGGAACTTTGAGCCACAGAAATTAAAAATATGTTTGTGTTTATGAGCACTAAGGGTGGGGAAAAAAAAACGTTTTTCAATCGATGTATGATGATTTTTTTTTTTTTTAGGATTTTGAAATCGATGTTTAATGCCAGAATCCATATATTTGCTTAATTTGAGTCTATGTGGAGGTAGAAGGAAGTTACCGCTTTTATTGTTGGAGTCTGAGTAACGTGACGTCATATCCGTTCCGTATCCGTCAACCAAAACAAACCACAGCGAGCAGAAACTAGAAAGTAGAAAACGTTGGAGGGTCGTCGTGGATACGACCTGCACCCTCACATGTTAAATCCAGCGTGGTAAACACTACACATCCAGTAAAGGATGGAAACACTTTGGGTTTCACACATTGACAGGAAAAGCAGAGCTAGACATCATGGCTAAAGCTGCATGCTAACTCTGTCATGGACAGGAAACGTTATCGTATCGCGGTAATGTGGCGGTCGAGCCGGCCGTCGCTCTCATCTCCGTGGTCAAATGGGTCGACGCTACAACTGTAGAGCACCAATATACTGACATTTATGTTAAATGCATTTAAACGGCCCCGATGGAGCTGACCATGGATGGATAAAGAGAACGGAGCTGACGGGAGAGCTAGAGACCACCTTGGAGAAGTTAGAGGAAGTAGACACGTGGGACTACGTCCGATTTTCAAAATAAGGTGTTAACAAAGGGAACTGTATATACAAAATAGTGAGAGATATTTCTGGAATAATCATTCTGAATTATCAGAGGGAAGTAAACAGAAAGGACTAAAATATACATTTCAGAGCTACATTCACTATATAATTTGTCGGCGGAGTATCGTGAATGAAGAGGACGTTCAAATCGAGGGAAAAGGTCCCAATGCAAGCGTCAGATACCCCGCGTCTTGACAACTCATGTTCATTTCATTCGTTTTAGTTTAGATTTTTTGAACTAAGGAGACACGTGGACCCTGATCCCAGACCCGTTGGGAACTATTAACATACAGACGTCATGTAGAGGACTCTATCCATCCCTGGTAGACTCATCAGCAGCGTTCTGCTGACAGAGAGAACTCGGTCTTTACGTTGAGCTGTAGCTGTGAAGAATAACTGGAATACCCAGAAATGTTCCGGTCTGGGAGTTTGAGAAGTCCAGCAGCTCCAGCGACACCCGACTCCGACAACAAATTCCACTTGCAAAGTGAGAGTCATGAGGAGACAGCAGGTTGTGAGAGTTCATATGAATGTGAAGAGAGTGAGCGTCCTCTTTCACCCATCCATCTGCCGGGGGTCACCTGAGGTCAGACCTCCTGTCAGATCCTTCTATTCTCACCCTCCTCTCCTCTCTCTGACTCAAGCACTGCGTTAGCTCGCATTACATAACACTATAATAACTATTATTATAACCAGTATTATCATTACAGGCATCGTTGTGTGCATCGTCCTGCATGCACGCATTTACTTCAGTATAAGTAAACAACTTGGTAGTAAAAAGTGTAGTCAAGTTTCAAAGCGCACGCAGGAAGAACACGGATATAATAGTGAACAACATTCTGTGCTCTCACCATGTCTTCGTGTGGACGTGGTACCGGTACATGTGGTCCACCAGGCCGTATTTGTTGTTGCTAAGCGCCTTGTATCCCCCGTGGATAAACACGCAGCCGCTGGCCTCGTCGTACACGCTGCTGTGGCCGTAGCCTCCCTGGACCACGGCGCCTTCAGCAGAGACCACCTGCCACGAGTTGGACCCTGAGACACACACACGGAGAGAGAGGTCGGATTAATGCAGTAAAAGTATATGACTTAAAAAGTTTCCGATTCTTTTTGGCAGGTTTCGGCTTTTCACTTTCATGCCACAAAAGCACTTTTAATTCCAGAGGTGAGACGGAAGAGAAGAGGCGGAGAGAGACTGAGCCAAAACAGTATAAGAGAGGCCAGAGGAAATTAGACTTTTATTTAATTTAAAGGCGCCTCCTTTATTAGACCGGTGTGATGCACAGCGATGAATTCAGGTGCACAGAAAATGTTATTAAAAACAGGCAGGGATTACATCATCCGAGCTGCTCCCTAATAAAGAAAAGACACAACAAAGAAAGAAAGCCTTAGAAGGAGGAGGAACTTTAAAACGCCTCGAAAAACGTGCCGTCATCTGGAGCCGTAATCCCCCGAGAGCACGAGTACTACTGTAGTACCGAGAAAAACTCAGAGAGGGAATATATCTCTACACAATCATCTACATTAATCTGTTTTACTTCAAATAATCTGCATGTAAATACACCCGCTGGCTGATATATGTGGGAATCACCAGAGGCCCGACGATTTGATATGCCGAGTATAGCGATAAGATATACCGCAATTTATTACCTTTTTTTCAAATACAAATTATGCAGTTTGTCAACGTTTGTTTTATCTAATAAGATGCAGTTTTCACTCTGTTAATGTTAATGAGTTTTCATTCACATATCTGAAGGTCAGAGGTCAAGGGACCCCTTTGAAAATGGCCACGACAGTTTTTTCTCACTAAAACGTAGCTTAATTTTGGAGTGTAATTTGGCGTTCTTCGGTGGGCAGCAAAGTCCTGCTTGGTTAAAACAAAGGAGCTACTAACGTTAACGGAGGTTCCATTGGGTTATATTATGGTGTGTTCAAACTCTGCTCAGTAAAAATGACCATTGGGCAAACGTTGTCATGATGTGTTCAAATGTAACCTCGTAAAATTAAGTTTTTTCGCGAGAAACTTGAATAAATCCAGTAGTTTGAAGGAGATGTTTTCACATCAAAATAAAACAGATATTAGAGAGAGAATTATGACTTGCTTAACTTCATAACACTAACTCTAAGCAGCTTGCCAAGAGTTGTTTTTAATCAAAGCAAATATTTAAATAATAAAAAATGTTTTTATGATTCTGATTTTATACATTTTATTACTAAAAACTTGTTTTTTTTTATGGATGTTGACAGTATTTTCTGATTTGTTGAGCTCCAACGATTAATCGATTAATTGTCAACAATTAAAATAATCGGCAACTATTTTGATAATCGATTAAGCGGTTTGAGCAATTTTTTTAAAGAAAAGAAAAGTCCAAATTATCTGATTGAAGCTTCTAAAATGTGAATATTTCCTGGTTTCTTTCCTCCACTATGGCAGTAAACTGAATATATTTGGGACATTTGAGACATTTGAGGACGTCATCTTGGGCTTTGGGAGACACTGATCAACATTTTATTGACCAAACAACTAATCGATTAATCGAGAAAATAATCGACAGATTAATCGAAAATGAAAATAATAGTTATAAAAAGAGATATTCCCTCAGTAAAAACTTTTGACTCTAATATGTCGACAAGATGAAACAAGAATTTTGATCCTGGTTTTATCCAATGTTTACATTTATGTTCTGGAAATGTATGAAAATTAGCACATATTTAATAAGATAATGCATAATTTGCATATCTAAACATACAATTTTATAATACAATAAAGATTTGTCTTAATGTCAGTAATCAACTGGGGAAGTGTCACGGTGACATCTAGAAGTTTTCCCTATTCACCTTAAAGAAATATCAATAAAGGGAAAAATAAAGAGAAAAAAGTCAGCAGAACGTGAGCCCTGAAAAGAGCGAGAACAAGAGAATCATCTAGAAACAACAAGAGGTAGAGAGACGAGGAGGAAGGAGAAGGTCAACTGTTATCTCATCTCTGGCAGCTAATTGCTGTGAAGCTGCCTCTCTGAGTGGTCATTAAATCCTTTTACACTCTGCTTCTCCCCAACGCTCATTTCCAGGTTGAAATCTCTGAAGCCTAATGATGCTCGCCGCAGACGAAACGCCGTGACTCCGTCAGAGGGAGGAAAGAGGAAGGAGGCGGAGGTGGTGGAGGTGGAGGTGGCTGAGGATGAAAGTGATAGACACATGAGGGGAGAGGAGGAAGGAGGAGGTGAAGAGAGAGGAGCAGGAGATGACGAGGAGCGAGGAGGAGCGATGACAGACGGGGTCAGAGACCGAGACCTGGAGGATGAAAGGAGAAAGATGGAGGGAGGAAAAGAAGAGGAAGAAGAGAGAAAGAAGGAGGTAGGAGGAGAGTGAGGGATTGCATTGGATTCATTAATCATTGTCTTCTCTCAGACACTCCGGCCCGGTGCCTCCTCCTCTTAATGACCGCTCGCTGTGTGTGTGTGTGTGTGTGTGTGTGTGTGTGTGTGTGTGTACGTTGTGTAGCTGCACACATTTGTTGTGTGTCTAGTGGACGCTGTGTACGGACATGTGTGTATATATGTGTGTGTGTTTCCCTCTCCAGAAAGTGTCAAACATCTAATTGTGTCTGTTGGTTTACAACGCTGTGTGACATCGCCATCTACTGGCTAACCAGGGAAACGAAACAATACATGCAGAAGCACAATAAAGTGTCCAAAAATGTCCCTTAAAGGGAGATTTATCAAGTATTTAATACTCTTATCAACATGGGAGTGGACAAATATGCTGCTTTATGCAAATGTATGCATATATGTATTATTGTAAATCAATTAACAACACAAAACAATGACAGATATTGTCCAGAAACCCTCACAGGTACTGCATCTAGCATAAAACAATATGCTCCAATCATAACATGGCAAACTGCAGCCCAACAGGCAACAACAGCTGTCAGTGTGTCAGTGTGCTGACTTGACTATGACTTGCCCCAAACTGCATGTGATTATCATAAAGTGGGCATGTCCGTAAAGGGGAGACTCGTGGGTACCCATAGAACCCATTTACATTCACATATCTGGAGGTTAGAGGTCAGTATGACATGGATTTATTAGGTTTTTTCTAGTTTCATATGATACCAGTATCTTCACTCTACCTTTAAAACTGAGCCCGCTACAACCTGAAAATCACAAGTTGCGTTAATGCGTAAAGATATTAGGGCTTTTATTATCTTAAATACCCATCTCTTATTGCTTTCTTATTCAATGAACTTTTATCTTAGTTGTTTTGGTGTGCATTAGTCTCTAAATCCATTTTTAACACTCTACATTTTTGTCAATGGTCTGTCCGGCACTTTGAATTGCAATTGACTTGTTTGAAAGGTGCTATATAAATAAAGTTTGATTGATTGAGCTGTGTGTAAATGAGCCTGCGTTCATGAAAAATGTAAATTAAAGCTGAGTCAGCAGCTTCACTTACTGATGTTGTACTCCTGGACTTTGTTGACGTAGCTGTAGATCGGCGAGTAGCCAAAGAAGATCAGCATCACCGGCTCGCCGTCGGCCAGCTCCACCACGTGGGCCGTGTGCCCCTCCAGGGCGTAGGGAGGAGGCGGGGTCGGTTTCCGCGGCGACCAGGTGCGCCTGGGGATGTTGAACGCCCACATCTCGTCCGTCACGTTGACCGACTTCGCCTCCAGCTTCCCGCCGAACATGTAGAGGTCATCCTGCAAGAGGGGAAAGAGACAGAGAGAGGTGAGTGTATGATATGTTTTTAATGTAAAGCAACACAGTCCTCCTATATACTGTTTGTGTGTGTTCAGTCTGAGCTGGCGTGCTGCTGCTTCCAGCTCCTGTTGTGCAGAACCTCCTCACAGCTGCTGTTCATTTATATGCTAATGGAACATTTGGCCTCTGAGGTAAAATTTATAGTTTGAGAGGAAGAGTCCTTGTTTAAAAAACATTGTGCGATACACCTGAAGGTAACGCGAGGCTCCAGCAGCCTGACTTACCTTTGTCTCCTTTTATTGGTTTGTGTGTGCAGCTCAATAAACTATAAACACACATTGGCACATATTCAACAATAAATATATAATGATTATTGTTAATGGGATCCCTATTAGGTCCGTTGATGTGATCGCTACGAATAGTTTGCAAGAAAGAGAATAATTGATTTCCCAAAATGCCAAAGAGTTCGATGAGAAGATCAACACCACTCACAGTCAGTTAGCTTAGCTTAGCATAAAGACAAGAGGAAACTGCTAGCCTGGCTCCAGTTACAACAAAATCCAGATAACAGGAACCTCTTAATCTCTCAAGCTCAATTATTGACACCTTTTATCTCCTCACACATGACACATATGTAATTTAATTATCTGTCAAAATGGAAATATTATTATTATAAGAGCTATAAAAGGCCAGTGTGTAATATTTAGGGGATATATTGTATCAGAATTGTATTGAAATGTAATATAATATTAATAAGCATGTTTTCTTTAGCGTACAATAACCTGAAATTAAATTGAGCTGGCTTTATTTGGTTGGATATTATTTGTTTTAGATTAAGATTCGTTTTTATGTGTTTTGCCAGTAAAACTCGAGCTAGCCAACAAATTAACAATAACATGATGCCGTCTTTTCAGACGGAGAACGCACTGTTTGTCCACAAGAGATGACCATTAACTCTGTGTCCTTTGTTATGACTGCAGGTATGTTATTGTATGTCGCTTTATATGAAGATAAGATATTTTTCTATGGTGTACCATTACTTCCTGTGTTGTGTAATGTAATTAAGTTACATAATTGTTATTATAAGAAGACAAATATTAAAAAAAAAAGGTAACAGTCCGGTTTGAGCAATCTGTATTAATGTATTTATTTATATTTTTTCTTCTTAAATTCAAGAAAGGGGCATGTTTCTGTTTGTATCTAAACCCAAGTCAATGTATTGTGCATAAGTAAGTATAGATTTTCAAAAAGAGAAGCAGTGGAGGATTTATCAACAGACAGAGCATGGGCTGTTTGTCCACAAGAGATGACCACTTTACTCTGTTTCATAAATGCAGATGTAGAATAAACTGGCTGATACCACAAGCTTGACCAGCTCTGGGTGGTTCATTTAGACAGAAGACACCTCACAGAGGTCACAAAACCAAACACTGGCTCTCGTGTTTTTACGTCACCTGAAGGCCACAGCAGTTATCCAACACGTTTGGAGAGGGAGGAGTGAGCGGAGGGGTTCTCACCACTAGATGGCACTGAATCCTACACACTGCTCCTCTGAGTCTCTAATGATAAACTAACATGCTCTGATAGTGCAGCCCTGCAGCTTGTCCATCATGCAACCATCACGTCTGTATCTGCAGAGCAGCAGCTGCAACATGACGGAGGAGTCACCCTTAAAATATCAGTGTGAAACTGAAGGGTGAGAGGTGAAGAGTCAGCAGGGCTGGCTGGACGTCTCTGTTACTCCCCAAAGATAAAAATAAAACCAGCTTCGTGAGGTTTCATGAGAAGGCCACAGACTACAGCGATGAAGTGAAGACCTGTCATCCCTCCTCAGTGTAACAGGAAGTTAAAGATTGTGTGTGTACAGTAAACAAAACAAGAGTCACTGCTGCCGACAAATCCCCTCCAGGCTCCAGTCAGACACCCTGATCTCCTCCGGATCAAATCTCACCTTCATCACAACACAACACAGACATCTGTCTTCATTCTCCCTCCATCCCTCACTATCAGATTACCTCTTACAAACAGAAAGAAACCCAGTGTTTGGAGAGAGACACATCATTTGATGCTCCGCATGTGTGAAGTGAGTGATTTATACGGGACACATTCCCTTTTCTTCACAAGGTGAGGTTAATAATGGGTCGCTCTTCCAAAACAGTGTAAATGTTTCAAAGAGTTAATGATTACTTTCCTTATAAGTAAGTCTTTTGGGGATTATAATTTGAAGAAATGATTAAATAGTCATCAATCAAGCAGACGATTATGTCTTCATATATCTTATTTTCTCTGACTAACAGTCAAAGTGTAAAAAGGCATTCAGTTTACAATCACTTGAAACAGAAAACAGAAGAAAATTAAATCAAAACATTAAGAATTATCAACATACAAGTTTCTACATAGGGGTGAAATACAAACTGGTTTCAGGTCTTAAAGTACCGGTTAAAACTGAGTATGGACAAATATGATCTAATCAGGGACGTCAAAGTTAATGCGATAATAACGAGAGGAATCGATAGTCACGGAGGCTTGAGATGCCAAGGAATCAGACAACGAGGAACCCGTTCTCAACGTGAACCGATCCTCGATTCCCATCTCTAGCGATAACCTGAAGATTTTGCCTGCGACAGCCAACAATTTACATGCATTTGGCGGGTGGCGGGTGTTAATTTCAGACCCTGGTGTGGAGGCAATCTGGACTGCATTGAATTTATGTTACTTATCACCTGATAAGAGTGCATGAAATACACAGTAGGCTGTTGTGTTTTTGTATTTTACGGCATTCAGACAACTGTTCTCTCTCAGTGTGAGTGAGCAGTGTTACCTGGTAGAGAGCCAATGAGTGACCGTATCTGTAGAGAGGACCGCTGCTGACGGGAACTACATCCCACGTACTGCTCTCTAGGTTGTAGCTGGAGACAGACATTATAGAAAAACAAACAAAAGCAGAACAGAGATGGTCAAAATATATGATCTTGATACATCATACTAAAGTCTAACAAAGTCCAGTCCCTATAAGCGGTAGGCCTACTACACAGATGTGTAGCGGAGATGGAATTTAAGGACTGATAAAAGCACAGGTGGAACGAATAGCATTAAAGACGGCTCCGCTCCATTTAGGGGCTCGAATACAGTTAAACAACATGCACAATACCACGGCACTGGAAGCTGAAGCTAAATGGAAGGCAGCCAAGTATAATATTATTAGATACATGTGTTTGCAGAGTCAAATTGTCTGCAGCTAAAAGACCTTTTTGGCTCAGTTCCATTTAGTGTCCTAGTGAGCCAGCATGCAGAATACACCTGAGATCAGGACAGACAGACAGACAGACAGACAGACGGACAGACGGAGTGGTGTTGAGTCAGACTGGTGCTGCTTACTTGAGGACCATGTGGTAGTTGGAGTAGTTGAAGGAGTATCCTCCCACCACCCACATCAGCCCAGAGTGCACCAGAGCCTGATGGGACGCCCGGCCCAGAGACTGAGCTGACGGTTTGACGCTGGGCAGCACCCAGAAGGCCTCGGTGGACGGGACGGACAGCGAGCAGTCTGGACCTGAGACACAGAGAGACACACACTTTATTTAATACAGCGTCTTTAATAGACACAAACATGGTTAAAAAACACAGCTCAATAAGTGAAATATGCTACTTATTTTAAAGTGGCATTAAGAGGAGAGGAAGTAAGAGTTGTTATGTGGTAGTTTGTGTGTAGAATTTGAATTTTTTCTGAATTTGCTGCCTCCCAATTAGCAGAATGTATTCAGTGATTACCATCGCAGCGTGTTGTTATTAAAAAATCAGTAACAAAGAGGATGAATCTGTTCTAAAACAATCACTGGAGCTGCTGAATGATAAAAAAAAACATTATTTTTAACTTCTTTTTATTGGTATTTTTTCATTATAGCCCCTCCAGGGTCACACAAATCACAGAAGGAAATCAAATTACATAAATTATAATAGTGATAGTACCAGTAGGTAATAAGGAAAAAAATAAAAAATATATATAATAAGAATATATTTAATAAGAATAACAAAAACAATATAAAGAAAAATATTAATAATATATAAATACAAAAAAATTATAAAAATACAAAAAATAAAATAATTAAAACATTTTTTATTTAAAACAAACCTTGTTAGCTTAAAATGTTTAGATAAGCTCAGTAATTACACAGAAACAGTAATTACACAAATATAATAGTGATAGTACAGTGTTAGTAGGTAATTAGGAAAAAAAATTAAAATGAATATTAATACCTACAAAAAAATATTAATAATAATAATAATAATAATAAATAATTAAAAGCATTTTTTTTTTTTTACTTTTTAGCTTAAAAATATTTAGATAAGCTCAGTTATTACACAGAAACAGTAATTACACACATAATAATAGTGATAGTACAGTACTAGTAGGTTGATGGGAAAATAATTTAAAAATAATAATCTCTACAAAAATAAATAAATAATCGTAACAATATATAAATTTAAAAAATAATAAAAACAGAGAGCTGATTAGACACCAGCAGAGCCATAAAATAATCCTCTTTAAGCTTATTATTGACCTCTCTGCTAACCAGTTATGGGTGATATAAAGAAGCTGAAATCATCAGCGGGCTTTCTAATGGAGCAGGTGGGTCCGATTAACGTTTCAGCGGGTAACTAATGAGAAACACTAATTCATGCTTTCAAATACTCGTCTCTTTCTGAGGATGGTGGGATGAGGAGAGTGGAGGGATAGAAGAGGAGAAAAGATGGACAAATAATGACAGAAGATGCTCTTTTCATTAACAAAGACATATTTTTTCTTGCTCTGAAATGTCAGTTGCTATGGTGACCAGCACCTTTATTACCCCGACTGTTTGTGTATTAGACGAGGCTGTTTGTCCGGCCCCACCGGACTCATCACCCCAAAGACACACACACTACACTTTCATCTTACTGAATAAATGACTCGTCGTATTAATTCAGATCTGAATGAGAACAAAAATGACAAATCTACCACTCTGCCTTAGTTTGTGCTAGAAAAAACATATAGTAACATTATTAATTAAAAATGTAGTTTTTCTGTGTGAAACTAATGCATCATTGTTTCCCTTAACTTGCAAGATTTCTTAAATTGATATTGATTTACTACCAACATGTGTCTGCACACAAAATAAGCCAAAATACACAGTGACACTCTACTTGTGCTTATAGCATTAATCCAGGAGGGGGCAGCGCTTCACCATCTAATCTAACTTCACCACACTGGAATGACTGTTGAGGTTTGATTAATAATAATAATAATAATAATAATAAAAATAATAAAAATATTATTATTATTATTATCATCATCATAAGAAAACATTGGTTCTGAATTGTTTTGAGGATAGATTCAGCTTGTCAGGAATAACAGGAGGACAATTAAACACTGATATTGATGAGATTAGGCACAACTTCATCAATAAGTCCAACATGAATAATTTCTTCTTTAAAAAAAAAGCTTAAGTTATTTCATTACGATTTATTTATCTATAGTGTATTTGTTTCTATTTTATTGTCATTGTGTTATTGTTTTTTTCGTGTTGTGAAGCATTATTATTATTATTATAAAATGATACAATACTAATATTATTTTGTGCGTTTGGCAATGAGTCTGTGATTGATGCTTCAGACAAATAAGAAAACTAAATAAGAATAGATATAAAACAGTTTTATATATTATATTTAACTGTTTTATATCTCTTAAGAAAACAGTTTATCTGCAGATTCTTCATGTACAATTACCACATTAATATCGGGACATCAGTATATTTGCCTTCAACAAATGAGACAGTCACTGAGGAAATTGCATCTGATTTGGATTCATTGTATCGTACATACTGTATATATAGCCAGACATTTTCAGATTTGACCAGTTTGCATCATGAAATACACAACTTTTTTAAAAAAAAGAAGTGATATCAGTCAGATACCGTGAACCTGTGTATCATAAATGTGTTCTGTGTGCTGCTAAAAGAGCAAATTGTTCACAAATGCAACATAAACAACTAAAATAATGAAGCCTCATAATAGATTTCCCAGGATATCTATTGTTTTATGACATAAAGAAATATTGAATCAGGTAACAACATTATATTGATCATAAACAGGAGAACTGTTGTTTCTCCTCCTTTTGTCTGTTTCCTATTCCTTCCCTTTTCTCATTAAATAATGAAACAGAAACATCAAAAAGATTCTCTTCATTACAGCCATCAGGAGAAATGCTTTCAGAATAAATAACACCGGCGCTGGCCTCATTTGCACCGACTGCAGAGTGATTATACGAAGGGGCAACAATGACATGTGGAATTAAGGAGAGACTACAGGCAAAAACACTGTTTTTCATGCACTGATCAATTTTGAGATTTTGGGCTATTTTTCTTCCAAACTGCATGTGATTATCATAAAGTGGGCATGTCTGTAAAGGGGAGACTCATGGGTACCCATAGAACCCATTTACATTCACACATCTGGAGGTCAGAGGTCAAGGGACCCCTTTGAAAATGGCCATGGCAGTTTTTCCACCTTGTACCACTGGATTCTTTAGGTTTTTTAGTTTCAACACTATGACGATACTTGGGTGCCGATTCAATATGTATTGTAATTTTTAAGTATTGCGATTCCATAATAATTTATTGTGATTTTTGTTAACTTTTTTAACACTAGACCACGGGGAAAAAGTTGAATCATACACTTCTAGGGACTTTTACTTTAGACAATATATAAATTAATACAGTAAAAATGTAGAATTATTTATTACATTTTTTTCCAGCAACCCAAAAATCAAAGAATAAAGACATTTCCCTCACAAGTTAGTGGTATTTTCTTTTTAATTTATAAGGGACATGTAATGTTTTATACTTCTGGTGAATATAATCCAATCAATCTTTGTTCTATAGATGTATTTTGTATATACAGTTCCCTTTGTTAACACCTTATTTTGAAAATCGGACGTAGTCCCACGTGTCTACTTCCTCTAACTTCTCCAAGGTGGTCTCTAGCTCTCCCGTCAGCTCCGTTCTCTTATCCATGGTCAGCTCCATCGGGGCCGTTTGAATGCATTTTACATAAATGTCAGTATATGGGTGCTCTACAGTCGTAGCGTCGGACCGTTTGACCACGGAGATGAGAGTGACGGCCGGCTCGACCGCCACGTTACCGCAATACGATAACGTTTCCTGTCCGTGACAGAGTTAGCATGCAGCTTTAGCCGTGATCTCTAGCTCTGCTTTTCCTGTCAATGTGTGAAACCCAAAGTGTTTCCATCCTTTACTGGATGTGTAGTGTTTACCACGCTGGATTTAACATGTGAGGGTGCAGGTCGTATCCACGCTGACCCTCCGCCGTTTTTTGCTTACTCGTTTCGGCTCGCTGCGGTTTGTTTTGGTTGACGGATACGGAACGGATATGACGTCACGTTACTCAGACTACAACAATAAAAGCGGTAACTTCCTTCTACCTCCACATAGACCCAAACGAAGCAAATATATTGATTCTTGCATTAAAAAAACTTTTCTTACCCCTGGTTATTATTGCGTAAACTTTGACAGCCCTAGTTCACAGCCTACAACACATCCAACTATCTCCAGCCACACAATCATCTTCTTCCTCCTCTATCCTTCTGAAATCTCTCCACAAAACCTCATCAGCTCCAGGCCAAAAAAGACAAATCTCACCACCCTGGCTGAACTCCAGTTAAACTAAAAGTTTCCCAATAAACCTCCTCAGTTCATCAGTTTAATCTCCCTGATGAAACACTCTTACCTTGCCAGCTGTCGTTGCAGACGCAGAGCTTCTCTCCGGTCAGGTCGCAGTAGCCGTGACCCGGGCTGCCACAGTTATCCCTGCAGTACGGGATGTCGCAGGCTTCTCCCTTCCAGTACTCCTCGCACTCACAGTACACGCGACCCGAGACCGAGTTCGCCGTGCTGCATCTGCCGTGGCCCGAGCAGTTGTTGGGACAAGAGTTTATCCTGAGGGAGACAGGAAGTTAGACAGGAAGTCAAGGCAGCTCTTCAAGGTTATACAGCACCTAAAGGCACAGAGGATTGTTTCGTTAGATAACAACACAGCTCTGAGACGGAGGTGAAGGGAGAGCTGGCAACTACAATGTGATGATTTATCTTGCTTAAAGTAATAGTGCCAACATAAATTTGCCATTTTAAAAAACGCATAGGAAATTATTTAACTCCCCTAATCAATATTTTCAATATATTAAATGACTGTTTGCAATATGAAAGTGGTTGTAGTGCTGAATCCACTGAAAATGATCAACAACTCTGCAGCTCTATGGAGCTTTTCAGACACTTTTATCTGAACGTTTTGGTTTTAGAGCACACTAACGGTACGATTTACTCTCATCAACCACATTTCTAGACACAGCAGGCTCTAATAAACTCACTGCAAACTATCTGCACAGCACCAAAAGGCCAAAATTAGACTATAGCTGGAACATCTAGCAGCTAAGGAGTCAGACATTTTTCCTCAGGAGTTGGTGGAGGCAAAAACACAGCTAAAAGGAGAGTGAATGTTGGATTCATTACTCCTTATTCATCAATAAAATGTATTGAAGCATTACCATTACTTTTAACTAACCTTTAGCTGACTATTTCAACTGTTTATGACCTTTTCTGTTATTTTCTCCCGTACTTGGTGTGGTGTCTGTTTCATCTGCCGTTTTCCTTTTCTGTGTCAAGTGTCCTATTCCACCCGTAATGCATTGCGCAACAGGTTATCTAATTTTATATCCATGATCGATCAGTCTTACATTAGTCATTCATCGGGAAGCTTTATGCAGCAGTTAAAAGACAAAGGGGGACCACCCATTGTTCCAAAATCCCATTGTTCTGAAGATACACATTCTCCATGTAACAAACAGAAGCACATGGCTCATTATTATGCAGAATGACATCATCGCACCTTCCCATCTTGTTGCCTTGAATACCTTTGTTGCATTGGTTGGTTGGCTCAGGCATGAGGAGTGAGATTCAGAAGGTCAGAATATCAGGGTAGGCCAACCAGAGGCAAAGCAGGGCTTGTCAGAAAGAATATGGTGACCAGGAAGGTGTGATGACATTATTTTGCATAATAATTAGCCATGTGCTTCGGGCATTTTTCAGACTAAATGGCATGGCACCTACAAGTTACATCTGAGACAAAGACTAGGTCTATGTTTATGCAACTGGCCCCAGAACACAAAGAGCAGATTGTAGCATTGAACACTGTATGAGAGGGATGCACATCCAATTTCTGAAGACATCTACCTCTTGTTCCTATTAAGTCTGATAGCACTTATTGTAAGCGGCTTTGGACAAAAGCATCTGCCAAATAAATGCAATGCAACAAGGAACTGTGGGACACAAAAGAGAGATGGAGCAAGAGAGATATAATTTAAAAAGAGAGAAATTAGAGATGCAGCTGAAGGGACACAAAGAAAAATACAAAGGAGACTGAAAATGAGAGACCATTATAGATCCTGAACTAGGAGCCTAGATAGTAGGAATAAAAATGAAATGACACACAAAAACCAAACTGTGAACAAAAAGCATCGATACACTGATGCTCCAAATGTTACACACTGTTTCTCTGTAATATCAGATAAATGCAGATGCTGAACGAGATAAAAGAAAAAGGATTCAAGGACCAGAGGTAGAAAATCATCTTTTCATTAATACAAAAAGCTGGTTTGCTGCTCTGACAAGAGGGTCGTCATGACAACCTTTATCCTCCCATGTGCAGGGGAGACCGGGGTTGGTTGGTTCACTCTCTGTCGTATTTCTCTGCCTTAATTAATGTTAGAATATTCTACCAGCAGCAAAGGAAAGGTCAATGTCTCAGATATAAATAAATAGGTTTTAATGTCCACAAATGTTTTCTAAATAAGGTGATCCGTGATTGAAGTCATGTTATGCATTTGTGCCAACCGGCCTCATCACAGGATAGGTTAAGTTAGGGATAATGTACAGCTAGCGAATCATTGTTGTGAATCCCCGACAGGGCGATGCTGGGGAGTCTTTCACAACAATGACCCGCTAGCTGTACATTATCTCGCTTATTACACAGCTACTGACTGAAGAAATCAATATTTTGACACAAAAACAGTCCTCAAGACTCCAACATCAGAGGTAGCTCTGATGTGTCCATAGCAACGGTCTGCTATACATAGCAACAGTCTGTTGTAAAGAAATCACAGACCGCAGAACACCGTGATTGACGATCAGAATCGAGTATTCAACTAACAAAATTTAGCTGGTTCCAACGACGGCGTATCAGGGCCATTATAGCTAAAAAGATAATATAATTAAGGAGCAGTTTGAGGGGGGTACCTTTTTTAGACATTGTTTAGACTTTTTTTCCAACATTTTTTCAAACTTTTTTTTCAGACATTTTTTTGACATTTTTTTGGGACATTTTTCATAATTATTTTTATTTTTTTTACCTTTTTCAAACATTGTTTAGACTTTTTTGAAACTTTTTTTCATACACTTTTCAGACTTTTTTCAGACATTTTTCCGACTTTATTTTTCCAACATTTTTGAAACTTTTTTTTTCAGACTTTTTTTTTTTATGGAAATTTTTTCAGACTTTATTTTTCCAATATTTTTGAAACTTTTTTTTTCCGACTTTTTTTTTTAACGGAACTTTTTTCACTTTATTTTTCACTTTATTTTTCCAACATTTTTCAAATTTTTTTTTTTTTTTTTACCTTTTTTACACATTGTTTAGACTTTTTTTTCCAACATTTTTCCAAACTTTTTTTTTTCAGACATTTTTTTGGGACATTTTTCAGAATTTTTTTTTTTTTTTTTCCTTTTTTTCAGACATTGTTTAGACTTTTTTTTCCAACATTTTTTCAAACTTTTTTTTTCAGACATTTTTTTGGGACATTTTTCAGAATTTTTTTTATTTTTTGTACCTTTTTCAAACATTGTTTAGACTTTTTTTTCCAACATTTTTCAAAGTTTTTTTCATACACTTTTCAGACTTTTTTTCAGACATTTTTCCCACTTTATTTTTCCAACATTTTTGAAACTTTTTTTTTCAGACATTTTTCCGACTTTTTTTTTGCGAACATTTTTTCAGACTTTATTTTTCCAACATTTTTCAATTTTTTTTTTTTTTTTTTTACCTTTTTTAGACATTGTTTAGACTTTTTTTCCAACATTTTTTCAAACTTTTTTTTCCAGACATTTTTTTGGGACATTTTTCAGAATTTTTTTTATTTTTTGTACCTTTTTCAAACATTGTCTAGACTTTTTTTTCCAACATTTTTCAAACTTTTTTTTCATACACTTTTCAGACTTTTTTTCAGACATTTTTCAGACTTTATTTTTCCAATATTTTTGAAACTTTTTTTTTCCGACATTTTTCCGACATTTTTTTTTCGAACATTGTTTAGACTTTTTTTTCCAACATTTTTCAAACTTCTTTTCAGACACTTTTCAGAATTTTTTTCAGACATTTTTCCGACTTTATTTTTCCAACATTTTTCAAACTTTTTTTCATACACTTTTCCGACTTTTTTTCAGACATTTTTCCGACTTTATTTTTCCAACATTTTTTAAACTTTTTTTTTCCGACTTTATTTTTGCAATATTTTTTAAACTTTTTTTTCCGACTTTTTTTTTTACGGAAATTTTTTCAGACTTTATTTTTCCAATATTTTTGAAACTTTTTTTTTTACGACATTTTTCCGAAAAAAATTTTTCCGAACATTTTTTCCGACTTTATTTTTCCAACATTTTTCAAATTTTTTTTTTTTTTTTTACCTTTTTTAGACATTGTTTAGACTTTTTTTCCAACATTTTTCAAACTTCTTTTCAGACACTTTTCAGACTTTTTTTCAGACATTTTTCCGACTTTATTTTTCCAACATTTTTCAAACTTTTTTTCATACACTTTTCAGACTTTTTTTCAGACATTTTTCCGACTTTATTTTTCCAACATTTTTTAAACTTTTTTTTTCCGACTTTATTTTTGCAATATTTTTAAAACTTTTTTTTTCCGACTTTTGTTTTTACGGAAATTTTTTCCGACTTTATTTTTCCAACATTTTTCAAATTTTTTTTTTTTTTTTTTACCTTTTTTAGACATTGTTTAGACTTTTTTTTCCAACATTTTTTCAAACATTTTTTTTCAGACATTTTTTTCAGACATTTTTCAGAATTTTTTTTTTACCTTTTTTTTAGACATTGTTTAGACTTTTTTTTCCAACATTTTTTCAAACTTTTTTTTTCAGACATTTTTTTGGGACATTTTTCAGAATTTTTTTTATTTTTTGTACCTTTTTCAAACATTGTTTAGACTTTTTTTCCAACATTTTTCAAACTTTTTTTTCATACACTTTTCAGACTTTTTTTCAGACATTTTTCCGATTTTTTTTTCCAACATCTTTGAAACTTTTTTTTTCCGACTTTTTTTTTTCCGGACATTTTTTCCGACTTTATTTTTGCAATATTTTTGAAACTTTTTTTTTCCGACTTTTTTTTTTTACGGAAATTTTTTCAGACTTTATTTTTCCAATATTTTTGAAACTTTTTTTTTCCGACATTTTTTTTTCCAAACATTTTTTCAGACTTTATTTTTCCAACATTTTTCAAATTTTTTTTTTTTTTTTACCTTTTTTAGACATTGTTTAGACTTTTTTTCCCAACATTTTTCAAACTTCTTTTCAGACACTTTTCCGACTTTTTTTCAGACATTTTTCCGACTTTATTTTTCCAACATTTTTCAAACTTTTTTTCATACACTTTTCCGACTTTTTTTCAGACATTTTTCCGACTTTATTTTTCCAACATTTTTTAAACTTTTTTTTTCAGACATTTTTCCGACTTTTTTTTTTGCGAACATTTTTTCAGACTTTATTTTTCCAACATTTTTCAATTTTTTTTTTACCTTTTTTAGACATTGTTTAGACTTTTTTTCCAACATTTTTTCAAACTTTTTTTTCAGACATTTTTTTGGGACATTTTTTCAGACTTTATTTTTGCAATATTTTTGAAACTTTTTTTCAGACATTGATTTAACTTTTTTTCCCACTTTTTTCGAACTACTTTTTTCAGACTTTTTTTCAGACATTTTTTATACTTTGGTTTTACGGACATTTTTTCAGATTTTATTTTTCCAACAGTTTTCCGATTTCTTTTTACGGATATTTTATCTGGCTTTATTTTTCCAACATTTTTGGAAATGTGCTTAAACCACAGAGCATTTTTTTTTACTTTGATATTATAGAACTGAATTTTACCCTCACCAAAAGAGTTTGTGACCCTCAGATGTTTTAACATAATAGATGAGGTCAGGACAAGAAAGCAAACATTTTGATGTTCCATAGCAACGGTGTTATTCATTTGGATTTGTGATGAATAAGTTCAATGTCCAAACTACTTTTTGTGGTCTCCACCAATTCCTGAGTCTTTTTAGATGCTTGTTGTTCCACTTTCATCAGCAGCTAGTTTTTTGCTACCTTAGTCGCTGATTGGTGCTGTATGGGCAGGTGTAGTGTGCATCGGGTTTATCAGACATTCATATATCAGACTATAAAAAGAAGAGAGAGACGTGTAGACGTACGAGTAGGCGATGCTGAAGCCGGTCAGGTTGTAGGCAGCATCGCTGAAGAAGTGAAGCAGAGCGTAGCCGGACGTCGTCACCACCTCGGGGGCCGTCTCGTTGCCTCTGGTCTCTGGTACTACTAGACCACTGAGAGAGAGAGACAGAGACAGAGACAGACAGGCAGTCCCTCTGTTAATAATGTTAAAAGCATTTTTGAAACGCTGTTGTTGTTTATGGAGTCTGGTCTGAAAGCACCACTGGAGAGCTGTAAGATAAAAAGGAATCCATTTGAGCACTAAGAATATGACAGTGATTAGCTTTAAAGTAAAACAACATTGCAATGCAGCGTCGTACCGCGTCTCATTTCTATCTATTTGATGAGGCTGTACTGAGGGGGGGGTTCTTATTTGCTCGGCCTGTCTCTTTTAATAAATGCAACGCACCCGCAAATGTACGCTTGCCCCAAAATGAATCCTCCTCCCTGCTGCAACCACAGCCGTACGCACCCTTCTATAATAAACTATTTATTTATTGTAGGCCATAATGCTACTAAAGCTTTGTATATTCAAATGATAATTTCCCCTTGGTTGGAAGAGGCCAAATTAGCTCCTTCATATCCAACTCTCAACAGGAGATAAGCCGAAGGAAGTGGGAGGTTGGTAAATTATTGTGGCATTACTGTTTTTTTAATGAATTCTCGTCAAATGAAAGAAAGCCACTCACATACTTGTGGATTGTCCTTTGGGGGGGGCTAAAAAAAATCAAATAACGCTCTAGAAATAAGTGGTATTCAGGGCTGATGTGAGTGATTGCAGTATTTTCTTTCTATTCTCGCTGTATTGCGGTACTATAAGTAATTATGAGGCCCTTTGTTCGCCTATACGTGGACTCATTTGACTGCATAAGTGAAAAATTGTTGGAGCTATTGAAGCTGTGCCAAAGGCTACCGGAGTCATTTCCATATCCGCCCTATCTCACAGCTCTCTCTCGTCTGTTCGGAGTGGCGGGCGCTCACCTGAAGACGGCAATCAAAGGGGCGTAAATGGAGTCTCCATCGTAGACGTACATGTGGTCCCAGCTGCACTCGGTGGCGAAGTGATTGAAGCGCAGCCTGAGTACTGCATTAGGGCTGGGAGATGGGGAGACAGAGCACAGGATACACGGGCATGATGAAAATACACCAGGTGGATAGATACTACCTACATGATTCATATTATTCTTACCTTTGAAAAAGGCCCCACTATTTATGAAGTCTATGATCACAAATTGATACACAGCGCCTAGAAAACCCTTTTTGCTATACTGAAATATTGTGATATTGTAATACAAGTGTCCTAGACAATGGAAGACGGAACCTGCCAAAATAAAACATAACTGAATAAATAAATAAATTACTTGATAAATAAATAAATATGTAATTAAATATAGCAAAAATAATATAAAAATAAATGTAGCCATTAATTAAGTGATAAACTATGAATACATTTCTTTTTACATTTCGTCATGCATTTCTGCCTAATGCAAATGAGGGGGCTGTCAGTCAACATTATTTAAAATGAATAAATACATTTACAAATTAATGAAAATAAATACATGAATAAATAAAAGGGAAACAGAAGAGTAAATAAAAAAGGGAATTAATACAAAAATAAATAAATAAAGACGCAAATTAAAACTAAAATATAAATTTATTTCACATATCAATTAATTAATGGATACATTTATTTTTAATATTATTTTTGCTACATTTAATGACATATTTATTTATTTATTTATCGAGTCATTTATTTATCTATTAGATTATTTTTTATTCTGGCAGGTTCCGTCCTCCATACTACACCAGTGATTCGCAAAGTAGGGTTTGTGGCACTATCATTAAAAAGTGCATATATACAGATGGGGACCATTTGTGCCAATAAAACAATGGTTCTGGATTGAATTCAGGTCTTCAGAGGACACTGAGACAAGCAAGTGAACTAGGAATAACCCGGAAGATGACAAATCAGTACAAGAGGATCCAGTTGCTCGAGTACAAAAACCCAGTTGTTCTATCTGAAACTGGATGACCTCTCATTTAGAGTTCAGCTCATTTTTATTGTCCCTGGAGGGAAAGTTGGTTTACAGTAGAGGACAGAAGCACAACACAGCATAGGACAGAGGACACGGGACATTAATCACAACAGTTACAGCAAACAGTAAAAGAAGATGCATCAGTACGTTAAAAGTGTCGAACCATTGTAGTGATAAAGTGCTGCTGAGCAGTGGAGTCACGTCACGGTTCAGTGAAAATTAGGTGCATTTATTGCACTTGGAACAAAGTAGAATTTAAACCTTTCGGTTTTTACCCTGAACAAACAAACACAAGACTTTCAACCAGGAGACCGCTGTTCGTGTACCGTGTGAAACTAAAAGTTGACTTTATTTATTATCACTTCAATGTGCACTACATAGCATCAAACCGGAAAAGGGGTGAAAATTAGCGTGACCACCCGGGTGTCATGTTCCATTACTGCCAATAGGAGCTGGAGCCGATAAATACCCATGACTACTGCAGAGTCATTTGTCCCAAGAATGAATGCTGATTGTAGGTCCAAAAAATATGTGAAAGCTGTCTGAAAAAAGTAAAAAAGTCTGAAAAAAATCAGAAAAATGTCAGAAAAAGTCCGAAAAAAATTCCGAAAAATGGGTGAAAAACTGAAAAAAATGTCCAAAAAAAAGCGAAAAGTGTCCAAAAAAAGTCAGAAAGAAAAGTCCGAAACATTTGCGAAAAGAAGAAGACAAAAGCCCGATGTTAGTGGGTGTTAGTGTGTTTTTGCCCAGCGGGAAAGGGGCCTTATATAGATATCTCTGTGTGCATTCAGTCGGTGCAGCATGCATCTCTGTGTGCAGTTACACACAAAGACAAACTTCTTCTATTTACACAGTAATAAAGCTCTCTTTATCTGGAGCCCTTCAGCCACAAACAAAGAGATATCACAGTTTTAACCAAGTAAAACTGAGATAAGATGAATGATGATAGAGGGGGAGAAAGTGGTACTTACTATCCTTCTATTAGCCAAGTACATTTGGTCTTGTACTTATAGTTTACTGGTCCGTCTGTGAGAGAGCCTGACAGGTCTGTTAACCTGTAGGGGGGACGAGAAAAGACAGTTTAGTCTGATATTCAGTGATAAGGTCACAACTTCATGAAGCAAAACAAAAGAATCAGCATCAGACTGAACAGCTGCCTTTTCTGTGACGTGCGTCTGCCCTTCAAACAGGCCTCCAGCCACAATTTAAACGGCTGCTTCTCAAAATGTTATCTTGTGACCCCCTGAAACAAAGAGATGCATTGTTACACCAGGGAGGCGCTCCAGTCACTCAGATCATGAGACGTCTAGTAGTTGTAGCAGGACATAATGTTTGATATTCTGCTACTAGATCAACTATGATGCATCTATGAGGTGCAACAGCTGAACTGTTTACACGTCGTTCATATTGATCAGTTTTAAATTATTTCCTGCTCCCTCTGGCATATTCAATAATGATGAAAACTACCGTATCAAATACTGATTTTCAGATCTCCTTTAAAGATGACAGATGATGCTAATTAGACATCTAATTAAACATTTACATCACCTGGTCTGAGGCACTGCTGCACTATTATTATAATCCATAAACAATCACACATTTAAAAACGCATCAAAAGATTTGTGGGTTTTGGTTTAAGTTATATGCTGTTAGTATTTATTCCCAAACAAAGCCAAGCTAGCTGTTTCCAGTATTTATTCTAAGCTAAGTCAACTGTTTTCCAGCTCTTAACTCACAAACACGTGCCCAGACTTTTGAAATTCATTACAGATATACAGTGTACAGTTTTATTTATTTTATTTTTATTTTTATTTACTTAATTTATTTATTATTTTTCTTTTATTTATTTAGATTTGTATAATTTAATTTATGTGTGTACATTTTGGTGATTTTACAATGTCTTTATGGTCAGTTGTTTTATTTAATTATTATTAAATGTATATATATATTTTTTGATTAACTTTTCCTTTTATTTAATTTACTTATATATTTACTATTTTTATTTTATTTATTTTGATTTGATTTATGGGCAGTTGTTTATCTATTTATTTTTTTATTTATTTTCTAATTTATTTATTTTTTCTTATTTTATTTCAATTTGCTTATTTTAATGAATTTATTTAGATTTATATGTTTTTTTTATTTTTTATTTTTTAATCTCTGTCTTATATTGATAATATATTGTTATTATTATTATAATTTTCACAGGAGTATGGGTGTTGTTCTAATGGGTTATTGTGCTTTCTCTTTCTTTGTCATTCTTAAATTCCTTGGTGTTGTGTACCTTTCCACTATGGTGGTGCCCTCTTGGCATTATACACTCAGAGTTACCACAGCATCAGCCATCACTACCTGCTACTGTTTGATTACCAGCTGACAGAGACCCAACGTTACACCTCATGTGTTCCCTTCCCGTGCTGCTGCGTAACATACAGCTTACCATCATGGCCGAATGGAGAACAGCCTCATGTATTCATCACAGACACCACGGACACAGCATCTCTACATTATTTAACTTCGGGTTCATGTAGCTTCTTCTCTCTTTTAGCCTGTGTGGCCTCCCGTCTTGTCTTTATTTATGCCGAGTAGGAACAATAGTTTACCTGATATTTATGAAACCAACTCTATATAATAACCTAATAAATCAATATATCAGAAATATGTAAATATCTCAGCCAGCAGAGACTACTAGTGTCTCCGACTGAGTCCTGAATGACGGACGCCCTGCATGGTGGCAGAATAACAATATTCCTGTGAGCAGATAAAACATGACATCGTACTCGTGTCAAGGTAAGACAGTACATCTCACTGTTGCCATGGCGACCCCCAACATGACATATTCATGTGGCAATTGTAATAATCACATTGTTGGTGTGTGTGTATGTGTGTGTGTGGTAAACATTGGTCACACCTGTCAGTCAAAGTAATCCCCTCCCATCACTGCTCAGAGGGAAAAGGTGAAAGCAGAGACACACACACACACACACACACAAGCACGTGACCACGTCAGCGTCACGGCGCTGAAGACATCGCAGCGTGCCGCGGGTCGGACAGTGTGTTACTGTGTGTTACTGTGTGTGTTATTGTGTCTCTGTGGTCACAGTGGCTCGCTGCCACATCAGACAGGCAGAGAGAGAAACAGGGAGTGAGACTAACTGGTATTGTGTGTTCTGGGTGAGAAGACGTGTAACAAGATTTAATTTATTTGACTGAGTTACGATGTGATTTACAGGCTGAAGAAAGAAACACGGTAACAGTCAAACACAAAATAAGATCTATTAGAACATATCAATAGATCAAATCTGATAAAATTATAATGAGATGAAGCAAAGAGATTGTGAGCGCATTGCTACACTTAAACGTGACATACTCTACCTGCTGAAACATACAGTAAAATGTATATCTGCAACAAGGTGTTGATTTTAAGTAGACCTGTTAACGCGATAATAACGCAACTTGTAATTTTTAGGTTGTAGCGGGCTCAGTTTTAAAGCTAAAGTGAAGATCCTGGTATCATATGAAACTACACAACTTAATGAATCCATCGGTACCAACCATGTCATATTAGCTTGTCATGAAGGAGGTTAAATAACGCTCCAAACTTGCGCTAAATTCTGGCGAAGAAAAACTATCATGGCCATTTTCAAAAGGGGTCCCTTGACCTCTGACCTCCAGATCAGTGAATGTAAATGGGTTCTATGGGTACCCACGAGTCTCCCCTTTACAGACATGCCCACTTTATGATAATCACATGCAGTTTGGGGCAAGTCATAGTCAAGTCAGCACACTGACACACTGACAGCTGTTGTTGCCTGTTGGGCTGCAGTTTGCCATGTTATGATTGGAGCATATTGTTTTATGCTAAATGCAGTACCTGTGAGGGTTTCTGGATAATATCTGTCATTGTTTCGTGTTGATAATTGATTTACAATAATAAATATATAAATACATTTGCATAAAGCAGCATATTTGCCCACTCCCATGTTGATAAGAGTATTAAATACTTGACAAATCTCCCTTTAAGGTACATTTTGAACAGATATAAATGTGCGATTAATTTGTGGTTAATCGCGATTCAGTGTGGACAATAATGCGATTAATCGTGATTAAATATTTTAATCGATTGACAGCACTAGTTTCAATGTTTCAGCATGTTTCAATGAGAAAAACAACTTTTACAAACTTGTTTAGCTATCTTAGACTCTTCTTATCTTAACTTAAGCCTTAAGATAAGAAGTTTCTGTACTGTATTTTGTTTTCTATGGTTGCGGCAACTTCATCATAAACTCAGACGTCAGCTGCCCTCTCTATCCTCTCCACCCTCTCCACCGCTGCCTACCTTGGTGGCTCGCCTGCCGCCGTGTTTATATATATATATATATATATATATTATATATAGTGTAAACAATGTAAGTGGTGGTAGGAACAGAACCATATTTCTACAAGCGCTCAGTCTTTCTAGGCAACCAGTGATTATGTGAGCAACTGACATGTGACCGCCCTGTCTGACTCTGGATCAGATAGTCGACTACAATAAAGATCCTAAAAGGGAACAAACCAGCCTGTGAGCTAGAATGCAGAAACACACCATCATCACCACCATCATCATCATCATCAGTCAGTACATGAGATTAAGAGTGTGTCGGGCCAAATGTGCTGCTGCTCTGTAACGAGGGAGAGCAAACAGATTGCAGCACAGCCGGACGCAGGAAACAGTAGATGCTCAAATCCTGCCAGTAAAACAGATCACAGATCACATATATGAACACGTGAGACTGAAAGGAGGTAAAGAAAAGAAGTGATGAAGAATAAAACAACCCTCAGGACCTTTTTGTTTTGTCTCCTCTTTTGAGCCATCTCTTCTTTTCTATCAATCTATCAATCTATTTATCTATTCCTCCGTCCATCTCCCCCATCAATCCCTGATGAGCACAGTTTGATCCTCTGGCTCTAATCCCAGATTAGAAGACCAATATCCATGTTGTCATGTTGCTGCGATGCCCGACTCACTCATTGATGATGATGATGATGATGAACGCTCTGTATTTCATCTTTTTGGTCTCCTGCTGATGATGATGATATATGAATAGAAGATCTATGCTCTTATTACTGCAGTAGTGTTATTAATGTCGACATCTCTCAAAATTATTAAAACCCCATTTCACATCCTATTTGAACAAGATTGAAATTGATGTGAAAGAGGACAAATGTTTGAAGGATAAAAATTCAATACACACACTGTACATCATGTATTAAATGATTCTGAGATTGTTTTTCTCTGTAGAAGTGGCTTCCTATACTTAAAGAGGTAGTGAATGCTACATCGCAACAATAATGGGTCTAGTATTGATGGGCGCCACGCCATTGTTCTGATGACCCATTATTCTAAAAGCCCAATAGTCCGGAAAATGTCCCATTGGACCTAAAGCCCATTTGACCGACAGTGCGATACCCTGAAAACAAACATTTTCATTGTTCCGAAGGCCCATTGTTCTGAAAATACAACCAACAGAAGCACATTGCTAATTATTACGCAGTCACCATCTTGGTTTTTGGCCGTCCCCATCTTTGGTTTTTGGTTTTCTCCATCTTGGTTTTTGGCCGTCTCCATCTTGATTTTTGTCCGCCTCCATCACGCCAACGTACGCAGTTAGGTTTAGGCAAGAAAACCACTCAGTTAGGGTAAGGGAAAACGTCATGGTCAGGCTTAAAATAAGTACGGAAACTAAGTAAAACACGTACGGAAACAACGACGGAAAACACGTCACAAACGTCAATAAAAAACATGTAACAACGTAAGTTACAAAACACGGGTCTCCTGGTTAAAATTGCGGTGTTTGTTGGACCCGCCCACCATAAGTGGTCTTTCTTGCTTCTTATACTACGTCATTAACTCTTACCGCAGCATTTATACGCAGATTTATTTAAATTACAGTCAGTATAGGACACATGGCGTGCAAATGACACGCGGAAATCAAGAAAGGCGTACTTATTGCACACTAAAAGCCTTGCATATGATCGTGGCATATATATGTATACGCCTTTTCGTGCAAACGGGCTGAATTATTATTATCCGATAACTAATCATCAGAGATCATTATTATTTATTCTCTCTTAGCCAGCATTTCATTAGATTAAAAGTTTACAAGGTTAATGAACAGAACTGCGACGAAGCCTTGGTGTGGCTCTCCTCACGTATAAAAACTCAGAGTGACTCTGCCGAGAGGCTCAGCTCGTCTATGAGAACATGTGAAAGGTAGATCCCATTCATAGTTTATGAGGAGCTGACTGGAGGCAGCCCCAACAAACCATCACTCCAGACGCCTCCAGACCGTTAATCCACCTAAATGAAAGCCTGGATGTGTGCAGACACGAGACCAACACACACTCTTACAGCCAGCTGACGTTGTAGATGGTGACCAGAGACAGTTCACAGCATGAAGCTGAAGTCATTACAGACTCCACAGGACTAGAATCAGAGTCTCTGAAGGAGGTGGCAGGGAAAAGGAAAACAGGAGATTTGTACCTTTATTACCTGAGGACACATGGGGCTCTATCTCTCTGTCTCTGTCTCTCTTTCCATCCATTTGTCTGTCTAACCCTCATGCATCTGTCTTCTGTACGCCATCAATTATTCACCCGGAGCAGATGAATATTTCAAAGGGTGCTGGACTCTCTTCCTCTAAACCTCCTCCTCTAGTCCCTGTCTCGGTTTTATCTCTCTTTCTCCTCTTCCTCCATCACCCTCTCATGCTTCTCTCCTCTGTGTGGTGCTGCTGAGAACAACAACTCCCATGATCCCACGCTACTTCACAGAAAGACATCTGGAAAAATAATACATCGTACTCGTACATCCGATACGGAAAAGTGCAGCGGAACGGTAATTTAAGTTCAAGATTTATCTTGCACGATATAAACACACCTGACGTCACAGCAACATGGCGGTGCATACAGCGAATTACCTTTTCATTATTTTTTACTTTATGTAATGTTTGTGTTTGCTGTAACATCGTATAACGGGATTCCCGCATATCCTTAAATTAGATTTTCAGAAATATTTCCCAACAGCATTCTCTTAATGATGGTTGTGTTAATTGATGTAGGTCCTTACTTTGTGAGGAGTTGTTCCGATACCAGTATCTGAAATGCGTCCGATATTGCCCAAAATTTAGTGTCAGGTATCAGTGAGTACACCAGTCTATTGAGGTATTGAGGGAGAACGCTGCAGTCAGCAGCCGCTAAACGAGTCAGTTTAAGTCCACTGAAAGTTCTTGTTTTTGCCACTGACAGGCTCAGATTGTTATTATAAGTATAAAGAACCCTACAGAGAAAGAAAACATTTGTCTTACCTTTCGCTTTCTGTTTGTTATTGTGCCATGTGACTTGCTGGAAGACAATGGTAGAAACGTGAGTGAGAGTTTTGAGAGAGGAAGGTCGGTGTTAGAGTTTGTTGTGTTGGAGAACAGAAAGTGTAGCTTTAGTGTTATCTAAAAGATTTACAATGTCATGGCTGAATATTTAGATGATTTCCACAATGTGAATGCAACGCGAGATTTCAGAACGAGACTTCTCTGAGCGAGACTTAGACACAATAACAAACAGACCCGATCAAGAGAAAGGTAGAAAAAGGTTTTATTACTCTGTAGGGTTCTTTCCATGATGTTGTCAGACACGTATGATAACTATCTGAACCTGTCAGTGGTAACAAGCACTTTTAGTGGACGTGAACTGACGGTACCAGGATGCCCCAAATAATTACATTACAGCTTTTTTAGCGGCTGCAGAGTTCTCCCTCCATCCTGGACCAATTTCAAAAAGTGCTGTCCCCATTAGTCACTTAGACACAAAAACATGGGGAAATAGGTTCCCTGTTGAAAAATACTAAAGTTACCCTTTAAGGTCTGGAAGTTCCTTGACAAATAAATCAACATTGACTTCTGGTTTCACACAGGACATGAACGTCTGGTGTTTTTTCCACCCATCCACCCCGCGGTGTGTGTCGCTCTTTATACTTCCTAGTTCACGATAACATGGATTAAATACGCATTGATTTCATGGGACGTGAATTATAGTGCATTACTTTCCGTAGGTATGGCTACGAATGGTGTATGAGAACAGCCTGCCTTGGAAAGCTTGGATCTCAGACAACTACATCTCCCAGGAGCCTTTGCCAGAGAGGTTAGCTCAGAAAGGGGGCTGGACTTCTGCTCTACCAGTGTCACACTGCAGCTACGCAGCTAATGCATCAGCAGATTTAAGATTTAATGCACTTTAATGGCAACAGAAAGAAAATCCAGTCAGACTGCTGGTATTAGCTTTTAAGGAGTAGCAGCAGTGATGTGTTCAGACAGTGTGACCGTCTCCCTCTCTGAGTCCGTTACACAACCAGAGAAGAGCCGACTGTCCAGTCCCCCAAAAGAAATGAAGTTAAACTGACGGGTCAGCGTGTGTCTCTCTCCAGATGTTCAGTAACCACTGGACTGCACACCAGCGTGGTGTTGACACACTCATGCAAGAGAGAAACACGCCATCAAAGTGACGGTGTGGAGTCAGCTGAGAGTGACATCACAACAGACATACACATGTTTGTGTTTAACGTCCACCAGCTGTTTTCACTCCCTCACCTTTTCATCACACTTTATCTTAAATTAGTTAAAGGAGGGCGAGTTGTCCAGAAGTGACCTCACTCAGCAACAATGTCCTCTCTCCTGTAAAAACAACGCACACAATAAGAATCATAAAAACTGACAGGTTTGAAAGTCCTCCAGGAATAACAGCGCTCCCTGACTATATAGTCTTAGATGACCATATTTAGAAAACGCAGCTCGAGGCGGTGACTCATTCGAATGAAGCGTATAATTTACAACTATGCACAACACGCTGGACCCCCTCTCTGAGGCCTGAAACCCTCCGACGTTTAAATCTCTCTTTTCATTCTTTATCTTGAACTAAAGGTGGTGTTGTCACCGATCATCAGCACTAAAGAGCAGCTGAACAACGTACAAACTGTGATCGCATCATGTGACCGCTGCCGCTCGTCTCCGGTCTGACTGTTGTTACTGTAAATCTGTTCAATAAATCAAAAACAAACATGTACAACGTGGTCGATGAAAAGGTTTCTCTCTGTTCAGCAGAGACGCAGGCCTCTCCTGTTAAACTGTGAATTGATAAACAGACGCTAATTTTAATTCTGCACATGTTTTAGAGTTTGCTTGTGGAGCTGTAAAGTGGAAGAGAGTTAACGCCCGGTCGCAGAGGGATTTAAACTAAAGTTTCTCTGAGGTAACATCAGCTGAGTGCAGAGCAGCACATCCTGTTTCTATAGCAGATAAATCTGATGCAAAAACTGGATATAACCTCCTTCTAACATATTAAAACCTCTCATTCATCCTCACTGTTCAATCAAACGTCATTTGTTGCCTTCTGTCTCAGACCAGACTGAAACATTACAAACAAAGCTGCAATGCAGACCTTCATCAGGTGCAATCTGACATCATTTTACATTACATAAGTACACCTTTTCTTGATTTCCACTTGTCATTTGTACGCCATGTATCCTGTACTGACTGTAATATAGACGGATCCTCGTATAAATGCTACGGTAAGAGTTAGTGACGAAGTATAAAAAGTGAGAAAGACCACTTTTAACCAGGAGACCGTTGTTTACTGGTGATTTGTTTTGTAAGTTACGTTAGTGACGTTTGTCATGTGACCTTTGTCGCGTGTTTTTTGTTTACGTTTATGATGTGTTTTCCGTAGTTGTTTCCGTATGTGTTATACTTAGTTTACATACTTATTTGAAGACCAATCACAGCGTTTTTATCCTGGTAACACTTTTTTACAGGTCCGCAAATTTCATGATAATTAACAAGTAACCTATTTGAAATTTCTTTGGAATTACCACCAAATTACCCCAATATTTACCTCAAAATATCCCCAATGACTTTATTATAAACATTATTTATAAAATACACTAATGTAACCTGGTAGCTGATGTCATGATTCAGGGAGTTTTTAAAAGAAATTTCAAATAAATGATTTGCTAATTATTAAATTATTTATCAGCAAACATGGAAATAAAGCATATCAATTAACTTTGTATTCTTTTCCTGGAAATGTATTAAATAAATTACCAGCTATTGGGAAACAGCGGAATAAAATCATTAAATAATGTTTATAATAAAGTAATATTTGATCAATTTTGAGGTAAATATTGGGATAATTTGACAGTAATTACAAAGAAATTTCAAATAGGCTACTTGCTAATTATCACCTAAATACCAACCTAAGTGTTACCAACGTCCCCAGAGGAAACAGACACTAACCTCAGAGCTTTATATAGCGACTCTGTCCTTTTACAAGAATCCAACATGCAGTATTTCACATGCACAGCGCTGGTTTTATCTCGCCGCTGGCAGTACACATTCAGCTTCCAATTTCCACACCGTTTAGGTTTGTATGAAGTTCAAACAGTCGTCTGATAACACGGTAAGTGATATTATCGGTGACACCTCTCGAGCGCCGTGCAAACGTCCCGCCGCAGCGGGTGAAATACAGCGAAGATAGCAGCAGGAGTACATAAAGCCAGTGATGGATAACAGGACGACGCCGAGAGGACGGCGGCATCGTTCGCGCCAACACACACTCGGGAAGGTGCGGGATCCTCCGAGCCGGGCCGGTATAGTGAAGATTGAGAGATCTGTGTGAGTATGTCAAGGGAGAGCAAAAAAGAAAGAGATGAATGGCCAACAATTGGATGACCTTGACCTTCTCTGCAGATATCCTTTATTAAAAATCAAGAGAAGCCTTTCTACTGGGAACAACGGGAGCACAGAGGGTGTCTGTGATTGATGCTACTGGGTCTCTATCACCTACAGTATAGTCACGGTCCAACGGCTTCCACGCCGCCGCATCATTCATCGCCAGCACCCCCCCCCCCAACATCTCTCTCTCTCACATTTCATATGGATCCTGAAGCTTAAATAAGGTCAAAGCACAACTAATAGGAACATGGCCCATTTAAATAGAGCAGAGTCAACTGAGAGAGAGAAATAAAGGAAGAGAAGAGGAGAAAATAAAAGAAAGAAAGGAGGAGGCAAAAGGAGAGGAAATACACTCACCGGCCACTTTATTAGGCACACCTGTTCCATCGCTTGTTAACACAAATAGCTAATCAGTCAATCACATTGCAGCAACTCAATGCATTTAGGCATCTAGACGTGGTGAAGACGACTTGCTGAAGTTCAAACCGAGCATCAGAATGGGGAAGAAAGGGGATTTAAGTGACTTTAAACGTGCCATGGTTGTTGGTGCCAGACGGGCTGGTCTGAGTATTTCAAAAACTGCTGATCTACTGGGATTTTCACGCACAACCATCTCTAGGGTTTACAGAGAATGTTCTGAACAAGAGAAAATATCCAGTGAGCGGCAGTTGTGTGGACGGAAATGCCTTGTTGATGTCAGAGGTCAGAGGAGAATGGGCAGAGTGGTTGGAGATGATAGAAAGGCAACAGTAACTCAAATAACCACTCGTTACCACCAAGGTATGGAGAATACCATCTCTGAACGCACAACACGTCGAACCTTGAAGCAGATGGGCTACAGCAGCAGAAGACCACCCGGTACTAGCAAGGTGTACCTAATAAAGTGGCCGGTGAGCGTAAGTGTCGTTACTTAAGTACGGAAGTTACGTGACAAATAAATCAACGTTGATTCTGGTTTCACACGGGACATGAACAGCGGTCTCCTGGTTGAAAGTCCTTTTGTGTTTTTTGACCCACCTATCCATCCAACCATCCATCCAAACCGACCTCCCCCCTACGTGGCGTTTGTTGCTCTTCATACTTCCTGGTTCACAATTATGTGTACATACGAATTGATTTTGTGCTGACCATCACGGAAAAATTTGAAATTCGTGTCTCTGTACACTAATCAATACATCAAATTTAGTGACTATTTCACAAACTGCTGTGTGACAGGGCTGAATATATACTTTTATACAGACGTGACAAATGAAAGAAGAATTAGTGCCCCAGCTGAACATTATAAATCAGTCAAAGTTTATCCCTCTGATAGGAGCCAAACACTTCCAGAAAGTTGTGATGAGTTTAGTTTACTAGAAACAGATGAATCCTCAGCTGGTTTGAGCTGAAGTCAACATGGGCGTTATTCTTCCCTCTCCGTCCTGACACGCTACATGTACCTCCTCTCTCTGTGTGAGCAGAAATAGAGGCTGTATTACAGCGTGACAACAGACTGCTGTATTATTACAGAGTGTGTCCTCAGCCCAGCCAGGCCACAGGCCCATTACACACTGAGAGGTGTGTGTGTGTGTGTGTGTTTCTGTGTCTGTGTGTGTGTCTCTGTGTGTGTGTGTGTGTGTGTGTGTGTGTGTGTGTGTGTGTGTGTGTGTGTGTGTGCGCGTGGGTGTGTGTGTGTGTGTGTGTGTGTGTGTGTCCGCCCCTATGGCGAGCCCCATCACATGTGGTCTGCATTAAAACACTATTGTGCCGTTACGGGGCTGCAAAGCGTTGCCATGCCGACTGAAATCACTATCCCGTGTTGTCAGCCTCTCAGTCATATTATGGGATGGTTTCCTGTACTCTGGAAGCACACACACACACACACACACACACACACACACACACACACACACACACAATTCCCACATCACCACACCACCACACCCAACGCAGGCTTGCTAAGCCCTGAACACACTCCAACATGCTGCCGGCTCTAAAGCTGAGTTATCCCAGTAAGAACGTTTCTGGTGCATCTTTAAAACCACATGCACACACATGTAATAGGTAGAGAGTATCATGAAGAGCATGACTGAAAGCATTACTCATCTCACAAAGCAGATGACTACGATGCTACAGACTGGATCAACAGTCACAGTATTAACTTTATAACTTGGCATTTCTATCTTATTTTCTGCCATGTTTAGGATTATTAGGAGGGAGGAGTTCCATAACCAAGCCCCCAGGAAGAGCGCCGGTCGTTGATCCTGACTTTCGTAGTGGCAAAAGGCGGTACTGCAACTTCAGTGTCCGTCATGTGATGCCATTGGGCCCAAAAATACTTTTTCCCATAGATTTACATTGGGAAAGAGACATCTACAACTCAGTGGATAATTTTTTTTAGGTAAATAAACTCCCCAGTAGGAGCACTCTAATAGCCCTTATTTAAATCATTAGGTTTTAAAAGTTGTATAATGAACTAACAGCTGAATCCAGAGTTATTTCCCTTCCTCCGTTCATGTGAATGAGACCCAGACCGAGGCTGGAGCGCAAGCCGTGACGACGGCGTGACCATGTGACCGAGCGGATGCTACTGCGCATGTTCCATGTGCCCAAGATCCGGGTACTGTTCCAGGCAGAAGTCGAGCCATTTTGTCTTCATGCACCACTGAGCAACTTTCATAGGAATGAACGGGGCCCCGCCTCCAACGCTGTATCCAGTTCTCTTAATACATCCATGTCCATAACCCCAGAAACTTTACTGCTCCTCCATTCTTATCTATAATTGACCCTTCCTAAGTCCCGCCCCTTTTCGCTCATGCTCCAATAACAGCTGGGAAAGCTTGTAACCCGGCAGAACCTCGGTCAACTTTCCCCTTTTCTGCTATACTTAGATATGCTACGTCTGTAGTATCAACAAACAATCACCATGGAAACTATAGAATTTTACCGCTGTAAAAATCCGTTTCAATTCAGTAAATGCCTTATCGTGTTTCCTTACCTAAGGAAACCTTTAAAGGAATTCTGTGCAACACCCTTTAGTAAGAGTGTGAGTGAGAGTGTAAGCCTTAAGTTGTATACTTGAGGAAGGCCAGCTGTGTGACCAGGGTGGAACTGGACAGTGCGGACAATGTGGAGGACGAGGGACAAAACCAATCTCCTGAACAGATTTCACTTAGAGCTCCAGTAATGCTGGAACCGGCTCTGCCTCTACCGTCTGTCTGAATCCAATGTGAATGCAGCAGGAGAGTTACAAGAGAACGAGGGCAAACAACCAGACATGAACACAAATAATCCAGACGCTGCATGTGCTCGCTGTAAACACACCCACCCACCACGTGTAGACACACACACAGAAAGACACACACACAGAAAGACAAAGAAATACAGAGGGAGGCAGAGCCAGCACATGCTTCACTGATGAAATCATTGGTGAGAAAAACACAGTATGGAAGTGAGAGGGGAAGACGTCTTTCTCTGGAAAAGCATGTTTGTGTTTGCGTCTGTAGAAGGACATGAAGTACATACAGATGAAGAGATGAGAAGAGGAGGAGGGAAAGAAACAGAGAGGAAGGTCTGAATCTTAAGAGATGCGTCCCCGCTAGGATACTAACTCCAGAGGATCATCTACACACAGTCAGCAACCCACACCTGACCACACACACACAGACGCAACACCTTCAGCAGGTAGTCAACGGAGAGAGAGAAATACGTTTTTGATCCCGTTTGAATTGCACCATGAATATAATGTTTGAAAATTTAAAAGATAATTTATCAAGTCTAGAAAGTCGCAGTTTTGTTGTAAAACTGTTGAAATATCAGACTGTGAAAATATATAGAAATACGTCATTAGAAAGACGACACACCCAAAAGTGTGGTAGTGACGTCTCTCTCTCTGAAGCTACGATGCCTGGTTGTTTCCTACTGGGATGAACTCACACCAGCAACGGGTCTGATCCTTCTTTCTCTTCCCGGCTGATAAAAAGACCAGGAGTCGCTGGATAAAACACATCAGGTCAGATAACGGTTCATCTGTGCGTGGAACATAGACGTTATCTAGCTAGCTAGAGTTGGTGATGACGAGAGATGTAGTTCACTGAGCGGTTTCACACTAAACTAAATGATACTACGACAAACTGACTTGCAAAATCCTGTTTTATATTGACAAGCATCATATGTGTGATTCATGATCCAATTCAAACGGGATCAAAGCAATATTTATCTCTCTCCGTTGACTGCCGTTCATATTTTTTCCGAAATAAGTTCCCGTGGTTGTCCACTAGAAGACTCCACTTCACCTCTCTATACGCCTTCCCATGAGATCAGGATGGATTCACAATGATTTAAAACCATAGAAATCAGGAATGCTAATTTTGAACATTTGTATTAACCGTTAACCGACAAGATGTTTGCCTCCCATGCAGCTGCAGTGTATGAGCACAACAGACAGTCTCTAGTTCACCGTTCGGGAGCGTTAACTTAGCAGCTACGATGCTGCGTGTAGTGTCGCGGACATGCAGCCACTTTCCCAGTAAAAGTCTCTACCGCACATTTAGTTTAGTTTAGCAGGTTGTCCGCTGTGTGTCTACCAGGATTAACGACAGTGATTGTCCGACAGTGTGTGTGTTTGTGCTACGTTAGCATCTGTAGCTCTGCTGGTAGTTTTGTGTTGTTGGTGGCGTTCTAGCTGTGAACGTAGGTGTAGCAGACAGTGTGTGTGCAGTTTATTTGTCGGTGAATAAATGCTACGAGGCTACAACTCCTCCGCTCAAGCAGACCATAGACGAGAGCCAACTTCCTGTATCTGTAACTTCCGCTCCGCCTCTTAAGGTGAGCTCTTAATGTGGATCAGCTTTTCCCCTTCAAGTGACAAGTTTTTCTCAGCTTTTTAATTAATTATTAACATTTCTTTTAACCGTTTAAACCGATAGCGTTAATCAGTTAAAATGCTTAATGTCGGTTAACGGTTAATTATTAACATCCATACCTCAAAGTGCGTCACACTCACTTGTTTGAGAACTCCGTTTTGGCCTACAGTCCACATTAATACGTCATTTTCTCTCTTGTTGATGCTCATCATGTAGCAATCCTCAACAGAGACACTAAAGACACCTCTCCATGCTTCGTACTACTCCACTGCATGTTTGGTCATCACTGCCGAACCTCACCTCAGTGAGTTTGCGACTTGCCGCAGGTCGATTTAAATACGGAAGTTATGGAAGTCGCAATGCACCGGTGTCCTGCTACGTTGATTTGAATGGGGATGTCCTTTCTACTTTCTATTCTGTTTCTATGAAAAGCAGTAAATTCTCACGTTTAGGGATGTGGTAGTTTAGTCTGATAAACAAATAATCATAAAAACTGCTGTTAAATTAGTTTCCTGTCGATAACTTGATCATGTAACTATAAATAGTGACAACTTCATATCCTGGTCGTAATTCATCATCTTGAGGAAAAAACAACTATGATAAAATCCCATCAGACACAGACAGGATTTTACTTTTAAGACTTTGTTGAAAGCAGTTACAGATAGAGTGGCAGTGGGACGCGCTGTCCCACGATGATGATGTCATAAGAACCTTCACCATCTCTCTAGAGCCTCAGGGAGGAAACACAGGGGAGGTTATGAGTCATGTAATACACCCACCATCCCAACCGGGTGTGTGTTGGCCTTCTTTCACTCTCATCATAGCAGGATTAACACACACTGGACAGATGGCCGTCCCATGCTCCTCCCTCCCAGACACACACACACACACACACATAAACACAACAAACACAACGAACACAAACACACACTACAACTCAGCACGCTGCGGTGGCAACTTCAGTTCACAAGCTGTGTCATCATCGCTGCACAGCGCCCGAGGCTTAAACACACATAATCACACACACACACACTGGTTGAAGCCTGTGATGAGGACTGTGATGTCAGAAAAGCACTCTATTCTGTCTCTATTCTGTCTCTATTCTGTCTCCTCTCAGTCTGTCTCTGACTATAACACTTATGTGGCAGTTTCGTCCTTGAATGTCTTCCTTCTTGTCATCTTCAGTGATATTTACATCATTGTGTGTCTGTGACATCATTTACAGTAAACATAATGAGGACTAAATCTTCATAAAGGCCTTTACACACCGGGGGAGCGTGACAAATAATAAAACACAAAGACGTGAAATACTCGTCTGCGAATATTGTACGTCTTGGACTTTTATTGTGAAAGGTATTAGAACAGAAGGAGTGGATCTGGTCTGCGCTGCCTTTGTCCAGGTTTGAAAGGAGTAATAAAGTTTGCCGTCTTGGTACGGACCACGGAGCCTCCGTGTTGTTGTTTCATATTTATAGACGCAACTCAACCCCTTCCGCACAACGTGACTGATTGATGTTTTTATTCGCGGTGTGAAAGCTCAGAAAAATCAACTTTGTGTACCACCTCGTAGTTGTATGCCTCAACCAATCAATCAAGTGTCAATTTACATCCAAATTGTCATCACTTCATCATTTTATCCTCATTTTTTCAGCAATATAAATTCCAGAGTTATGGCCAAAAACATGTTTTTTGAGGTCACAGTGACCTTTGACCACCAAAATCACTTCATCCTTGAGTCCAAGTGGACGTTTTTTTTACCAAATTAGAAGAAATTCCCTCCAGGCGTCCCGGAGATATCGCGTTCACAAGAATGTACCGGACGGACGGAAACATAACGATAATAATAATGATGTCGCTAAATGTTTACATTCTGTGTGAAAAGTATTCATGACAAAAACAACAGTTCGAAACTAGAATGGCACTCTGAGAGCGCAGACCTCCGCCCCCCCCCTCTACGTTCAGCTTGCACCATCATCGTATTTTTGTTTATGATGAGATCAGCTGTACGTAGCAGAGCATCGTAAAACACTTCATTCAAACTGGACAGAAACAAAATTAAACTCGCCTAAACCGTCGTCGTTACTCTTTCCAACAATCGGCAAGTGTGCTTTGGCTGAACTCAACTGTAATTTCACCAAGTTTAATGTGAAAAAAACGCTGAATCTACAGTTGCCCCCCCCTCCCTCCACCCCCCGCTCTCTCTCTGTCCCTCTCTCTGAAGGAAAGAGGCAGGGTCATGCGTCATCAGTTACACTGCGCATGTGTTATACCCAGAAGTCTTAATGTTGTGGCTGATCGGAATCCGGATCCGCCACCAAAATCGAATGGATTGTTCATTGTGTCACGCCCCACCCCTCCAAAAAATGTCATTCAAATCCATCACGGACTTTTGGAGTAATCCTGCTAACAAACCAACAAACCAACACACCAACACCGGTGAAAACTTAACCTCCTTGCTAGGCCTTCGGCCTTGACGGAGGTAATAACAACGATAATCACCCGAAAACATAACGCCTCCGGCCACAGCTGTCATTGGCGTGGAAGCATAAAAAAGTACATCACTTTTTCGTCGCGTATTATTCACATTCTGTGTGAAAAGTATTCATGACAAAAACAAAAAGGCCTTTCTTCTTGTCACAATTTGTTCCCAATATTTTGGTATGTCTATCAGGAATTAACTAATTTCTCCTTCATTCACATGTGGGAATTTCTAAAAGGGTTTATATATATTGTATATACAAATTATTCACTCAAAAATGTCACGATAACATTGCAGTGGTGAAATTCTTCTCTATAAGATGTTAGGAGCCAAAAGACTTCACTATAGTATGAGGGGAAGTGTAACCATCAAATCAATTCAATTCAATTTAAATGTCGGCTTTTCTGGAGCTTTAGTGTAAGTCAACGCTGGGGAATAATCCGCCATATTGGCAGACAAGAACATCATTATTAAACCATTATGCAAAACACCATACAATGTTAAATGGCAATGTTTTTTAACTGTATCTGCTTATAGCAACAACAGTAATACAACTAAATACATTACAAATAGTACACACATGCTATCAAACCTCAACTCTAGTCAAGAC
The DNA here is from genome assembly GCF_015220745.1 of Sebastes umbrosus. Lineage (NCBI taxonomy): Eukaryota > Metazoa > Chordata > Actinopteri > Perciformes > Sebastidae > Sebastes > Sebastes umbrosus. Next base: position 4,199,820 of record NC_051278.1, read on the forward strand.
TGAAGTTCATCAGCATCGTCACAGTCCAGAGTGAGTTTACCAGAAAGTTGCTTGTTCATAACCTTCATGCTGCCGTCTGCCACTCACAGAGCTGAAGGGGAACCATAATGGGCTCCAGCATCATGTAATAGGATTTCGGTGCCACCATAACATCTAAACTGAGCTCACAGTATTAGTGGACAGATTAAATCAGAAAAGTAGTGGAGGAGTTTAATCCAGAACTATAATTTCATTTTAGAAATAAAGACAGTATTTATAGGTTTCTGTTTGAAGAATGAACAGGTAGAGTATTATTCACATGACGGTGACTCTTCTGACTGATCTCAAGAGGTAAATCACATCTGGCCGAGCGTAGAGATGTTACCATGGTGATCGCTAATAATAATACATCAGATTTATATAACGCTTTTCAAAGTTCTCAAAGACACTTTACATACGGTAGGATAAAATAAAGAATAAAAAACAAGCAGTAAACATTGACAGAGAAAGATAAGAATAGAATGAAAGAAAAAAGATCAGAATAAAATGGTGTCGACGAGGAAATGAAAACGTGAATGATGACAATGTCGGGGCATTGCAGACCGCTGTGGGCTAACTTCCGTATAACTTGCGGCAATTCGCGAACTCACTCGTACCGGCGTCAAAGAATGTATATTGCTAAGAAGTGAAAGTCAATTGTTGGTTCCATTGCAACATCAGCGACCACCAGCAGAGCTATGCTTCCGCCATTTTGGACTGAAAGCGACTACCGGACACCAGTAAAACGTCCACCTTTAAAGTGACGTACTAAAGTAAAAAACTAAATTATTTCTATTCTACTGTCACATTCTACCGAAATGGCCGGTTTTGAACAATATAATATCATAAATATAATAAGGAATGGTTGTCTGTCTGTGTGTCTATGTGTCAGCCCTGTGATAATCTGGCAACCGGTCCAGGGTGTACGGAAGGATGGATGGAAATATAATAAGCGTTTTCAGTCCAAAATGGCGGCAGCTGCTGTTGTCAAAAAGACACCAGAGTTTCGTCTCTTTGCTTCTATACTCTTTGCTGGTGTGACGTGTAAAACAACTAAGGATGTCAGTAGATACCGTAGTTACCGTCAGGGCTCGAGACCAGCGTTGTCCAGTCGTCCCAGGGACAATAGAAAATGTGTTTGGGACGCTAACTAGCTCTTGTCATTATGATGCATTCATGCTCTATTCAGTAAAAATGAGTATTGGGTGAACGTTATCATGATGTGTTCAAATGTAGTTTTTGGATAGAAACTTGAATAAATCCAGTAGTTTGCAGGAGATGTTTTCACAGCAATATAAAATAGATATTAGAGAGGGAATTATGACATGTTTAACTTCCTAACAAAAACTAGCAAACGGTAATAAAGGCGTGGATGTTGAATTCCATGAAATATTGTTTTACTGTTGTTTTTTACCGTGGTATCAGATTGTATCGAGAATCGTGGAATTTCACTCGTACTGGTATCGACTACTAAATTTCTGGTATCGTGACATCACTAAAAACAACAGTGTTGGTGTCTATTTGTGTGTGCATCTGTCCGTTTTAAGTAAGTAATAAAAAAAGTATGAATTTAACAGACGTCGATTCGGCTCTGTATGTACCGCCACTGCCGGCTTAGCAGCAGAGCAACACACTTTATGGCAAACAGCTCGATGTCCGTTCTCGTCCTCTTCCATTTCTGTGCTGCAGAGTGTTGTCTCTGAGTCTCCTCAGTCCATTTATCAGGCTCCAGTGTGATAAATACAGCTCACTGGGCTCCAGCTGTCTGAGAGGAAAAAACCTCCACAGTGGCTTCCGTCTGCACGCTGAGCGATGGCTTCACTACAGCAACTTAGAAACAAGAGAGGTTTCATTTTATTTTCTCTATCTTCCATCAATTAGCACCACCAACATCCTGCTGCATCTCTGTTGGGAGATAAAGACTGAAAATGTTTGATCGGAGTGAGTTCATTTCAGCGCAGCCTGCGGTGTTTCTGCACTTAGCATGCGAGAGACAAAGTGAGATTAATGCAGCGCTTCATACCAGGAAACCTTAGGCAAATACATCCACTTTGATGTGCCGCAGCAGATGATGTTCAAACTGCCAGACGCACCGTCAGGTCGGTCCACGAGTGTTTCTCAGCCTCCTCTCCACCATGAGGTTAACCGAGGATAAACAGGTAACCCACTTAGTCTGATGAAAAGCTTCTACCTGGAATTGTCGCTTCACTGCTGCAGTTGATGGCAAACACCTGACTGAAAAAGGCTCATGAATGTGTGTGATGCCACAACCCGGTCTCAACAAAAGGCGTATAATTACCCCACGGACATTCTGCGTGTCATGAAGCATTTTAGGTTTTTCGCATGTCATGTGTACACCGCTTTTTGAGTGTCATTTTTACGCCACACAACAAAACTAAGCCCGCAGTTAAGTTTAGGCAACAAAACCACTTAGTTAGGTTCCGAAAAAACATCACGGTTGGACTTAAAATAAGTACGGAAACAATGTAAAAACACGTCACCGTCTTTGAAAACACGTCACCTACGTCATTGAAAACACGTCACCAACGTCATTGAAAACACGTCACCAACGTCACTAAAAAACACGTCACCAACGTCATTAAAAAACACGTCACCAACGTCACGAAAAAACACGTCACCAACGTCACTAAAAAACACGTCACCAACGTCATTGAAAACACGTCACCAACGTCACTAAAAAACACGTCACCAACGTCATTGAAAACACGTCACCAACGTCACGAAAAAACACGTCACCAACGTCACTAAAAAAACACGCCACCAACGTCATTGAAAACACGTCACCAACGTCATTGAAAACACGTCACCAACGTCACTAAAAAACACGTCACCAACGTCATTGAAAACACGTCACCAACGTCATTAAAAAACATGTCACCAACGTCATTAAAAAACACGTCACCAACGTCATTAAAAAACACGTCACCAACGTCACGAAAAAACACGTCACCAACGTCATTAAAAAACACGTCACCAACGTCACTAAAAAACACGTTACCAACGTCACTAAAAAACACGTTACCAACGTCACTAAAAAACACGTCACCAACGTCACTAAAAAACACGTCACTAACGTCAATAAAAACACGTCACCAACGTCACTAAAAAACACGTCACCAACGTCACTGAAAACACGCCACCAACGTCACTAAAAAACACGTCACCGTCATTGAAAACACGCCACCAACGGCACTAAAAAACACGTCACTAACGTCATTAAAAACACGTCACCAACGTCACTAAAAAACACGTCACCAACGTCATTGAAAACACGTCACCAACGTCACTAAAAAACACGTCACCAACGTCATTGAAAACACGCCACCAACGCCACTAAAAAACACGTCACCAATGCCATTAAAAATGACGTCACCAACGTCACTTTTTATTCTACATCACTAGCTCTGTGCGGAGCATATTTATGCGGTCAGTTCAGGTACAGACTACATGGCATCCAAATGACACGTCAAAAGCAAGAAAGGCGTTCTTATTGCACAATAAATGCTCTGCGCATTATCGTGCCATTCATCAATTTTCCTGCAAAACAGGCTGCACAAAACACTCCTAAAAATGCTGAAACATTACACTTAAGACTCTACAACGACACTGCTCTACAATAAAAAAACAACAGTATTTTGTGTCCTTAAACTGGCCGATGTTCACCGAAGTTCACATGCAGTGTCAAAGGGGGAGAAGCTGTGACGTTGTTATGGCACATTGTAAACGGCAAGGCCCTTTGACTTCCAACCTCCAACCAACAGTCAGTGCTAGTTTCCTTTAAAAAGCTTTCCTAACAATAATCAATATTTTTTTATATTAACAATGGATTAAATGTCCTTGTGTATGGTGGTATGAAACTACAGAGAATTATCAGCAGCTCTACTGAGCTTTTTTAGCCTCTTTAAGCACATCGTTTTGGTTTTACGGTTGGTGTTGGGGTCTGTGTAATGCCGCGTTGCCTTGGCAGGGTTTGTTTTACAACAATTATCGGCTGTACATTATCCCTTACATAACTTCCTAACAAAAACCAGCATGCAGACGGTAATAAAGGAGTGAATGCTGAAGTACATGGGATTTATTGTTTTACTTTTGTTTTTGACTGTGGTATCGAATTGGTATCAAGAATCGTTGAATTTCCCTGGTGTTGGTATTGACTACTAAATTTCTGGTATCGCGACATCACTAAAAACAACGTGTCATAACACCACCTTAGCAAAGGATGTCAGTAAATGCATAATAAAGAAAGGAAAGAGAGAGAAAGGGAGTGTATGTTTTTGTTTTTAATTTACCAAATAATGAATCCAGAGTGTTTAGAGATGCTGACCAGTCTTCTTAAGTCATCACTTAATTCTCCATATGTGGTTCAGACTGAATCCTGTGTGTGTTTTTCAGTGTTATAGTGTAACTTGTGTAGTATGTGAGAACAAGCAAGACGTTATCTAGTCTGGACAAAGAGAGAAAGAACAGCAGAGGAAAAACAAAGAGAGAGAGAACGCCATCAGAAAACAAAGGGTGACTGCAGACCAATAAAACCACACAGAGCACCAATACCTTAAATCAATAGACAAACAGACCCGACTCCCTATTTCTTCTTTATTGGATCTGTCTGTGTGGATATGAGACACAACAGTGTGTGCCGTGTGTGGAACAGTAATCCACTGAGGCTCTAGTATTGAGTATTTTCAGGGCTCAGCAGTGATATTGAAGCTCAGGTCCTTTTTCTCTGCTCCGCTGCTCTCCAGTCTGTCCTCACTATAGATACAGTATATATATATATATATATACAGCTGATGTAGCCAGCAGTACTGTTTCGCCTTAAGATAAAACATGGACAGCAGTGGTTCTTTCTACCATACTGGTTGTTGACGACGGGGAGATTCATCTCGCTCACAATCCCCCAAACAAGATGTTTTTCAGATGGATTACTGGATGGTTTATAATAAACCGAGCTTAACACAAAGGCATGTTTTCATGAAATGAACAGAAAGGACAGAATACGACCGACTGAACAGGGTCAGAAAAACCAGAATGCATTTGTTTTCAGGACAATACATGACCAATTTCCATATATTTAACACACCATCTGTATCCAAACCATGGATGCATTAACGGTACATGAGAGTCAGCCTTACTGTCACTGGTTTCCAGGAGACAACCATGGTTATCTGGACTCCACCATTATAAAGAACTAGAGTGTAAAACTGTGGACAGGACACCTTGAACTGCAGACAAGGTCAAAGCTTAGATAAGCTCTTTCTATGTCAATGTAGCCATCTTAATGTAAATCATATGGGAAAGAGACACGTTCAGGAATTATGGGATGGATGGTACAGAAGGGGAAGATTCCTATGTTTACAACCGATAGGTAGGGCGTTCCCCTCTTAGTCGATTAGTCGACTAAGATTTACGTTCCGCTCAGTAGCCGTCAAAAAACAAAAAACGCAGCAAGCCGAAACAGGAAGGTAGAAAACATCGGAGGGTCAGCGTGGATACGACCTGCACCCACACATGATAAATCCAGCGTGGTAAACACTACACATCCAGTAAAGGATGGAAACACATTGCAGGAAAAGCAGAGCTAGACATCACGGCTAATGCTGCATGCTAACTCTGTCACAGACAGAAAAACTTTATCGTATTGTGGTACTGTGCGGTCGAGCCGGCCATCGCTCTCGTCTCCGTGGTCAAATGGGCCGACGCTACGACTGTAGAGCGCCCATATACTGACATTTATGTTAAATGCATTCAAACGGCCCCGATGGAGCTGACCATGGATGGATAAAGAGAACGGAGCTGACGGGAGAGCTAGAGACGACAAGTCACTAGACAAGACAAGTGTCCAAGTCAAACAAGGCACGAGACCAAGACAAGTACAAGACTTCAAAAAAAGTGTTCTAGAGACCGGACTGGACTAGTACAGTCCTGCTATGAACAACAGTGGCAAGAGCCCTTAATGTTGTTGCATACACTATGAAAGGTTTTGTTCACCTTGGTGATGTCATCTAGGTTAAACCAACCTGTCACCTGCTGCTTTTCATCTGACCTCCATGTGGCTGCTGCATGAATCTTTTACCATTAAACTTGTAACCTTTAACCTGAACCACAGCTAAGACCCATCAGATTAAATTAAAATGAATAAATAAAATCAGTGAGGCTGTTACCTGTTACATGAACTCAGTAAAAATAAACGTTGTAAAAATAAAGACAACTTTTCCCACTTTTTCTCTCCATGTTCTCTAACGTCTCTCTTCAGTCACTGTCCACAGTAAACAGTAGTGTGAACTGTGATGTCTCCTCCTTAGAAAATGAGCTGATCCGTCTCCAGACGATTTTCCTACAAACAATAAAACGTGTCCAAATAATGATTTGAGGCTAGAAAACTGTACTAAATGCCACAGTGTGTTTGGTCGGACTGATAAACAGCTATTCTACCTTTGAGAGAACTGTACTAAATGCCACAGAGTGTGTGTGTGTGTGTGTGTGTGTGTGTGTGTGTGTGTGTGTGAGAGAGCTCCTCAGTATGAATGGACACTAACTAGACAGCCACCAGAAGAAAAGCTTGTCTCCGTCGCAGCCTGTTCTGTCCACCAGCTCTCACAACAATCACACTGACTGAGAGATCGATAGCATCCTCCAAAGAGAGACTGAAGTCTGCCATCTCTCCGTCCTCACTGTGCAGATGAGGCTGGAGGTGATGGTGAAAAGGTATTGTCATCCTCTCTGGAGGGTATGAGGAGTGATTAATGCCACGGCGAAAGAAGAAGGGCTGATCATCTGTGTTGTCTTTTTTCTGTCAAAATGAACTACATGCAGTAGGGGTGTGAATCTTACGGTATCAAAATCGATTCTCAATTCAAAGAATGTAATATAAAGAATATTTGAAAAAGTTATACATCAACTTATAACAATGTGAACACACAAAGGCAAAAGATAACATGATTTATGCTACCTTTGCACAAATAAACACTTTTTTACTAAGAAGTTTTTAGTATTTCTAAATTCTCAGTGACTTCAAGAATAACAAGTTCAAGTTGTAAAAAAATTAAATGCTGCCTGACGTTTTATTTCTGAGAAACTTGACAATTTCAAAAATAAATTGTAGGCAAAATAACCCTGTATAACTGGTATTTTGTGTGATTTTTACCACAGACATTATGTCCATGATACTGCATCCTAACTGGCCGCGAGTGGTGCAGCTGTTTCAAGCTGACCTTTTGTCAGACACCCTCTTTCTGTTTCATTCCTGTCGCTCACGTTGAAAGCGCCGCAACGGACGAGGAACGGCTGATTCATGAAGTTAAAATGAGGAGTTATCTGTACGATATCTCCTCTTAAATAAGGAGGCAGCTGGCTGGAGGAAATCACCTGAACGTTTCCTACTTCCTGTCGGTTATACTGTTATTTCCAGTAAATATGACAATGTGTGTTTTCTGTTTAAAAAGTACAAACATTGGAAGATATCAAGTATTTAACCTAATTAATTTTTTTTTTTCATAATGGTACTGTAAAAGACACACTATAAATGCACTTGAAGAAATTCACTAACCATTAAAAGCTACAGAAAAAAGATTTTGCTGTTGTCCAAAGTTTTATCCTTGAATATAATACGACGACGCCCATCTTCTTTAAATGCTCCTAGAAGAAACATCTCATATTCGGGCCAGTAAGATACCTGAGGGAGATCAATCTGACAGGTGAGGCAGCTCTTTCTGACAGATACTGGAGGAAAACAGTGATAAAAGGAGCTGCCTGACTTTATTTTCAGCACATCTCTGCTGGTTGTTCATTCTGACAGAACGCGTGAAGCTCAAAGAGTCTGAATATACTGTTTCTATTTGGGATTCAATGAAAACGACAAATGCTTCCATTAAAATGTTTGTTGTTTACACAGCTGTCTAAGGCCCAGATGTTCACACCTGAGATTGACATCCGTCCGGGGTGATCTGATCACAACTGGACAGCTCTAAGAACAGGTGTGAACGCACTCAAGAGAACGCTGAGACGACTTCAGCCCTGATTTTTCGCTCCCCGACAAAAGCCCCAGATCAGAGGCAGATCGGCGTTAACTCGCTGATCGCACATCGGCGTTCGAGCGTCATGTGTGAACTGCTCAAAGACGCTCGCCGAGAGGCTCGCCAATGTCTCAGAGACACATCCCATTTATCTAGCATGCTAAATATCTTGGCCTATCGGGGACTCCGGCCACGAGCTACAGCCAATGAGAGCGCGAGACACAGGTTGATAGTAAACCTGGGGGAGGAGGGGTCGCCTGCAACAACAGGATCTTACTGGATGTGTTGCATGTGCAACACAGAGCAAAGTTGTTGTTGCACCTAGAGGAATAAATGGTAAAAAGAGTGTTGAAACTGGTGGAAACAGGCTATTTTGTGAACAAACGTGCCAACAACAACATCAGCAATGTGTCTTGCGTATGGTATCACGTCATATACCGTGTATTTCTTGTGTGTTTTCATGACAAAGCGTAGTTTAGAGACCTCATCGGGGATTCAGTGATAGTGTGTGACCTCCTGTCTCTGGTCAGTCATGTAGTTTTACAACCACAACGACGTCAAGACTCCTGATTACATGACAGCAAGTTGTGTTGTGAGAACAGTACAGAGATCTGATGACTTTGAAGGTGGTGTGAGCTTAGCTTAAACCGTATGTCAAGCAAGAGAGCCAATAAAACAAAAGGAATGGTCAAAGTAGTCATATAGACATTTAAGATGCGTTGATTCATTCACAATGTCAACTCATCGAGTAACATGCAAGAAAACGTTCCACCTTAAAAGTTGCCGGTTTTTGTCTCAGTCTATATCTAGCTAACAGCTTCATTTTATGAAGTGATTCAAAACACAAACTGGTTAAAAACAACAACACATTTGGTCGTTACAAACAGAAATGATGTATGTTACATTTAGTTGTAGAGCGGGGAAGTGAGATCTGATCATATGTGGTCACCAGGTGTAAACAGGGCCCAATAAACACAGCAACAAACTTAGAGAGGAGACGTAGTCTGTGGTTACCCACCGCTGCGGTGTGCAAAATCATCACGTAAATTTCAGCAGCTGCATCACTAACTGTCCTTTGAATGTTCGTCTACCTGGTTCACAAACCAGCAAAACACGGCAGCTCAGAACCGTCCTCATATTTCAGCTTTATACGGTCAAACACAGCACATCTCAGGAGATATCAGAGGAAACATATCAGTCATGCAACTTCTAAATCCTGATTTATATTTAAAGAGCCACTGCTAGACAGCAGCAGGCTTTTTAAGCCTGAGTGTAGTCCTCTGAAATGACAGTCACTGCGCTCCGTTCACTGAGAGCAGCAGGCATTAAAATTACATGTTGTCATATTTAGAAGAAGTGTTCTGCACTCACCAGTTCAACCTGCTACTTATCTTATGATGTATTTATGCATCGTGTTGCATATGTGGAGCAGATTTTTGCTTTTGATGCACGCACACCAAAAAAAAAGTCAGGTTTCTAAATATAAAATCAGCCATACGTGTCCACAGTGGGATTTTTTATCGCGAGGAACCCCAGGATTGGACGCTTGATGTTCTGCCACTAGTCACCTGATCGGACAAACGCTTTCCCGCCGTGGGCTGCTGCTCCCAGCTTTCAAACCGGAACCAACATGGCGGCTCGTTTGGAAACTTTCTTCTCTTATATTATGAAAATGATTCACCGAAATGTGTTTCTGAAACATTTTAAGAGAGAAATAATCTATGCAGTTGATGAATCTGTCTTTATTTTAGATCGACAACGGTTAGTTTACAAGTTTCTAGGGAGTTACCAGAGTCGCGCCGGACGCCCTTGATCTGCATAAAGTAGCCTAGAGCTCAACTTTATGCAAATGAGGAGAGGACTACATGACGCCCCATCTATGTAAGCAGCCATGCAGCAATGCATTCTGGTAGAGTGGCGGCGCGATTCGAGAGACGGGGCGTCACGTCGCCCGCTCCTCATTTGCATGCAGTTGAGGTTGCCGCCTCTGTAAACTCCCGAGAAACTTTTAAACTAACCGTTGACGATCTAAAATAAAGATTTATCAACTGCAAGGATTATTTCTCACATAAAATGTTTTCAGAAACACATTTCTGTGAATTATTTTCGTGAAATACGACAAGAAAGTTTCCAAATGAGCCGCCATGTTGGTTCCGGTTTGAAAGCTGGGAGCAGCAGCCCATGGAGGGAAAGCGTTCGTCCAATCAGGTGCCTAGTGGCAGTCCATCAAGCGTCCAATGCCGCGACACGTACCATAAGGGCTTGATCTTTGTTTCACTGTGGCATTAATTACCTCTCATACAACCTGGTAACAGAGCCAGGTAGCATCTGAATGACTTCACTTTAACTACAACAACTAAATCATCCACACTTATATCACTGAACACTGTCAAACGGGTTATAAGATAAGATAAGATAAGATGAACCTTTATTAATCCCCGGAGGGACATTCAGGTGTCAAAGCAGCAACATCAGCAAACAGAGTGAAACACAGGAGAGGTAAAGGTATACAAACATTATAAAAACAATAATAGAGATACAAAAGATACAGAGTGAATGGGTGAACAAAGTGTGTGCAGTCCGTCATTAAATACATTTAATATGTGCAATAAATAAATGTAATATGTACATGTGTGCAGTCTATAAAGTGGTATATAGGATGTATAGTGTAAAGTAAAGTGTAAAGTGTGCCAGTGGTTAGAGTCCAAGATGGTTGCAGATAGTGCATGTTTAAAGGCAGGTAGTGCATTTTTAAAAGGCAGGTAGTGCACGTTTAAAGGTAGATAGTGCATGTTTAAAGGCAGGTAGTGCATGTTTAAAGGCAGATAGTGCACATTTAAAAGGCAGATAGTGTACGTTTAAAAGGCAGATAGTGTACGTTTAAAAGGCAGATAGTGTACGTTTAAAAGGCAGATAGTGCACGTTTAAAGGTAGATAGTGCATGTTTAAAGGCAGGTAGTGCACGTTTAAAGGCAGGTAGTGCACGTTTAAAGGCAGATAGTGCATGTTTAAAGTTCTTAAAGTCCTCATAGTTCTCATATGGGGGTCAGCCTTGGTTGTGGAGCCTGATGGCTACCAGCATGAAGGACTGACCCACAAATAAAAATATTAATATAAAGTAGCAGAGGGATAACTGCTATTAGGGTAGAATGGATAGAAATGTATGCAACAACAACACAACAGTGATAGAAACAGACTTAAAGTGCTAAACTGCACGTGTCAGAGGACTTACTTGAACCGTCCCTGGCAGTGCTGGCACTGATCCCCGACCCATCCGTGCTCACACACGCAGCTCCCGTTCATGCACTTCCCCGAGAAGCAGTCCTTCTCGCAGGGCTTGGCCACCGCCGAGGCGTCGGTGTGCAGCACGAGGTGGTGGAGCATCACAACTACTCCCAGGTACGTTACCAACACGCTGCGTCTGGACGTCCAGGTGCACAGAGGCGTCTCTTTAACTCCAACAACATCATCATCCATGATGGACGAGCAGCAGTGTCTTTTCGGAGAGGCAGAGAAGGTGCTGTCACCTCACAAGGAAAGGTGATGTGTTGTCATCATGTGGAGTGAAGTATCCTACACTGTAAAAAAAAAAAAAAGTGTAAAATGTCTGTTAAAAAATGGAAAAATACTGTCCGTTAATTAACATAAATAAACTGTAAAAAAAAAAAAAAAACAGTAATTATCTTTATATAATTAGTATTTATTACTGTAATATTACAAGAAATAATTTACTTTTAACATACATTGTAAATCTAACACCATTTACATATAAATCACAAATGAAACATGTAATTTTACGTTGCAAAAGCCCAAATTTACAATAACTCAGAAGTTTTGCAAAAATAAATCTGTATTTTTACAAGAAATATTTTTAGAATTCCATGAAATCCTTTTTATTCTAACATAAATGAATTGTTAAAATAGTCATAAACCTCTAAAACAACAGAATGATTATCTTTTCTTTAAGAAAAGCTTAAATACAGATAATTACAATTGTGATTACAAAAAAATAGTGTAAATCTAAGAACATTTACATATAAATCACAAATGAAACATGTAATTTTTACATTTTGAAATACAGACAAAAAATGTAAAATTTCTTGAAAAAAAAAAAAATGTGTGTTTTTTACAGTGTACCTGTGACGCCAGGGGAACATGAAAACTTTGATGGGAACCTTTAAAAACACTGTAAATCCCAGTCGGATTCATCCGGTGACGCAAACATAGAAAGCTGTTTTAACGCGTCTCCACGAGTCCTCCAGATAACTTCCACTGTGGTCCAGGTTCCGATGTCAACACGGAGACCGGATGATGCTCCAGACCGGTGAAACCGGTGTGTAATCCCGGTGATAGCTCCGGTGATGCTGGATCTGGATGATCTCCCAGACAAAGACGTGTCCTCTGGCCGGGCTGATGCGACAGACAGCCGCAGCTCTTCCTGGAGCTGGTCGGTCTGCTGGCGCTGCTCTCCTCTCCGCTCCACAGCTGGTTGGTGATGTGATGTGATGGTGAAGAGGGGAACTCCTGCACAAAGCCCCGAGCATGAGCATGAGCATGAGCAGTACGGACACGGACACGCGGTTAAAGGGCCAGTCCCGTTTAGACAGCTGAAGGCGTGCAGCAGGAGGACACACCGTGCAGAGACAAAGACATCTGCAGCAGGAGGACACCGTGCAGAGACAAAGACATCTGCAGCAGGAGGACACCGTGCAGAGACAAAGACATCTGCAGCAGGAGGACACCGTGCAGAGACAAAGACATCTGCAGCAGGAGGACACCGTGCAGAGACAAAGACATCTGCAGCAGGACAGTGTGCAGGAAAAAGACGGGACATTCATCTGCAGCAGGTTTACTATCGGTAGTTTATACTTGAAGCATTTTCAAGACTCACAATAGAAAGAAATAAGTATTAATATGGAGGATTTATTATTTGGCAGACAATTAAAAAAGGAGTGCAACAGGAGCTATTGAATGGATGGATGGATTGCTAGATAGATAGATAGAGCATTAATTAATTAAAGCTAGGGTAGGTAATGTTCTTCAAAGACTTTTCAAAAACAAAAAAATGTTGTCATATTGTTGAAATTCTCATTACATCCAGACAGCAATCAATAAATCAAATGCTCCCATATAAAAAAAATGATAAAAATCCTGTATCTGAGCCATTTCGCCAGAATTGCAAAATTTGCCTGTTATCTTCTAGACACGACCCTGAGGCCGTCGCAGGATTGAATAAACTCATCCAATCATTTCATTCGGGACTGCCTGCCTGTCTACAACCTGATCTTATGGAAGGCGTATAAATACAACAAAACTACGGTAACAGCTGCAGTTATGTTTAGGCAACAAAATCACTTAGGTTTAGGAAAAACAACATGGTTGGACTTAAAACTAGAAGTGCACTCGGAGAGCGCAGACCTCCATCAAGGCAGGTTTCATGTACGTTATACTGTGCACGTCTTAGAACCTGTGGTGTAAATGCACAGGCTGAGCGGAGTTATTAAAAAAATTCCCGAAGCCGGATCATGATCCGGATTGCCACCAAAATCTAATGGATTGTTCATTCTGCCACACCCCACCCCTCCAAAAAATGTAAGTCAAATCCAATGCGGACTTCGAGTAATCCTCCAAACGGACAAACCAACAAACCAGCGGCGGTGAAAACATGACCTCCTTCCTAGGCCTTCAGCCTTGGCGGAGGTAATGAGTACGAAAACAACGTAACGCAAGTACAGAAAACACGCCACAAACGTCAATAAAAAAACACGTCAACGTCACCAACATAACTTCAAAATAACACTTTGTAACACAAACACGGATCTCCTGGTTCCTGTGTTTGTTGGACCCATCCACCTGTTGTTGACTTACAAATGACTGTGTCATTCGTACCCCATTTGGTGAATTCAAATGAAATCATTGAACGGGTTTATTATCTGCCTGTCTGTCTACCTGCTCGCACTCTATTGCACATCACCAGTCTTCCACAACCTGCTATAGCTTGACAGCTGTGAGTACTAACAATAGCCACGTTCGTGTTTACGTTCATAATGATCATTTGGTGGGAGTGTCTTTGGTGAGGAGGCCTGAAGGGATGAAGAAGAGATAACTGGTTGCTCCGTGTACTCAACCCGAAGGCAAAAAAGCGTGTTGGGTGCTCTTAGAAAACGGGAGGAAAAGTCTCTCTCATGCACACAGATTGTTATGAGGGAGAAGAACCACAAGGAATGATCGCTAATAAAACTGCAGCAAAATGTAAATTTCTGCTGGAAGAATCGCTCCGAGACATTTTGGAAACAACCTATCAGTAAATCCATCAGAGCGAGGTCTGGTGCATTTCATCTACTCAGCCAGAAATAGTAAAAGATGTCTGCAGTGACTGTCTGTGTCCAGTCTGTCCATCTATAGATCATCAGTGAACCTGGACAATAATTATGGAGTTAAATCAGAAACAAACCTCTTTATGTCTGAAGTTTCTGGATGCTTTCAGAGAGAGATCTGACAGAAAGAATACTGACACAGCAGAGTCTTAATTCCCCAAACTGTCTCCCTGATTTATAACTTTATCTCACTCTGAAGCCTTTAAAGACAAATAAAAAGATATTCTTCGGAGCTCAGCGGTGCTTTTGGAAAACAAAGCCGAGATTTACATCTGTGTTCCCCGAGGGCTCCTGGAAACATCCAGCGAGCCAGAAGACGATAATCCACAAACCAGAAGATACAGACTCACTCATCTGAGGGAACTGAGATATCCCTCTGCTGCTCCTATTGATTCTAACAGTCACGTATCTGAGCAGAGACCTGCTGCTGCATCACAAGGAGAGTGGGAACGCGTCCTGTTGCATCACTATTAAACTGACTTTGTTATGTTTCCCTACAGAGCTCCAAATCCCTGAATTTCCTGCCACGTCTCTGTTGATGTTTTGAAACTCAACACAGCTGAGTTCACAGTTAAGTTTGTTTCCCAGTGATCTGGTAGGAGGACATTTGGGGGAACTGGGTGCTAAAACAACATCAAAAGTAAAGTTTTTTTAGGTTAAAGGGACTGTTTGTAACTTCATACACGTATAAATCTTTGCGGGTCGGTGTCCCATGCGCGCTCGCATGTGTCTACACTGTTCAGACTCAGACTCCAACACAAACTACACGGAAGCACCAAAACCACAAAGTTGTATCTAGTGAAGCCCGTCTGTTAAACAGTGCTGGCCGCGGTCGGAAGACGCGGGGGAGACCGTAGCTTTGGTCTCCAGGGCCGAAGTCTCTGCTCCTCTACTCCCCTGCTTGCCTTCACTCACACACCGCGCTCGTTCTCGCTCTTTCGCTCCACTCTCACGTTTATATGTGCACACTACACACTGCAGAAGAGTTAGTTTAGCTCTGAGAATATCTAGTGAATGTACAGTGGACGTTTGTGCAGAAATAACTGCTGCAGCTCCTCCAGACCAACAGAGGTTTCCCGTGTCATTCCTGCTGCTAAGTGAAGTGACGAGGCTCCAGAGCGAGTAACGTTATCGTCTCCGACCAAAACTCCGGTGTCTCCCCTGACCGCGGTCGGGAGGTTGAAGCAGGAGAACTCAGAATCAGCATTGATTCATGGAGAGACCTTCGTCTGGTCAGCTACCATTACTGCCAAGCAGCTGAAATATAGAGTGATATTGTGGTTTTAGCTGACGTGTGTCGCCTCACTGTTTTCAACGATGCTCGTTCATGGCTATGTAGAGCGAGCACAAGCGCGAGCCCGACGCTGAGTTTCGTTGACTTAACGGCCACAGGTGTCGTTGCTTACAAGCAATTTCGGATTCTTACATAGAGTCCCTTTAAATAGAGGCTAGGGTTTTTAGATAATGATTAATTTACTCCACTAATCAATATGTTCTATATTAACAACAAATCTAAAGGCAGACCCAATCCCAGACCCAAAAAAAGAAGCTTTAAAAAGATAAATGAGTGTATCAGGAGCGGCCACAGTGACTGTCTGTTCAGCAGATCAGAGAGTGTTTCTCACAGCAACACAGATCCATCTCCATCAGGTAAATACGATGAAGACTGATTTTATTTTCATGGGGTCGTTACTTTACACAAGCCACTTTAATCAGAACGGATATGTTTGCTTCATTTGAGTCTATGTGGAGGTAGAAGGAAGTTACCGCTTTTATTGTTGTAGTCTGAGTAACATGACGGCATATCTTTTCCGTATCCGTCAACCACAACAAACGTTGGAGGTCAGCGTGGATACGACCTGCACCCTCACATGTTAAATCCAGCGTGGTAAACACTACACATCCAGTAAAGTATGGAAACACTTTAGGTTTCATACATTGACAGTATTGACAGACACATGGTCTAGTGTTAAAAAAGTTAATTGTAATATCGAATCACAATACATATCGAATCAGGATATAGGTGTATCGTCCCAGCCCTAGTTTACCTTGTAGTCAGTACAGACTACACGGCGTGCAAATGACCACACCAAAAGCAAGAACGGCGTTCTAATTGCACGTGAAATGGTGAGCGAATCACCGTGTCACTCATACACCATTTAGTGCGACCGGGCTGTATATCTAGAGGACAGAAACGACATCCTCTCTGCTACCGTCTCATTAAACTGTGACACCAAACTCTTCATTTTCTACTTTATAACCCGCCAGTGAGTTAATGAATATTGAAGTATCTCCATGTCCTTGACCTTGTCATGTATCTTGACTTGCAAGGCAGAACCCAGATCAGTTTTCCCGTCTCAAGACATCTGATAAATGCTCTCCCTAATTTAGAGGCGAGGCAGATGGTCATGTTGCCGGCAAAAGGGCTGAGAAATTAGGGCAAAGAAAGAAGTGTATGTCAGCGTCAGCAGCAAGGTGTAGTGCTGAGTGTCCCAGGAGGGGAGCGGAGAGGAAAAGCCAGTCTGCAATAAACCAGCTGTTTCCTCCAGAAGTGGCCGTCTGCCAGAATACCTGCTGTAGTCCGATAATATAGAGAGGATCTAAATAACAATCAGTCATTTAAACTAAATGTGATTCAGGGCTGCGGGAGTGACTGACATGAATTTGGATGTATTTTGTATATACAGTTCCCTTTGTTAACACCTTATTTTGAAAACCAGACGTAGTCACACGTGTCTACTTCCTCTAACTTCTCCAAGGTGGTCTCTAGCTCTCCTGTCAGCTCCGTTCTCTTTATCCATCCATGGTCAGCTCCATCGGGGCCGTTTCAATGCATTTAACATTATTACTATACATGCTCCATGTTTTTATTTATTTTAATAGAAAAATAAATAAATAAATAAATACATGTGAATAAATAAAAACATAAATAAATAAATAAAAAAGAAAATTAAACAGAAGAGTGAATAAATAAGGAAATTAATAAAAGAATTATTACAAAGATAAATAAAAAAAAAAATGTATGTCACATTTTATAAATTAATTAGTGGCTACATTTATTTTTAATATTATCTTTGCCACATTTAATGACATTTATTTATTTATTGAGTCATTTATTTATTTATTTATGGAGGCATTTATTTATCTTTTTATTTATCGAGTCATTTATTTATTGGGTCATTTATTTATCGAGTCATTAATTTATCAACTCATTTATTTATCGAGTCATTTGTTTTTTGTTTATTTATTTATTTATTTATTTGTTTATTTATCTAGTCATTTATTTATTTATTGAGTCATTTATTTATTTATTTATTTATTAATCTAGTCATTTATTTATTTATCTAGTCATTTATTTATTTATCGAGTCATTTATTTATCCTTTCATTTATTTTTAATTTTGGCAGGTTCCATCCTCCATAGATAGGCACTCCAGATACCCAGATGTTTGTGAACAAGCACTGAGAAAGTGACTTTTTCATGATATGTTCCCTTTAAAGCTCTAAAAGACAGCAGCCAGTGGTATCAAAGCTCACTGTTAGCCTGTGGGAAATTGGTTTGGCTTCTTGTTATTCCTGCTGCTTGAGTTGAATTCTATTATGGATCGTTTTTAACCTCCCCCCCCCCCCGAGGGCCAAAGTAGGAATATTGATCGGCTTACACAAAGAACCCACTGTGAGGAAAATGAAAAAAAATAACTAATATTGATTTCTGACAGCTTGTTTATAATTAAATAGTGGAATAAGTAACTGGGCCGGAGGGAGGAGGATGAATGAGGATTATGAGGATGTGCAGGATGCAGAGCAGGTACATGTCATTGTCTTTCTGTCCGTGCTCATATTAATATCTCCCACCGCCAGCTGTGTGCCGTTTAACGGGACAGATGTGCCATAAAACACGCGGACGACCGCATATTGTATGCGACATTTTACCAACACACACACACTAAAACACACACACACACAGATGTGGAGTGGATGGCACAGAGAGGAGAATTAAATGAGCCTCTGGAGAAGATTATAAAAAGATTATAATTATTTGACTGATGTTTGGTGACCTCTGCTGTTAGAAAGCTGCTAATGCAACTGATAAAATAGACCCATTTATAGTTTTATTCACAAATACACCATTGGTGTGAACCTTTAGTTAGTATGAGAAGATGAAGATCAGTGAAGTAAGACTGAATTTGAGGGCATCCTATGCATCCTACGATTCTGTCGACCATGAGTTGATTTAATCAACAGATCTGTTAAACTGAGTTTCTCCACAAAGAATCACACAAAAGTACCACAAGCTTCATAAGCTATTCAACTTAAAGCTTATTTATAAATGCCTACATGGTGCGGCTCCTTCCCTGCTTCATGAATTCATTACAAGACACCAGTAGAGTCGACACACGGGCCTCAGTAAACGCTAACTGTCACACTGCATTATGCAAAACCTCATTTAGACAATCAGTTTTCTCTGTTAAAGGAGCAAAACTGAGAAACTGTCTACCAACTGAAATGGAAATGCAACACAATTTAATGTTTGTTAAATAGAGGTATTAATTCATGGCTAAAGGAGAACCAACATTAACACCCCTGAAGACAACACACACCTGTGTTTGGTATCTTGTGGATGTATTTATGGATGTATTTTGGTGTTTTAAATAAATGTTCTGCTACAAACACTAAACAGTGCATCTGGTCATTTCTACTGTGATGTCCATGTCAAATAAAATAAAACCAACATTTGAACCTGTGCCTTTTTGACCAATCGTTATCATTTTGGCAGCTGGAACAGGAGTTAGTTTAAGCTTGAAATTGCAAACAATCACCAGGAGGGGGCAGCTGTTTTTAAGGTTTAATTTTGCAGTAACTATACTGGCTGTGACATCATATTAATCCTGGCAGCTGTATGACATCATTATGATTTCCTCCTTGCAGTTTTTTTATTTAGGGCTGCAACTAATGATTATTTTCATTGTCTATTAATCTGTTGATTCTCCATTAATCGATTAGTTGTTTGGTCTATAATCATGTGTCAAAATCAGTGTTTCCCAAAGCCAAAGATGACGTCCTCAAACGTCTCAAAGATATTCAGTTTACTGTCATAGAGGAGGAAAGAAACCAGAAAATATTCACATTTAAGAAGCTGCAATCAGAGAATTTAGACTTTTGTTTCTTAAAAAGAAATCCAAATCGTTGGTGATGCATTTAATAGTTGACAACTAACTACTCGATTAATCGTTGCAGCTCTACAGTTTTTATTAAAACTGCATTCACAGTCGAGGCATACTGACAGAAATCAATCACTTTCTCACCTTATTTACATATTTATATATTTATTTTGGACCAAACTTATTGAAATTGTGGATCTCTATGGCATGGTGTCGGACCTGAGGCCACATAGACAAGCTCAGAGCAGCATGGGAGGAGGACTTAGGCCTCTCTTTATCACAGGATGCATGGAACTCCAGACTTAAGCAGGTTAATTCATCCTCTCTATGCGCTCGTCACTGCTTAATTCAGTTCAAAGTGGTGCATCGGGCTCATATTTCAAAAGCCAAACTATCCTGAGATTAGTTCCAACTGCGACAAGCGCTGAAGCCTCCCTTATTCACATGTACTGGTCATACTAGTCCAGGGGTCAGCAACCTGCGACTCTTCAGCTCCTTTCCAGTGGCTCCCTGTGGATTTTTAAAAATGGAAATGAATAACTGTTTTTTGTTTACATTTTCATTTTTATTTATCATTGTTGTAGGTCTATGGTACGACGGTACGACGGAGTATTAGGGCCACATTGAGGGAACAAAATAAATCAGAGATTTCGAGAATAAAGTCATAATATTATGAGAATAAAAGTCGGAATATTATGAAGTAGCAATTTTACGTGTTATTTTCTTTTTTTCTCGTAAAGTTATGACTTTATTCTGGAAATCTCCAATTTGTTCCCTCAATGTGGCCCTAATACTCCGTAGTACATTGTCTCTTTGGCCCTCACTGCATTAGACTTACATACTATATACTTAGACTATAAACTGTGTTACCTTCATCACAATGATCAAATGACAGATTATTATTTTATTTCTTTTGCCTAAAATGTCTCTTTTGATTGTAAAGGTTGCTGACCCCTGGGCTAGTCTTACTGAGTATTGGACGGAGATCTTTCACATTTTATCTCAGGTGTTAGACGTCAAATTTGTGGACATAATGTCCCGCTTAAAACTTGAGAAAATCAGATACTCGCTTCAATATTCACATGGGAAATTCCTGAAAGCATGGGGCCCTTTTTCTAGATACATTCCAGACCCTGTAAATACTTGATTACTGAGTGCACCTTGACTACGTTACACGCCATTCACACTCATTCATTGCACGTCCTTGGCGTGACAGTTAGCTTTCAGTATGGCTCGCCGGCAGTGACTGGGGAGGGATTGTTTTATTGTTGATATACACAGATTATATACTGTTCATCCTTTGGTCTTGATTTATTTATATGTTAGCATTGGTGTTTGTTAGCTCTCAGATGATCAAAGAACCAAACTGATATGTTTATTTTTGAAGGAGATATCCACGTCTTTAGGACATTTTAATCGCCTAATTTAAAAAGAGTCCATGTCTCAAATAGACCTATATTTTCTTAAACTAATAACTGAATATTATCAAGTTTAAAGAGAGGGATTTATGGAAAACACAAATCTGACGCATTTTATAATGTGAAACCTGTATACAGGAGACAGAGTGTGTCCACTCTCTCTCTCTATGATGTGCTGTTGGACTGTCAGTCTGACGTCTCCTCTGTGCTGCCTGACTGCAGATAAAGTCAGACGCTGTGCAGATAAATGTGCTGCCTCCTTTGTGTGAATGGTGAATAGCTGCTGGCCTTGTGCTGTCTGTCGAGTACAGTGTGTTCCTGCTCAACTGTCACTGACACACACTCCTGTTCATCATCAGCAGTATCTGCTTTAACATTAAGCACACGTCTGACCCCTCGTCTAAAGACTGACTGAACAAATAAAACACGTTTTTAACATGTGTGCCAACATTTTATACGGTCAATGTTTCTCTGTTACATAAAGAATTTGTCTGTGCAGGAAAATGCTGATAATCGAATTCCCCTCACGTGTAGGTCTGGCTCCTTGCGTGCACACTTTACCGCTGTCAACCGCATGACACACACGCATTGACACAAATTTGTTTTATTTACGCCACCAATTTCTTGAATGCAACTTGGGATTTTTAGGTTGAAGCGGCTCAGTTTAAAAGCTAGGGTGAAGATACTGGTATCATATGAAAACCTAATGAATCCATTGTTACCAATCATGTCAATACTAGCTCGTCATGAAGGAGGTTAAATAACGCTCTAAACTTACACAAAATGCTGTCACGGAAAAACTGTCATGGCCATTTTTAAAGGGGTCCCTTGACCTCTGACCTCTAGATATGTGAATGTAAATGGGTTCTAAAAAATGTAGTTATATGTGCATAATTTAGGAGATAAAAGCTACCGAAAAACAAGACATGAGCAATGCATCGACTGAAATGTCTTGAAAGGAGATTAAAGAAAGATCAAAGGTACTACGGAGACTATGTAGACTTTATGGATGACATCATTTCACGGGGTGACGCAGAGAAGGTCCCTGAGGAAGAAACTATAACAACAATCCAGCATGGTACATTCCACATCATGGAGTTTATCATCCGCGGAAAAAAACAGGAAAAATGCGTGTAGTATTTGACTGTTCTGCCAAGTTTCAAGAAACCTCCCTTAACGACCGTCTCCTCACCGGCCCTGACTTGACAAACACATCGGTGGGTGTTCTACGCCGCTTCCGAAAAGGTTCCGTTGTAGTCATGAACAAATGTTCCGCCAGTTTCACGTAAAAAAAAGGAAGATGAAGATTATTTAAGATTCTTATGGTGGGAGAATGGCAACTTGAAAGCCACACCATCAATCTACATGAATGAAGATCCACTTGTTTGGAGCGGCCTCATCTCCTGGCTGTGCCAACTTCGGCCTACAACATCTGGCAGCACAAGGGCAAGGTCAATGCAGCGAGGACGCCATACGCTTCATTCAAAGCATAGCAAGAAAGCCACTTGTGTCTGCCTGTGCTTCGAGGGAATTACATGTCTTTTTTTAATAAATGATGTTTTGGTATAGTATACTGTACCTGTGTAGCAGCTGTAGGATGTCAGAATCAGGATCTGCACGGTTATTTTATAAAAGTAGCACAGGGAACAGTCGATACACACACTCAGTGGCAGCACTGCACAACAGCTGTCCAATTTCTTTTTGTGTCAACATATATGTATATGCTATAATGTTGTGGCGGTACTGAGTTCCCCAGACTTTAGTTGTTCAGTCAGAAGACTGAAAAACAGTTCCCATCCACATAATAATATAAAATAAAATGCCTTCTTAATAATAATAATGAACAAATGCCTCTTCAATAATGAACAAATGCCTCTATATTAACAAACAATTAAGGAAACTGAAATATTGGTTTGTGTTTTTCCTTTTACCCTCCTTTAAAGTTTTCCCAAATAAAATACACTAAAAGAAATGGGTATAAAGGGTTTCATTGAAAATCAACAAATGAATAGAATACAAAAATACAGCCTGCAGGCGTTAGGCTATTGTAAGGCAAGCCAGATCGTTGCACAAATAGTACCTAAACGTCCCAGTGCAGGTAACCTAATTGGTTGGCACTTAACTTGTTTCCCCAACTAGGAGAGTCAACACTCTCAACAAACAAAACACAAAGATCACAGAATCCCAAAAGGGCCCAAAACAGACCAGAGTTTCTGGTAAAGCTGATAACACATGTTGCATTGAGTGAAGGAGAGATCAGAATGACACTGGGTGTGCAGTTTCCCTCCTCTTTTAAGCCCTACAGAAAGGGCGTCGTTACACCCTGATTGGCCAAGAGGGGAATGCACCAAGCTGCTCTCAACTATCATTTAAGAGCCAGTCCCCACACCCTGCGCAACAGGTGAACTGAATAACCCTCTAATCACTCAGCAACTCAACCAAAAAAACACCAGGGAAAAGGGAAACAACAGCAAGCACCAGAGAATTGGCAGCTGCCACAATGTTATAAATATAATACATGCACACCACAAGAAAGTATGTCCTTACAGTCGTTACTCATGTCTATTTGAAATTAAATCCTCTCTATTTTTGAGGCCTCCTCCTGGCGAAGGTTTTCATCCATGCATCCAAATGGATGGAAATTAAATATGTATTTTCTGTTTTCAAAAGGGACCTTGTGGACAATCATCTCATGCAATATGCAAAGTGTCTCCTCAGAGCTTATGAAGAACTGAACATATAGATGATGACCCGCTAGAGCTACGATGGAAGAGTGCAGTCTTATTATTTATTTATTTATTTTCCCTTTCATTTATTTTCTACTCTCTATTATTTATTGTTATTAATATTTTATGTAATTCAAGCTGTCTTTCTTATCCAATTGTGCCTTTTATGTTATCTTTTTATCTTCAATTTAAAAAAAATAATAATAATTTGAGTTCTCAAGTTTGGGTGAGACGTCATGATTGACAGCTGCACTGAGCCAGAAGTTATCTCTACAAGAGAGGAAAATAAGGAATTAAACAGGAAATTGGACTTTATGGAATTTGTATTTATTCTGTATTTATTTTGATAGAAAGATGAATGTATTTATTTATTTTTCTGTAAAAACAAATACTAATTAAAAATAAAAATAAATAAATCGAAAATAAATGCATGAATAAATAATAAATAAATGCAAAATTAATAAAAAATGAATAAATAAATAAAACAATTATGCAAGAGTAAATAAATAAGGGAATTAAAACAAAGATAAATAGATAAAGATGCAAATTAAAACAGAAATACCGATAAAAGTAACATTTTAAATAAATGTGAAAAATAATAAAATAAATAAACATAAATAATTAAAGGGAAATTAAACATAAGAGTAAATAAATAAGGAAAATTAATACGAAGATAAATAAATAAATAAATAAATAAGCAAATTAAAACAATTATTAATGGCATTTGTTTTTTAGATTATTTTTGCTATATTTTATGACATATTTATTTATTAATCGAGTCATTTATTTATTCATTCATTTCTTTTTTATTTTAGCAGGTTCTATCCTCCATAGAAAAATATCACACAGGTTTTGAGAATGTTCACAAAAATTTAAAAAAATAACATGAACAACATATTGACTCAGCATGGTGGTGGCGATGACTCATGTGCAATCTCATCTTTTATGGCTTTTATTACATGGATGAATGGTCTTAATTTTATGAATGAGCTTCATTCATGTTGATGCTGCAGAAAATGATGAAAATGCAGAAATTGCACTTCACACATGTCTTCCTGTATTTCACAAAGCTCCTCGTGCACAACTATAGGAACTGCACGGGGTTTCTTCCATCCAGCTCCACCAGAAGATCCACCTTTATTTCCCCACTTTCTCCTCTTCTGTATGCACCCAGCCAGCTGTGTGAAAAAAATATATATATAAAAAAAAAAAATATATATATATATATATATATATATTTATATATATATATATATATATATATATATATATATATTCAGGACTATGCAGTAGAGCGTCAAACTAAAATAAAGTCTCAAAACTAGATTATGTCTATATAAAGCAGGTAATAGGATCAGCCAATAATGCAGCACCTACCTTAGTACTTTTAGTGGCTTAACTGTCTCATAACACATCCTCCAGTGTGTTGCATAAAGATCTATTTTGGGGTTGGGACTCACCATTATTTTTTGTTGTTGTTTTTATTCTAATTATCAGCAATCATTTTGCTATTTTTATTTATTTATTATTATTTTTATTTTTTTCAAATGATGTTTTGTTTTGAATAGAGCTATACTATAGGAGCTGCACGGGCTTCTTACATTCAGCTCCAACTGAAGATCCACCTTTATTTCCCCACTTTCTTCTTTATATGCAATCCAGCCAGCCACTCCTCTCCCCTCCTCTCCTCTCCTCTCCTCTCCTCTCCCAGCCTGCTGCTCCTCCTCACCGCCTCCTCAGTCCGCGCTGCGTCGCTCTGTCACACCCGAGAAATCTGACGTGTTTTTCGCATTTCCTGCAGCAGAGAGAGAGAGAGAGAGAGAGAGAGAGAGTGGTGTGTAGGAGGGGAGGAGGTCTGTCCTCTGGAAGTTCACATCAACATCAACAGCTGGAACCAGGAGCTGTGAAGCTGTGAATCAGGCCGAACCTCTCTCTCTCCACCTGGACCTGCTCCTCCTCCTCCTCCTCCTCCTCTTCCTCCTCCTCTGCTGCGGCTGTTTATCCGGCTGTCTGGTCGCAGCTCTCCGGGCTCCAGCATGCATCCTCCCGCCGGCCACACGGTGCTTCCTGCAGGGCGTCCTCACTGCAGCTAACGGAGCACTTTAAACACCTCAACATCTGGGGCCTCTGCTCACTTTGCACATGCGTCTTCCGTGCGCTCTAAGGAGGTTTACGCTCGTCTCTCAGCTGATATTTTGATGCTATTTGAAGCATATTTTGACCCATTTGGATGTTTAAATGTGAGATAATCCAGACTAGACCATTATAAAGAGGTGTGTTCTCCTTCACATCCAACTGGAGAGGTTTCCAGGAGGACCACCGGTTGCTCCAGGAGTGCATTTCGCTGGATTAAAGGTGCTTTTCACTGTAAAAAGCCACCATGGTGGTGTTCAACGGGATGCTGAAGATCAAGGTCCGGGAGGCTCTGGACCTGAAGCCGACCGCCTGGTCTCTGCGTCACGCCGTCGGCCCCAAGACGCACCAGACCTTCACGCTGGACACGTACATCTCCCTGAACGTGGACGACTCTCGGCTGGGCCAGACCTCCACCAAGCAGAAGACCAACAGTCCGGCCTGGAACGACGAGTTCACCGCGGAGGTCCGGGACGGCCGCCGCATCGAGCTGTCCGTGTTCCACGACGCGCCCATCGGATCCGACGACTTCGTGGCCAACTGCATCATCCAGTTCGAGGACATCCTGCAGAACGGCAGCAAGCACTACGAGGACTGGGTAAGACCAGGACCTGGAGCACACTATACACACCTCTACCTCTATAACAGGGCTGCAGCACAGAACCCTGTTCATTATAGATGTTTAGCAATTAATCAATTAATTATTCTGTCTGCACAACCTCAGGAAATAGTGATAAAAAACAACCAGATAACAGTGCAAAACCCCAAATATTCAATTAATGATGATTCCACATTATCACATTTGAGCATGGCCAGAATAAATATATATATATATGTATCTTTTATATCTCTATTATTGTTTTTATAATTTTTGTATACCTTTACCTCTCCTGTGTTTCACTCTGTTTGCTGATGTTGCTGCTTTGACACCTGAGTTTCCCTCTGGGGATTAATAAAGGTTAATCTTATCTATTTATATTATATATATATATATATATATATTCTATAATATTCAGGACTATGCAGTAGAGAGTTAAACTAAAATAAAGTCTCAAAACTAGATTTTGACAACATAAAGCAGGTTATAGGATCAGCCAATAATGCAGCACCTACCTAGATTAATATAATACTTTTACTATCTCATAACACATCCTCTAGTGTGTTGCATAAAGATCTATTTTGGGAGTGGGACTTGCCATTATTTAAAAAATAAATTGATTATAATTATCAGCAATAATTTTATTATTTGTATTTATTTATTATAATTGTATTCTTTTTTTACTGCACTACAAGGACTGGGTATTAATTAAATGAATTGCACATTTAATCGCTTATACATCAAACAGTTGTCTATTAACACGTTGGTTATTTACAGACAATCAGATATGTAGAGATGTCTGGATAAGCATGGGACATGGCGGTGGCAGGTTCAGGCAAGGTCACAAAGTAATTCTTAGACGTGTGTATAAAACAAACGTTTGTGCAACAAGAGATGAAACTTGTTAGCATTACAATCCAAACATACATCAAATTACATTGAAGTCTTTGGGATCATCTGTTTTCTATCCACCAAAAGGGGGCGTGACCTTGACTTTTTGTGAAGTACCCGTATGTGCCGGTCTGATGTATGTTAGTATGGAATTTAAAACGCAACCTTAATATCTCATAATTCTGCCTCAGTAATGTGAACATGCTTCTTTAAAGCGGCATTAATTCAAGCAAGCTGGAAACACTGACACGTTATCACCTTTATAAAACTGTGAAGGCAAACATGTGAGCAAACGGTTTTCTATTTACACATTCAGCAGACGCAGAGCAACATTATCATTCATGTGACTGACGTCCATTATTAACCCTCTCTGTGGCTCGTTTAGAACCAGAAGAGAGGGACATCTCTGGCTCTTTAGCTGCTGGCTGAATATTACAGTAAGAGTAAAGTTGTGGGCTGTGAAACCAAAACAATGAGACGCTAAAAGGCTTCATCACGTTGGTCTGTGGGGACTTGTGAGTAATAAGAGAGCTTCTCCAGCCAGAGTAGTTTTTAGTCTTTCACCACACTCCATCATACAGATAGGCCGACACATTCTCACTCCCAACTCGTCAAAATCCTCCGCTTGGTCAGCGCCCTTCGGCATCGGAGACCGACACACAGGGTACCCCTCTAGCGTTGGACAGACCAGGGATGGCGTGTCAATATATACAACAATATATACAACACAACCACTTAGTTAGGGTTAGGAAACGGTCGTGGTTGACGTTAACTTCACTAACTAGCGACTCACAGGACTGACGATACCGACTGAAGACTGACGTGACAAAATAAGTCAACGTTACTTTTAGTTTCACTCGGGACACGAACAGAGGTCTCCTGGTTGAAAGTCTTGTGTTTGTTTGACACAAACATTGGATGCCTCCTTGCGTCGGTTTCCGATGCCCAGGATCACTGACCAAACGGCGGTATATGACGAGTTGGGAGTGAGAACGGGTTGGATAGGACGGTTTTATTAAACTGTAGAAAACAATATTCTTTAACTTCTTACACATGCTGGATTTCTGCAAAGTAAACATTGTTGTCCTGCAGGGCAGTCTTGCAGATACACACAACATGAGTCACTGCACACACACACACACAGAGACACAGTAGATGCTCTTACTGTTGTTGTTGTTGTGCTCCTGTCAGACGGACCAGTGACCCACAGCAGAGCTACAAAGAGGCGAGGCATGGAGGGAGGGAGGGAGGCAGGGAGGGTGTGGTGAGGCCACATGTATGATACAGCAGCCAGCAGCACGGAGAAGCTGCTCATTGTTGTCTGAAGCTGCTGAAGCAGACGGATGTTGGAGTGTATTATTGATGAGGCCATCAGGTCCATTAGAGACACACACAGAGATGAAAGGAGGAGGAGGAGGAGGAGGAGGAGGAGGATGGGATGGAGGACAGAAAGTAAAGCTCCAAGCGTTTTCCTCATGGCGGTACAGTGGGAGACGGTCCAGGCTGTAAGAGCGTCTCCTCACAGCTTTGCACTTTGTGTTTTTGAAGGAGCACGTTTCGAGGCGCGGCCACTCTAGATCTAACACGTCTTGACTTAAGCTGCATCAACCATTATGTCATCTCAGACAAAGAAACACTTGACGTCAGCGTGAGGGAACTAAACAGTTCCCAGTGAGTAATGCTAATGTAAGCTACTGAGAAAAGCCTGTTGTGGAGAAGGTTTAATCATCTATGAGAGGAAGCAGAGCTGCAGGAGAGAATCTTCACCCTCTGAGACCGACTTTACTGTCTTTAAGAGGCTGTACCAGGTTCAGTTTTACAGCTAGAGTGAAGCTACACATATCA
The DNA here is from genome assembly GCF_015220745.1 of Sebastes umbrosus. NCBI lineage: Eukaryota > Metazoa > Chordata > Actinopteri > Perciformes > Sebastidae > Sebastes > Sebastes umbrosus. The sequence goes on from NC_051278.1 coordinate 4,229,020, forward strand.
TATGAAACTAGAAAACCTAATGAATCCATTGGTACCGACCATGTCATACTCCAAAGGGGTCCCTTGACCTCTGACCTCCAGATATGTGAATGTAAATGGGTTCTATGGGTAACCACGAGTCTCCCCTTTACAGACATGCCCACTTTATGATAATCACATGCAGTATAAATGTGTTATTTTCTCCTATTTTAAAATGGTGTGTTTGAATCTTTCTGCATACTGGGGTCCCTAAACAGTCTTGAATTACATAAATTGGGTATCACTGTAAAGCTGAAACTCTTGTGGATTCAATGAGCCCAACTGTATTCATGTGTGATGATGTTAGTCCCCATAGGAGACATTTTATTGTACTGAGACAATTTTTTTTTTTTAAACTTGACCTCACTGTCTAAAATGACCTGTGGTGACCTCTAGGATAATCACAGCTTCATGAAACTTTACAGCCACAAACTATAGACCTAGAGCATTCAGAGGATGGATGGTTTTCCTAGCTAGATTGACAATAAGGGGGTTTCTGAGCAGTTTACACAACAGAAGTGCTCGCCATCCAATTGCCAAAAAAAAATGCAATTTTTGCAGAAATCTCCAAATGTCAAAAGTTTTTGATCCCAAATCACAGCATGGCTTTTTCTATGGTGTTCCTCAGGGTCTTGATGTCTAAATGTGGTGTTTTGGAGGGATTATTGATAATTTTTATTAATTCTCCAGTGGTAAAAAAAATGGTTAAATTTAGCACCAAATCTGTGTAACAAATGGTATCGACCCAAAGATTGCTGCAACAAATTACAAGACATAATAGAGCATGGAGAGGACCATCATATACTTCTATCATAATGTTCTAAACCCTTATACACTAGAACAACTTGACACACAGTGCTGAGCTGCAATCTTCCCCCCTAAAACAGACCAAAACCGCTCTATTGTGGGTCTCAGAGGGTTAAAGTGTTTTTCTAGTCTTCTCCAAAGCCTCCAGCCTACCTCACAGAGCAGTGCACATACAGTATATGTCTAGTTTAGGGAAGACTTTTGAAAACACCAACATGCTGCTGGATGGACAAATAAGACTGGACAAATTGAAGTTTGAGTGAAATAAACATTAGCGGACTAATGAAAAAATAAATGTTTCATTCGACCCAAAACCAGATTGTCAAACAGAGCCTCTGACAAGGCTGGATTTAGTTGTTATTTTTGGGCTCACATTAAGTTGCAGATTTTTATCTGGTAAGTTCCCATGCAAAAGCATTTAATTTTTTTTTTATCCACACAGATATGAAAGACGTGAAGGAATCTGGCAAGTGCTTAGGAGAATGAGAATACAGCTGACTCAGCTATATTTTATTATTTATTACCCACCTGTCTGACAACATAACAAGTGTTCCAGTTCCAGGAGGTTAGAGTCAGTCAGCACATTGTTATTGTCTCATATTTCATTTATATCATGTAGTTCTCACCTTCTCCCTTTCACTAAGCATGTTATCATGTTTCTCATCATTTAATGTGTAACTGACAGAAGGTTGATTACATTACACTATTTAAAGTGCATTTAACTAGAGAGCTAGATGTGCATCTCTCTCAAAAGCGTGTTCAGAGTGCAGACAAAGAACGTATATTCGTAAAAAATGCAAGTCAAGTGGTCGTTCCGTTGCAACATCAGCAGCAGAGCTACGCTTCCGCTATTTTGGACCGAAAGAGACTACCGGACGTCAGTAAAACGTCCGCCTACAAACAGCAGTACAAGAGTAAAAATAAATTATTTCTATTATATTGTCATGATTTAATGTCTCTACTGAAATGTCCTGTGTTGAACAATAAATATATTTTAAATATGCATACTATTATAACTCTTTACTTAATTATTTATTAAACTTTTTGCCCGGCTGCTTCCCAGAGGAGCATAAAGTGAGCGATGGACATAAATGGAAGTTTTAAAAAATCCAGCACACAGATTTTGAGAGCAATCTCAAACTTTTTCATGTCAAGGATCCAAAATTGATATCCAATCCTCGGCGTGAATTTGCATCTATTCGCCTCTTTGCACTGACTTTGTATGTTATTGCGCCTCGTGAAAACTTTGCTTCGCTCGTTGGTGTGAACACACCGTTTGTGTCTCTGAATGCTGCTTTCACACCCAGTTTATACTCCATGTCTTCTGAGGACACTTTCCTTTTTAAATCTTCTTTAGCACAAACAAACTATTCTTAGAGACACACTCACACAGTGGCCCCAGAACCGTGCAGACAATACTCTTATTATCCATGTTAACTTCAATAACACCGAAGCTTTTGGACTTTTATCAGTTCTTATCTCATGAGATGAGTTTGTAAATATAGAAGCACCCGTTGGTGTTTATTAGAACTTCTCACAAACAGATATTTCAGTTAAGAGCAGCGTGTGAACAGAAACCTTAAACTCGTGTTGTTGTGACAAGTACAACAAAAAAAACCTTCAAAAGTAAAAGTCATAATGTTTCTGTTCTGCTGCAAGTCTGGACACGAACGGTCGACTTTCACCTTCAGCACAAAATGATACCGGCTGAGCAGGTCTCACCCATATAAATAACAGACACACAGACAGACGGTAGTAAATCCACATCCCAGATATTTGAGCTCATTATTCAAGCGTCCGTGAAGATCAATAATGTACGATATGAAAATGATTGTGTAGTGCAGTAGTTCCCAACCTGAGGTCCGCCAAAGATCACAGGGGTTGCGCCAGGATTGATCTGCTCTGAGGTTGTCAAAATTATATTTGCACATGTATAACTAAAATCATAACAACATACTTACTGGATAATTGCTACAAAAGTCTGTATATAAAACTATTAGGGCTGTCAAAGTTAGCGCTATAACACGTTATCAGAAGTTTGTTTTAACGCTACTAATTTCTTTAACGCATTAACACAATTGATTTTCAGAGGGTGTAGCGGGCTCAGTTTTAAAGCTAGAGTGAAGATACTGGTATCATATGAAACGAGAAAACCAAAAAATCCATCGGTACCAACCATGTCATACTAGCTTGTCATGAAGGAGGTTAAATAACGCTCCAAACTTGCGCTAAATTCTGGCGAGGAAGGGAAGTTTGGGTCCCCTGCTGGAGCTGTTGCCCCCGCGACCCGACCACGGAAAAGCGGTTGAAGATGAGGGAGTTAGTGAGTAAAATCAAATTGGCACCATAAAGGGTCATACTGATAGTTGAGCATGTTTTGGCCAATAAATCCTATCACATCTAGTCATATTTGCAAACCATGATTCTATGTTGTCAGAAAGTTCCCACCATTTCAGTCAACTACTGGTTTTATATCTATTTCATATTCAAATCTGTGGAAACTTCCCTAATTCTCTAAGTATTAAACAAAAAAAAAGTGCTTTTCAGTGATCCTGAGACTTAGTGATACTGTCTGTAGCCTCATCTTTATTATATTACCCAAGGTAGGTCGCACAGCTAAGATCAGGACTAGCTCTGCTCCAAGGAGGTCTGGACTAAAACCAGTCCACAAGTAACAGCAGTCTTTGTTTTAGACTCCAACACTGGGAATAAATGTCAGGTGAAGTGGAGCGAAGATACTGTAAATATAAAGCTGGTTTGTGTGAGAGAGAGAAAGCTGAAACTGGTCTGCAATAATCTGAAACCGTGGCGTCTCTGCTCTGTCTGAGCCTCACTCACATTGTCATCTTTCATATTTACCTGGTACCTGATCGGAGGTACCCAGAATACCCGATATGTGCCCGATTATAGACGGCGAGCTTTGACTGGTCGTGTGCCAGTCATGGCAAGATTGTATGTCTCTATAATCTGACACAGTGACCATCATAACAGACAAACACATAGTGTGAACCCTCGGCGTTAAAGACACGTTTTCATTGCGGTCCAGTTAGTTTTCCTGAGCCTCAGTAAACTCTCAGAGTATAGAGGAAGCGCTCAGGCCTGCTCTCCTCTTGACCCGGTTTCCCTGAGGGCTGCAGTCAGTAGAGGGGTGTCCTCTCCGTGGACCGGAGGAAACGGGGGCAGGGCTCTTTATGTGTGAGAGGCTAATATTAGAGCCAGTGTGTTTGAGTCACACGGTAGGCCCTACTTCCTGTTTTCACTGTCCAAGTTTACTTCCCAGAGAGAGAGGAGGGAAGAGGGACGGAGGGATGTCTCCGCAGGTGTCCCCCCCCGTTATCACTCATTAATCTGCTGTATGTCCGTCGCTTACAGTACAAAACAGATGTGAGGAATGCAAGATGAAGCTGCTGTCAGATCAAACTCAACTTTTCACAGAAACAAGATATTGTATATAATATATATAATAAATATAATAAAGGTTTAAACACTGCAGTCTGAGCTCATGTAACACGTCCAATGAAGTTTATAAATCACAGTTTGAAGTGTGGAGGTTAAGCGTCTGTGACATAAATCAGCGGCGAGCTCCACACGGCAGAATTCAACTTAGTAAGGAGACGTCCCCATTTCCTCACAAACAGGATGAGAGACGAGAAAACACCCCGTCACACACACACACACACACACACACACACGCACACACACACAGTGTACATTCATTACACAACAGATGAACAGCCTTTTATTATATGTATTAATGGGCTGATTTAATTAGTTGGACAGTGCTGCTTTAAGTAGTTTGTGTCACAACGCTTTGAGCCTTTTTCACTGTTTGTTGAAGTGTTTGAGTGTTTGATGCATCAATATTAACATTATATACACATTACTCAACCACTGTATCACACAAATACACAGTATGCATACTGTATACAGTACATACACATACAGAGTTCTTTCTTCTACCCAGGATGTGGACTCAACCCAATAACATAGATTGTATATAAGAAGTGGACGTAGTCAAAATGACATCACCCATTGGTTTGTGGACTACAGTTTTTAAGCCTCGAGTTCAGCATTTTGTCCGTCGGCATCTTGTTTTTTTGCTATCGCCATCTTGGTTTTTGGCCATCGGCATCTTGGTTTTTGGCTGTCTTGATCTTGGTTTTTGTCCGTCAGCATCTTGGTTTTTAGCTGTCACCATCTTGGTTTTAAATACCGTCTAAATACAAGCAGCCATTTAAGAACTTTGCCTAAATAAAATGTAATAAAATTGGCTGAATTGTGATTTAATTTGGTTCCATCTCATCAGAGAATAAGTAAATGAGATCACATAACTGTTATATACCACATTTAAATACTTCACAGTTTTTGATACCCAGTGCTCCGACACGTTTGAGTGGGTACCAAAACCGTATCGAGCTCCAGGTTAAAAGACATACTGTATATTCAATTTAAGGTCATATGAGCAGAATTTACCAGTAAGCGACTTGTCCTAAAAATGTAAGATAACTCTGTATAATGTCCCTTGGATGTCTGCCTGTCTGTGTTCATCTGTATCTGTAGGTCTCTCTGAGGATACATGCAGCCACATGACTCCAGCTTGACTAAGGCTCATGTGATACTGTACGAGCTTTGGGACAGCTGTGTGTGTGTGTGTGTGTGTATGTGTGTGTGTGTGTGTGTATGTGTGAGTGTGTCCCAGAGGAATGCGTCTCAGTGTGATTAAATGAAGCTCATTAAGCTCCAGTTGACATCATGTGACATTAATGATTACATCTTTGAATAAACCTCAGTCAGAGATATAAAAGAGTAAAAACACCCTTTGGAGGTGCCTAAACATCATCTAGAGGCGTCCTTTCCTGGGGCACCTGATGACCCCGTTGCTATGGATACCATCCATACAACAACATTAACAACACCAACAAACAGAATAGTCACATTACCTTGACTCGAGGCCGATCGCCAGCGCTGATAAACATGCAGCTGCAGTTGGATTAAACTAGCGATAGAAATAAGGTTAATACATTCAGCATGTCATTAACCTGCATACTCTTTATAAAGGTTGATATGGTGTCATCACTTCCTCCTTCACGCTTGGCGTGGACACAGAGTGTTACCTTGAATGGAAATGTCCCTTCTATACGTTTTATATACGTGACGGTCCCATTTTCACCCTTCTAAGCACTTAACAACCCAAGCAGGACTGTTTTCATTTGGTTCTGTCTTTTTCTATCTTGAATACGACAACATATCTAGGCCATTATAAGTAAAATTAAATAAATCATTATAGAGCCGGGGGAGGAGGGAAATATTCATAGAAAAACTCAGAATTATTATTAAAATTAAAGTCGTAAATTTACACACAAAAAATAAAGAAAACTTGTATATTCTTTGAGATTAAAATGGCAAATTTCCGAGAGAAAAAAAACACAAATTTGCGAGATGATGAAGTCATAAAATCACGAGAAAAAAACTTAGATATTCTCTGAGATTAAAGTGGCAAATTTACGAGAAAAAAAATGGATTCTTTAGGTTTTATATGATACCAGTATCGTCACTTAAAGCTTTAAAACTGAGCCCACTACAACCTAAAAACAACTTAAAGAAATTAGTGGCGTTAAACAAATTTGCATTGACGCATTATTATCCTGTTACCTTGGACAGCCTTATGGTAGTATTATCATATTGGGTTTTCTGGGCTCCTGGGGGTCAAGAGTTTGCCTGGTTGGTAGTCCCGGATGGTTCAGACAGAAATCAGAGCTGCTGTGTTGGTTTGGACGTGTTTTTTACTGGATGGAATATGATCCAAAGGAAGGAAGGCCAACAGTCTGAAGGATTATTATCAGCAGTTTATTCTACTATAGAACAGGATATTATGAGTCTGGAAACTTATCACAGTGACAATCAGTTAATCTTCCATAATGACACAATTTCAAGGAAAAACAGTAGAATTACAGCGTTCATGTTACAAAGTCATCCACCAGGAATCTCTGCTATACTCCCTTTTTTAACTGGATGACTCTACGACTCTCCTGTTATATTTGGTGGAGAACTAGCTGCACTAAACACTGACTGCAACAAGTGCAAAACTCTTCTTCTATGGTGATTAAACTTGTCTAAAACAGTCTTAATGTCAGGGAGAAGTACGAAGATAAGAACTAGAGTAGAGATGTGTGTGCTCTACTGTTTCTAAAGGCCAACCAGTCCCTGTATAAACCTTTAAGAAGAGCTAATGGACGAGTAATGCTTCAGGTATGTTATGAGTTCTGTGTGCTGGCTGAAGGACAACATGTGTGTACTGTGTGTAAGATAACCCAGAGACAATTAGTTTCTGTTAGACATGGCAACA